>NW_027175920.1:1642500-2142500 GCF_023055335.1 Clinocottus analis
CGATAAAGTCTCCTTCTGGGTGGGAGAGGTGAGCGACGGGAGGCCTGCGAACTGCAGACGTGTCTGTTGAAATGTCACTGTGTGTGTGTGTGTGTGTGTGTGTGTGTGTGTGTGCGCGTTGTTAACCAGTTTGGTAGGTTGTTAGAGTGTTCTGCCCCAGTTTTTCTGTCTTTTAAAACCAATTTGGGTTGCAAAGGCTGAGTATTTAATAAGCTTCACGGTCACCAGAGGATCTTCTTCTAGCTCTGTCATACAGAATATATAATGTTTGTTTCGGTACGGGGAAACTATGGAGATGGTTTTTATATTTTGTTGATGTGGCAAACACACAAGTTGCTGAGTCATGACAATGGAAGTGCTTTAACTTTTAATTGCGTATAATTGCATGACATTCAGTAATGTCTCCTAAACAATTGAAGGAGGAAATTCCTCGAATATAAGACACTACGTCACTATTGTACTTAAAACAAAACACAAAATAAATTGCCTGGTGATAACTGTGTTATTGAAAAGGCTATTGAAGTCATTGCGTACAAAAATGTCACAATTATTTAAACCATTTTGTTCTTCCCAAAAGCTCAACATCATGTTCGAGCTTCGCAATAAAAACAAATCTGCCTCTCATTGTTAATGTTCTATTCTTATTGTCCTCTCACGTGTCTCCTCCTCTCTGCTGCTTCACAGGCGGTGTTCCTCATATGGAACAGTGTGAACGACCCTCTCTTCGGCTGGCTGAGCGATCGTTCCTTCCTCAACTCGCCCCAGTAAGTGTAACGATATAAGACATTGCATGAAAATCAACGGCCTCCAAGTGTTTCCTAAATTAGACCTGGTGGACGTGAACGTGACTCAAACGGACAACGTGAATAAGAAGCCGTAAATAGCTGCGAATGATTCACGTTTTAGCAAAATAATTTTTTGTCAAGCTGAAGATAATTAGTTTTTTATTACATTGAGAAAGGATGCAACAACCTGCTTCATCATGTTTCTGGATATGATAAATTGGTGTCTTTTTTTAGTTACACATCCTATCTTTTTTGTTTTAAACACAAGAGTTCAGCACACAATCAGCATGAATACTCGTGATTCTGACGTCCTCCTTCCCTCCTGAATATCCAGTCAACCTTCATATTTCTACTGCTTTTGTTCACACACACACACACACACATATACACACACACACACACATTGGCTCCCGAAGCCGCGACATTTATAGTCCCCGTTCACACGCAGGCGTCTCAGCGTAAACTCTTCCACCGGCTGCGGTGACGCTCACGAGGCTGAGTAAACGCCTCGTCACAGCCAGCACCGACAAACATGAAGCTGCCATCTGTGTTTGCATTTTGATTAAGCCATCTGTTGACGCAACACAGTCGATCACATTATTCTTTGATAAAAAAAGATCCGCAGCACAACCTGATTGTACAGCAGGAAGGGGGGGGGACTTGAACTACTCATCCCTGTATTTATTTTCCCTTTTTCATGACGGTTTTTTGGGTATATTTGATTGTGCTTGTGGTGTTTGCCGATTCTGTATTTACACAGTGGAACACCCGCCATGTTAAAACTACACCCAAACACACACTCAAATAGGTAGAGAGTGTTCTAATAGACCTGTTGGTGTTGCCTCGTTGCACAAAAGTTGTTTTTGTATCTGATTCCTGCTGTTTTTTTCGTATTTTTTTTCCATTTTTCCCCCACCAAGGTCAGGCTCTCAGGTCACAACTCCCGAGGTGGTGCTGAAGCGCCTGAAGGCCCTCTCCACGAATGGCCCCCTCTTCGCTCTGTCCTTCCTGGCCTTCTGGGTGGCTTGGGCCAGACCGTGGCTGCAGTTCCTGCTGTGCCTGTGCCTGTACGACGGCTTCCTCTCGATGGTGGACCTCCACCACAGCGCCCTGCTGGCGGACCTCGCCGTGTCCGCCGCCGATCGCACGCGCCTGAACTTCCACTGCTCCGTGTTCAGCGCCCTGGGCTCCCTCTCCGTGTTCCTGTCCTACTCCTTCTGGGACAAGGAGGACTTCTACTCCTTCCGCGTCTTCTGCGTGGCCCTAGCGGCGTTTTCCGTCGTGGGATTTCTCTGCGTGTCGCGTACGCTTCGCCGGCGCTTCCAAAAGGAAGTCCGCGTGAAGCAGGATGAGGCGCAGCCTCTCAAAGAGTAAGGGCTTGTTTTTGGTCAGCGTGGTTGTGTTTCTTTTCTTTTCCTCTCTCCATCTCACTCCCTTCTCCTTTCCTTTCCCAGGCTGAGTGTTGGTCACGCTCCTCTCACCCACACAGAGAACCCCGTCACCATTGGACAGTACCTCAAGCAGCTCTCCAAACACAGGAACTTCATGTGGTTTGTGTCGATGAACCTTATTCAGGTACGAATAGTCATCGCATTGGATGTGCTAGCATGAATGTTAGCAGAAATAAAGTGGGAAAACTGCAAATTCTCTATCTATTCTTTATCTTGTGTTTTAGTGACTGTATCTTGTGTTTTATAACTGTATCTATTGTTTTATAACTGTATCTATTGTTTTAGTGACTGTATATTGTGTTTTAGTGACTGTATCTAGTGTTTTATTGACTGTATCTTGTGTTTTATTGACTGTATCTTGTGTTTTAGTGACTGTATCTTGTGTTTTATGACTGTATCTTGTGTTTTATTGACTGTATCTAGTGTTTTAGTGACTGTATCTTGTGTTTTAGTGACTGTATCTTGTCTGTTACAAACTCCATTGTTGTCTCTGCTCCCCCTGCAGGTTTTCCACTGCCATTTTAACAGCAACTTCTTCCCTCTTTTCCTGGAACATCTCCTTTCCGACAACATCACTGCCTCCACGGGTTCAATCTTACTCGGTAAGAGACAGGAAATGACATCTCGGTACATGTTTGGTAGTGCCAGAGCCTGCAGAAACTATCACACTAGAGGAAATGTAGAAATTGACTGATCCATTTTTTTTATTATTTTGATATTTTTAACTGGGTTGAAATGGAAAACACAGATTAAAAATGTACCATTACTGGCAGCATGCACGCTAGTGACGCATGCTTTTTTATTTTTAAATATTAAAAGCACATTTGAGTTGCCAATAATGAGATGAATATGTGGATCGATCCAATCGTCCTCCCACATGTACAGTTAATTGTGGCTCAGACATGTTTCTTTTTCTATATTATTTGCCTTTTTTGTTTCCAGTTTCTCTGCTTTCTCTTGATTTAGTCTTTTTGTTTTAATTCAGTTCTGCTTCTGCTCCCACGCAGGCATCTCATACATTGCCCCCCACCTGAACAACTTGTATTTCCTGACACTGTGCCAGCGTTACGGGGTTTACCAGGTTATCCGCTGGCTATTTATGCTCAAACTGGGACTTAGTGTGGCTATGCTGCTGGCAGGGGCCGACCACATTTATCTGCTGTGCATCTTCATCGCTAGGTACGGCCACGCACACACATCAGCACGCGCATCAGGGATCTGATGTGTGACAGCTTGTACTTTTTGTTTGCTTGTTTTTTCACGTATCCTTCTCTCAAGGACGCTTTTTTTTTCCTAAGGTTAACTCAACATTTGTTATATGTTGTAGCCAAATATTGTGTTTGCTTTCTGTCGCAACAGGAACTATTGTCCCCAAGGACATAAAAAACCGTTGCAGGAGCCCTAAATCATGTGAAATCTGTATACTTTATGAACTGTGATGTGAATACGGGGAAAAGTACCCTTAAAAACATTTTAAATGAGAGAGATTTTGGGTGTAATTAGTTCTTTTAAGGTAAACAATGAGCAGAGAAGGATCATTCCTCTAGAAAGGACAATCAATTGATGTCGAATATGATTAACTAGGTCAATAATGAGCAAAGATGTATTATATAATCACATAAGACACTGAGCAATTTATGCTTCTCATTTATTTATTTTATTCCATTGTTAGTGTATTATATTCCCTGTGGTCAGTCAGACATTAACTACAGTCATACAAGTTGTCACCTGGTGTGTGGAAACTTTAATATTCTTCTCTCAAACGTTCAGCCTGAGCTGAAACATAAACATATGAGCCACAGGTGATAAAAGTTATTGTATTTCACAATGATATAAGTTTTGAGCACACAGGCACACCTCAGCGCGCTACCACGCTCCTCCTTTAGAGCCTGCGCTGAGCAAATGGAGACATTACGTAGCACAGAGCAATGTACCCTCGACAAACAAACGTCTCGTTAAGTAAATGTTTCTTTGCTGTTGCAAGAGCGTAACCGGAGACTCCTCTTCCTCATCGCAGTAACCGGGTGTTCACGGAGGGCACGTGCAAGCTGCTGAAGCTCGTTATATCCGATCTGGTGGACGAGGACTTCGTGGTGAATCGGCGTCAGCAGGCCACCTCGGCGCTGCTCTTCGGGATGGTCGCCCTGTTGACCAAACCGGGCCAGACGTTCGCCCCGCTCATCGGCACCTGGCTGCTGTGTGTTTACACAGGTAGACATGAGAGCGCCGTCGGTTTTCTCGGCATGAAAGCAAATGCTCATTATACAAACCTGTAAAAATGTTTCCTCTAAGGGAAAGAAAATGATTATATACCAATTATGCACTCTACATATAACTTAATGTGAGTTTCCGGTGTTACTTTAATATCTTAGCCAGCCACCTGAAACCAAAGCATTTAGTTGCTGGAAGCAAGGACTTCCTTGTCACAAAACACTCCAATCGTATTTTAGAGAGGAGCGCCATCCTGTGTCTGAACTGCTTCATCTGTATTTTGCGTACTCTGACGGATCTACTTATTCCTCGTCCCCAGGTTATGATATTTTCGAGAGGGAACCCGCGAGGGACTCTCTGGTTTCTGTGCCTGACGTGGCCTCTGGCTCGGGGACTCCGCCTCTCCGCCTGGGCTGCTTCTACATGGTGGTGTTCGTGCCTATCACCTGTGCCCTGCTCCAGCTGGCCGCCTGGTCTCGCTTCACCCTTCACGGCCGAAAGCTGCAAGGAATTAAGATGCTGAGGCAAGGGACCCAGCACGGCCACCTTATTGATGTCAAGGCCATATGAGCGGAGCCGTGACGCTGCACACAGACACTTTTTAAAATGGTCGGTTTTACAATCTCAGCCTCGTCCGCAAGAATATGAACCACTACGCAACATGTGGCTCTGTGGATGGTGACAGACGCACAACAGGCTGACAAATCCCACTGGGAAGGAACCTAAATATTTGGTTTAAAAAGAAGAAAAAAAATGAAACCTGCCTTATTTTTTTATTAGATTATCGACTTATATTTATATTTGAACAGATGACCAAAAGATAAAGTCAAACCAATCAATCCTTTTTGGATGTAGTCGGACCAAGGTGAGAACTTTTGTGCGCCAAAGATAGGGTGCCCTCTTTGAAAACAGTTTGTTAAGCATAACTCTGGCCTCCAGAAGAAGAAAAAAACTCCATGGCTGCTGGGTAATTTATCATTAACATCAGCCGGATGTAAAGACGATAAGGAGAATTTGACCACAGAGCAACAGTTCTGAATTTTCTAACGTTGATAACAAGATGAAGAACATGACATTAACTTGCATTAATGTGCTCCGAGTGCCATTGAAACTGCATGGAACCCACGTTCTGTTGTTTTACTGTTCCTTTACACGTACACACGATGGCCTGCCAGTTTGATGTGAAGAACTGTGTTTTCTGATCCGTATGGTATTTGATGATGTTTTTGCACAAAACTGCCATTTGTCTGTTGTACTTCTAATATTCTGATTGTGATCATATATTTTATGTACCGTAATAATGAAAAATGGAATTGGTGAATTATGCTGGTCTCCATATTATCTCGTCACTTTTTGTAATTTTTCAGATAATACAAAAAATGCGTGGCATTACCACAAATAAACCTCATCTAAAAGTCAACCAAACTCTGCTGTGCTCCAACAACCGTGTGTGTGTGTGTGTGTGTGTGTGTGTGTGTGTGTGTGTGTGTGTGTGTGTGTGTGTGTGTGTGTGTGTGTGTGTGTGTGTCAGATATTTATAGGCACGCTGTGTGCTTTCAGGTAAGACTTCACTGCATGTTAGCGTCATTGTTATCATGAGAATAATCAGGGTAAGCCTTCAGGGATCCTTTTATTTTAAGAGATGGAAAAAGTGGTGGACTTAGTTTTGATTTCACAACCGTAATAATTTGTCTTTCAGGCAACCACTTTCGTTCAGCAACGCTTAAAAAATATATAATGCATTGTTATAACGCAAAAACAACAACAAAAGTGTATGAAAACAATAGACTGTATATAAAAAACGTAAATATGATATCTGAAAAACAAATACTTAGTTTTAACGGGAAATCTAAAGGGACTTCACATAATGTTAGGCTCGCGACGATTACGACCAACTCTTTGTACTCTTTGTACCGGGATGTACGAAGGCGGAAGTAGCAGGCGGTAGTCCTCTTGTTTTGCTTTTTACTCCCTGTGTGCATACAGATTTGCCCGGATGTTTCCCCTTATTCCATATTGACGGTATTCTCGTGTTTTAAATGTCACGATTAAATTTATAAATAGTTTGTTTGAGATTTTTGTTTTATTCTTCTTAATTAACAGACTAACAAAACCTCTCCGAGTCATATGTAACTAACCTACACGTAAAATAAACGGTATTTACGCGACGCTACCCATCATGCCCCGCGTGATGGGTTTTTTAATATTTTAAAAGTTGTATAAAGTCAATCGCTTAGATTTAGAGAAATACAAAAACACAATTCAATGCAATTTAACGCGTCTTCCAACACACCTGGACGTAGACGAAGCAAAGATGTCGTTGTATCGGCCCACTGACACCGTCACTGTGGAAGGTTTGTTGGGACATGACTTGTCCACCGACCCCGACCGATGACTTAACACTCATGATTCTCTTCAGATCGCATAAATCTTTCGCCTTTTACTAAAGATTTCCGTGGAGAGGATCAACATGAGTTCAATCTAATTTTTTGATGCCCTGCCTCGTGCGGGGCTTCCTACCTTTGTTATAAAATAAATATCCAAAAGATACATTATGTATTTCAACACCGAGTCACTTACGTTATCTGTGTGTAAAAATTGTTTCATGCAAGAAAATACAGGGCATTTACACCGCCATTTACTCTGCCATTTACACTTACTATCTCATAATTTTGACTTTTTATCTCATAATTTATTTTTGTCGATTTTCTTTGTTATTTTTTGTCACACTTTTATTTGGTCTTTTTTTGTCCCATTTTTTTTGTCATATATTTTTTGTCCTATTTTTTGTCACTTTCTTTGTCATACTTTTTTTTGTCACTTTTATACTTTTTTGTCATATTTTTTGTCACACTATCTTTTTTGTCATACTTAAAAAAAAAAATCATACTTTTTTTGTCTTTTTTTTTTTTTTTTTTTTGTCATATCATTTTTTTGTCACACTTTTATTTTTTTTTGTCATATTATTTTTTTCGTCACACTTATTTTTTGGCGTAATTGTGATTTTTTTTTTTGTCATACTTTTAAAAACAGTCTGAAAAAATGCACAGGTGGTTGTAGTTGAGCTGAACATCCAGCAGAGGGCAGACGCATGTATAAATATGGGAAGGCAGTACTCTGCTGCAACTAAATAAATTTACAAATACAAATAACACAAGTTACTCTGGTCACGATGTTAATATGTCATCATGTCATCATGTCTTATTCAGTTTTATATGTTTTCTTGTGTGCCTAACATCTGCTTAAAGTAAGTACGCGTAACTACGTCATCTGCTTAAATGTCAACATGTCTTTTCTCTGTGTTTTTTTTTTTTTTTTAAATTCAACAAGTTTTTACATTTTCATTTGTGTTGTGGAGATGAATCACCGCCCTGCAGCGCTTCCCTCTCCACTCCCTGTCAGTGATGAGTGCCAGAAAAAGACATGAATATTGAAAATATGCTGGGAAGTGTTACTTAAAGTCAGACTTCCCATTTCTTGTGGTTTTAGTGCTGTAATGTAGCAAAGGGTGCTTCTTTCGGTACAGAAACGCTCACACAGAACAGGAAACAAGACTGAGCCGAGCGAGCGGAGACTAAACATTAAGCTTCAGTTTGAACTCGAGGCTCTGAGATACAAAACTACTTGAAGGTTGTTTCAGAGACGTCCAGATCTTTTACAACTAAATCAGGCGAGTATACACTTTATTTTTTTTTCCCACAATGAGGCCTTCAGGGAACGTAGGTCCACAGTGTGATTTATGTCATTGTGGTTGAGACTGCTTCTTTTTTAAATCTTAATTATTTTGAGTTGTGCTGACTTATCCTGAATTTCCTAAAAAGTTAACTGAATAAAACATGAAACATGCTATTAGCTAAACTTATAACTTCATAAATCATAGGGCGTAGTAAAGACTTTTTCATCATCTTGCTTTTAATTTCCTGTATTTAATTTCTTTTATTATTCAAGGATTTTAACAATGCACATATGTTGTTTTATCACATAAGTTCACTTGAACTTGTTTAAAATTCTATTTTAATGTTAAGTTTTAACAATATGCCGATAACAAAGACACCAAATGGCACTTTTTGCATGAGAAGTTGCTGCTGATGCAACATCCTGTTGTTTTTATTATTATTATTTGTGCTGTTTAGGAAACTGTAAATGCTGAGTTATTCAAGGATAAAATAAAAGCCTGAGATGAGACAAACTGAGATTGCCAGGTGACGTCGCACCGACGCTGCGCCGAGGTTTGGTGCAGACTTCCTGTTTTGTGGCCGAGCAGTTTGTCAGTGCGACGCTCTCGTCTGTGAGTTTACATTCGAGCTCGCGTCGTCGTGCAGCAAATGAAAGAAGCTTCCTGTCTATTGCTGTGCATTGAAACAGAGGCGGTTACCTCTGCAAGGGCTTCTGATCATCTTGACTCCAAACTGCGTTACGAGGGCCCGAGAGGTCGGGGGGCCCCTGAGTCAATCAGACAAAACCAACGACTCCTGTAGAGATTTCCACTCTTTATATTTGCACTTTGTCCTGCTTTTGTGCCGCGACTGCTACGTGGCAAATTACCACGAGATACAGACATAGTTCAATCTGATATCATCAAATATACAAAGAGATTACGCAGAGAGAGAGAGTTGCAAAACGACTTCAAACCGACTACAGAGACCCGAAACAACCACCAAGCTGACGAACACAACTACTTTAAGACGCAAAATGACAACAAAGAAACCCAAAACTACCTAAACGAGAACTAAATGGCCACGAGTGACCCCAGAATGAGGAAATCACCACAAATAGACTTAATAAAACTTTTATGAAATGCAAAAAGATCCTAAGACGACTACAGGGAGACTGCAAAGACACACAAAGAAGCATATTTTATGTAATCGGGGCCTTTTGCGTGTCCATGCTGAAGGGATGACAATGTTCATAGAGGTGAAATAGACATAGTATTAGTGCGGGAAAGTGAACTGAGAGCCACTGACTGACATTTACAACAACCACTTTTATTCAGTTTTTTTAAAGCCACACCAATTTCCCATTTCCTCTATTTGCAGCTCCAAGATGTTCACGCTGTGTCCACCGTAACGCCGAAGGGACCCACACACACACACACACATACACACGCGTGTGTGCATGCGGGAGCATGGCGCTGGTGGAGGTGCTGCATGAATTCGAGTACACGGCGAAGGACGGTCGCCTGGTGTCCATCAAGGCCGGCGAGCGCTACATCCTGGTCTCCCAAACCAACGAGCACTGGTGGCACGTCCGCAAAGACCGGCGCGCCCGGCCCTTCTACGTCCCCGCGCTGTACGTGAAGGCCGAGGAGGAGCCCCCCGGTCCCGAGGAGCTGGATCCTCCGGAGCGCGTGACCGACAGCAAACCAGAGGACGAGGCCATCGTGACCCCACGTGGCGAGCTGACGGCGATCCGTGCTCCTGCTCCGGAGAAAGAGACTTATCGGTTCTCCACTTTTAGTTTCTGTGAGAACGCAGCAGATGCGAAGCCCCGAGAGACTCTGGAGGACGGACAACACACCGCCACGCACAATCAGGATCATACACAGACACACAATTCGGCAGAGTTGACCTCTGGACGTCTGAGTGACGACATCCTGCAACTGTACGCGACCGCTCGTCCGGGGTCAAAGGTCAAAGATCGACGGAGGCGGTCTGAAAGCTTCCCGCAGGACGAGAGAGCCGAACAGACGCAAACTTTCCTTCTCGATGAGGATATGGACTTCCCTTCACCCCCTAATTCTCCCGTTTATGACGTCATACCAGAGCTCAACGTCCCAGAATGCTTTGAGCTGCCTGCTCCCGTCGTCGCTTCAGACGACGCCTTCATGGACGAGCAGCAGAGTTCAAATCAAAAAGCAGAAGCTGCTTCTCCCTCAGACCGAGATCTCAATGAGCGGGTAAGATTTTCATTTTCCATATGACTGTTTTCATTCATTCATAATGTGACTGTTTGGGTGACGGGGGGGGGGGGGGTTTCGCAGCCAGCAGGTGGCGCCGTTTCCTCACGTCAAGCGGTGCAGGACAATGTGAAGAAGCTTTATTCTTATGAAACTTTTAATTATTTGATTTTTTTTACAACAAAAACATTATATATCAATGTAAAAACATATCTTTATTGTACACACTATGTGTTTGCATTAGTATTCATAAGTATTTATGACATCACTGTTCCCGCTAGTTGTTTTTATGAGTCCTGTTATCAGTTACCTGGAGGTCCCCTGAGTGTCAAGAGGTTTCCGTTGACTGTACTATAAATAAACCTCTATTTAACAAGAGAAGAAAGGAGGGAAAACACAACATAAATAGTGTTTCTTTCAGATTTTTCTCTCTACATGTTTCCCTATATTTTTATCTATTTTAAGGGGTCGTATGACGGAGAGGTCAAGGGCCGCCGCCCTTTGTTGATGGACACAGATGAACACTTAAATTTAATAATGTCTTAATAATTTCACTTCAAAGTGAAGTATTAAACAGATAAGTACTCATCATGATCACAAGGACATGTAAATGTGATATCTATATAAATCCATGTATATCTGTATAACTGCTCCAACCGACGAGGTTCCTCCTGGAGCCATGAAATGGCTTTAAGATTAACAGCAATTTTCACATGAACAGCAACGTTGGCCCTCTGAAACCCTTACAAACAGACTATGACGTGTACAACCCCCTTTAACTACAACCCTCGAGTAAATCGGCTCGCTTACTTTCCACCAAAAGTTAGATTCAATCAGATTTTAGAGACCGAATCACTTGTCGATTTCTCCACTTTCTCTCTGGCAGTGGCGGTCCAGACTTTTAGGAAGGAGGCATTGGTGGAGTTCACAGCATCCGCGCCAGCTCATCAGCATATGAATGGCCCTGCCGACCCCTTCATGCCATGAAAAGAGGTGCTGAATACCTCAAGTTTAGTGCAGCTGAGTCGGTTTTGGTCAGCGGAAGTCTCGGGAAGTTGTGCATCCTTTACATTTATCACTGAACGAGGAGGGATTGTCCTGCAGGAGGGTTTGGTTACAGAGGAGTGTTGGTCCTGCAGGAGAGTTCAGTTCTGCAGGAGGGTTTGGTTACAGAGGAGTGTTGGTTCTGCAGGAGAGTTCAGTTCTGCAGGAGGGTTTGGTTATAAAGGAGTGTTGGTCCTGCAGGAGAGTTTAGTTCTGCAGACTTTTACTGGCTGCTGAAATGCCGCACACTCGGTGATGTAATCGCTCGGGAACAGGTTGCAAACAGGTATACCGTCAGGGCCCCGGGTGGCTTCCTCTTCCGAGGCAAAAGAAAGGAAGGAGTTAATCCGAAAAGAAGCTGTCGGAGCCACTCCCCGGACCTGCAGCGGCCACCTGGTTCACCGCCGAGCGGCACTGGGACGAGCGATCCCCGGGGAACAGCGACTCAGCGCGCCGCCGCCGCCGGGACGCGAGGGGAGCGACGCGGACGTGAAGCTCGTGTCTCCTTGGATGTAGTTTGTCAAATGCAAACGTATACAAACTAAAAAAAACAACAACTAAAAACAACAACAGCAACTTTTTGTTTCGGGTGAGTTTCACTGGCATTGTTGTGTTTGCACCTGTTGCAAGGTTACAGGATACGAGTGAGCGAGTGAATAAGGAGTGTTGGGGAGGATTTCTGCCCTGTGTGTGTCACTTTTTAGCCATGACTGCAGCCTCTCCCCGTCTACTAGTCTCACTGTGTGCCATCATACCAGCACATTGGTGTTTGCATCACGTTTAACACACTTTAAACCTTTTTTTTTAACTCGTTATAGTTGGTGCGTTTCTATTTCAGCATGAATGAATGAATGAATGAGGACTGCAGACGTGCCAGGACCCCTAAAGTGCAGTAACTCTCTCTCTCCCCTCCACAATGGAGGGCCATCTCCATGGTGATGAGAGGAGAAGGGGGGGTCTGGCCTGACTCCCCAACAAGCCAGAGCTTTTAGAGGTTTTAGTGCCAGCTCTGCCGTGCAGTTGGCTTGTGTGTGTGTGTGCGTGTGTGTGCATGTGTAATGTGCAGAACTTATTAGCAATTAGCCCCGAATGTAGGTCACTTAATATCAAGGGCATGTCGACCGCTTCTCTGCTCTCTGAGGGGGAACGTTAAGTTTGGTAAGTGGGAGAGGACGAACCCAGTCGGGATTGGGAATCCGAAGTTTTGGGTTCAAGCGTGTTTTCGTTGCAAAGTCAGAGGCCTGTTTTTGTTTTCACGGTGACGCTCTTCCTGATTGTGGTGCCTTTTACGTTACGTACGAGCTGCTTATGTCACCGCCAGTGCTGGCAAGACTCTCTCCTTCAGCTGCATCAATAAAAACTGATGCATGTGTGTTACATCACTCAAACGTGACCCTCTCGTTCCCTATCTTCCATATCTGGAGAGGAACTCCGACAAGAGTGCTTTTGTGAAAACCGACCACATCGGATGCCAAGAAACTGCCCCGACAGGTCGTGTGAGAAGTGTCGTCAGATCAGATGCCTGCGAGGAGGAACACGAGTGTTCACCCGAGTGCGAACAGGTGGAGCTTTCGCTTCCAGGACGAGTCTTTCATGTTCGAATGAAAATAGAGAATATTGCATCCCGATGCAGCTGATACGATATGTTTAGTTGAGTTTAATTGTGGGAAATCTGTCAGCTGTCATATAAGATTCAGTCTCAACTTCTTTTTTTTCCTGTGTAGTCTTTCAACAGACTATTTTGTCACCCAGATGACTTGAAACGAGACTTTCGACGATATTGTAAAGGCCTTCGGAGCAGCCGCTCGTGTTGCTGAACGAGCTTTTTTCCGGGTGTTTTCCTAGACAGACGGGTATTTATCTCTCAGGAAAACCAATGCTCGGCTCTTTGAGTCAGATGTGCACAAACCGGGACTCAGGCAGGCGTAAGAGTACGTTTCAGATCGGTTTCATAAACAATATGATTATTGAGTGCAGGATTGTGAAGGAATGCTCACACCCAGAATGCATCGCTTGTCCTTTAACTCCTTTTCAGACACTCTCTGAGACAATATTGATCCACAAAGTTATGTCAGGGTGCAGCTCGTCTGAGTTCGGCGTTGCGTGAGTTTTATGCAACTACTAGTATTTGTTAGTTTTGGTATACTAGTAATAGTATTTACTGCTGCAGTTGGAGCTGACTCCTTTTGGCATTCTGCTAGCGTGCGTGCAGACTTTAGATATCAACTTGCACCTGCAACTAAGTGTCAAGGTGGCAACCTTGTTGCAAAAGAGTGGGAGTCACAGTTGCCTCAGAGAGCGTTGCAACAACTGTTTCGCCTTCTGCTCAGAAAACACTTCACCCACTGAGTAAGAGTGAAAGAAATCCTGTGAGGAACAAACCACATCGGAGGGCCAACTCGGACTGAAGTGCAAAAGATGAGATAAGAATGTGATAAGCTTGTTTTTTAAGTAAGGGGGAGGGGGGTGGGGAGGTGGTGGATATATCCTGGATTCTGGGCCATGATGAGTGTGATGTAAGACGAGGCGGAGCCAGAGGGATTCAATGGCTCGACTGTGTGCTTTGTGGCGTGATTTGGGCCCCAAATTGGCGCTCCATTGTTTGATTGGATGAGCGCTAATGTGGTTAAGCAATCACACAGATTGCTGCTTCATGCATTGCTGAGGGACGGGGAATCCTGCTCGACGACGACGTCCCGAGGTCCAAACGCAAGATGCTACGGAGCCTTTGGCATCTTGCGATTAAAATGAATAGAAACCGAGAAAACTCTCCGAAATCAGACACAACAGTGTGATCTTTTTACACGACACGTTTGAATGGCAAACTATAATCTGTCCAGGCCACTTAAAGGAGACTATTATCGCCTTTTGTCCTATTATTATGCTCAATTATAGGCCCACACTTGTATTTGAGAACTCTCTCTCCTCTCTATATCCCTCAGACTGTCTGTCTTTTTAAGGTGGAAGAACGGGTCCTTGTTTACGTCCAGTCAGCTGATGTCATTCACACAGAGAAGACACAGACACGAGGCCACTTTGTAAGTCTCAGTGGTCATTGCAAACTTAAGGAAATCCTGTGTGTGTCTCTAGATGGGTCGAGCGCTTTGATATTGATTGATTCCCCATAGCCGTGCGCCGCGCTGGAATCTTCGAAAGCGATCGACGATCGCAGATATAGCGGTATTTAAACAAACGACCTCTTCTGCTGACATGGACTGTGGCTACCTGGATTGTGTCCCATGCGTATGCTACTCATCACATTCATGTAATGTGCTGTAAGTCTGTTTGTTGCTCATTCTGGTCACATGACATCTGTTGCTTCTGTCCTTACGAGGAGAGGGATCCTCCTCTGTTGCTCTCCTGAAGGATCCTCCCCTTTTTCACCCTGTGAAAGGGTTTTTACTCTCTTTATTTGGGGGAGTTTTTCCTGATCCGATGTGAGGTTCCCGGGATCAGTGATGTCATGTGTGTACAGATTGTAAAGCCCTCCGAGGCAAAATTGTATTTGCGATTTCGGGCTATACAAAATAAATTGAATTGAGTTACCCACAAAGCCTCAGGCCTTGTGTCAAACTGACCCTGTAGCCGGCTGTCCTGCAGACTTACTCGTGTTGCAGCGTGGAGAGAAGGAAGCGACGATCGGCCAACAATTGGCCCTGAAAACCAGACTTCCTGTTTCAAGCCTCGTGGATTCTGCTTTTTTTTTTGTCTTCTAAAAACACGCAGTCTCATCACAACAGCCCGTCATATGCTGCTCTCCCACATATTACTATTACTTCCCTTATTCACCCGGTTGTTGGCTGAGTGACCTACTGTAGCGCGCGGGGTCAAACACTGTCCACGCAAGAGCGGCTGCTGCACATGTAGAAAGAAACAAAGTCGATTTTTTTGGTGTGTTTTCTTGCTCTGTGACATTCTCCTTTGACTGTATCTCTAAAATAACTTTACAAAACACCTAGTTTCCATTCAGACATTTCCTTTTTTCACCATATGGGCCCACAGGCAGGAAGTAGGTTGACATGACCGGCCCAGTTTCTGTCGCTCTATCTCACCCTCTTCTCCGTCTTGTTTTCATTGTCTCTTTCTGCTTTTGGCTGCACAGACAGTTGCCCTCTACCCCCCTCCCTCCTTTTACTTGCATGTGAACACACACACACACACACACATACAAGGACACACGCACACACTCACACATCTCACCCAGTCCCCTTCCTGCTGCTATTGTAACAGAGCTCACAGTTCTCCTTTCTATCTGGGCTGCAAACTGTCACAGCTGCTGCTGCCAGAGGAGGACGCGGCTCGTATTGAATGTGCGTTTGCGGCCGCTTGGCTTCACTTTTCGGATGCATGGCCTCCCGTCAGGTAGAAGGAACATAAACATGGTGGACATGTACTCCAGGGTTTGGTCAAGTCACAGGGCCAAGCGGGGCCTGTCTCTGCCCGTGGTTCCTCAGGTAAGGCCATCACCGCGTCATTTAAAGCGGCTTTTTAAAAAGATTTTATTGCTACGTTGTAAATGTTGAGTCTCCGTGGTCAGCGTGCTTTTTATGGCGATGTGTTTTGATGACACTCGACGCTTCCTGCTTTGCGTCAGCATGCCACCCCTGTGTTTGTGTCTTTTCCTGTATTGAAGTAAAATGGTATAAATGGTGAACTTACAGTGTTGTGTGAAAGCTCAACGTCTCAATGTTGCGTTGAGATTTTTATCTTGAATGTGGTTTTCACCTGAAAGACGCGGCGAGGAGCTCTGAATTCATGCTTTTACGTCTGTATTCTTCAGTTTCGTTTGTTGGCATCTGCCCGTCTGAATTCTGTCTGATATTGGGAACAAGAGCTACACAACACCCGGACCAGAGAAACTATAGTTATGATGTGTAACAACACTGATACGCAGTACGTCACTGCGTCAAAACACAAGAGCGACTGAACATTTTAAAACGCTGCTCAAGATTGTGTTTCCATGCTTTCTGTGAAGTACACTGTAAAGTACACTGTAAAGTACTGCTAACCAGGGAGAAAGAAGCATTCAGGTCCTTTTTATTTCAGTACAAGCGCCGTTGCATCCGTTTAGAAGTACTTCTTTACAAGTTAAAGTCCTGCGTTCAGTCTCCTCTGATGCAGATTGAGAGTATGTGTAATCTCTTTCTGCAGACATATTGCAGCTGTGAGTGATGCGTGTATGCAGGACATGACTCAATATGTGAGCAAACAAGTTATTTATATGAGGTTCAGTAACGCGGTGGTTCAAAACCTAGTGGCCTGGCCCTTCATGGTCATATTTCAAGAGATGAGTAATGAGAGGAAGCCAAAATTCTGCGAAATTTCAATTTTTTTGGACGCTTCTCTAATCGTTGCTTTTGTTTTTCGAAATATTTTGTATGTAAATTCTAGAAAAGTATTAAATACCGCTGTCAAATAGAGGTTGAGGAGTAAAAAACACTATTTCCTTCATAAAAAACTACCTCAGCATTGTACTGAGGCCGTGTACCAGAGTGAATGTACTTGGACTGATATACTTGCAGGCAAGTACTCTGTGTTCGTCCCTTCAAAGCGATAACAATCTATCACACATCTGCATCATAGCGTTTGTTGATCTGTTTGCACAGTTTTTCTTCCATTGCATGCGGCGGCGGCAGGGATCAATGATGCAGCTCTTTCATTTCCTCCGTCTGCCTCGGTGGAGGCGTGGCGCGCGGCGAGGAATCAATCTGTTTAAGGGTCAGCTGTCTGGCCATCGGCGCCGATGGCCTCGTGGTCAGATCGGGATCGATGAGGAAGCAAAGCGATAACATCGAATAGACAGATGAAAAAACACACACAGCTGATCGTCAGATCCATAATGTGGAAATGCTGTTTGTGTTGACTACTTTGAGCTTTATACGTATTTAAAATCCTTTAAGCAGCAATACAATACCACAACTACAACAAAATACTCTGTTACAAGCATTCAAAGTACAGAAGTATTGTACTATCTATCTATACATTTGCATATTTGTATATCTATCTGTATATATCTGTCATTGCAGTAATAATACTGTCTTTCTTTGTTTTAAAATCAATTTGTTTAAATATGCACCAGAGAGGACCTTAACTCTTAACCCTTAACCCTTAACTCTTAACACTTAGCTCTTAACCCTTAACCCTTAACTCTTAACTCTTAACACTTAACTCTTAACTCTTAACTCTTAACACTTAACTCTTAACTCTTAACCCTTAACCCTTAACCCTTAACTCTTAACTCTTAACACTTAACTCTTAACTCTTAACCCTTAACCCTTAACCCTTAACTCTTAACTCTTAACACTTAACTCTTAACTCTTAACCCTTAACCCTTAACTCTTAACTCTTAACTCTTAACCCTTAACTCTTAACTCTTAACCCTCAACCCTTAACTCTTAACTCTTTACTAAGTAGTAAGTACTTAAATACAGACTTCAATTTCTTGAGAACGAGATTCAGTGCTCCGCACATAGTGTTGTCAATTTGTATTTTGTGATTTTTAGGCTATACAAAATGAATTGAATTTCATTTTATTACAATACGTGCCTCCTGGTCTCAAGTGTAAAGTGGAATAACAATAAAAATACTCACCTAAAGTACCTCAAAATGTTCACTTAAGTACTTAGCTTCCACCACAGCTTGTTGCCGCCTCTGACACGTCTCTTCTT
Organism: Clinocottus analis; assembly: GCF_023055335.1. Taxonomy (NCBI): domain Eukaryota; kingdom Metazoa; phylum Chordata; class Actinopteri; order Perciformes; family Cottidae; genus Clinocottus; species Clinocottus analis. The sequence continues at coordinate 1,660,556 of NW_027175920.1, forward strand.
TAAACTATTGCACAATTACCAGTGATGAACGGACACACACACAAAGACACACACACACACACACACACACACACACAGGTCTCAGGCCTTGGTAAATATAGACCATGAGGCTCGCTGAGAGACAAGAGGTAGTTAGAGCGTCGTCTGCAGTGGCATCATGCAGGCGTATGAGAAGCTCCGCAGGTCGGTGGAGGTGTGGAAGAGTCACCTCAGAGGAGCTCAGGTGAGAAAGATCACGTTGTTGTTGTTGTTTTAACCCTGACGGGGGTCATGTCAAGTGCAGCGCTGACACTTTTCATTGCGTAACACTTTCGGAGAGCCGAGGACAGAAGCAGCCTCTCGTCACGCCCGCGGTTTCACTCTTAAACGCTGTTTAAACAAATGAGTTGTGATGTTGTGCGTTTGCATTGCGTGGCAATACCTGAGGACGGCGTCCTGGTTTCTTAGTCTCTTTTTTTATTTTTATTACCCAGCATTCATTGTGGCTATTTTAGTTTTTGCCTTTGACTGAAGCAGACGTGTCCTCTGGACATTGTTTTCACACGCGGGGGAATTGGACTTCTTTGTTTGGGTGTTTTTGAAAAGCAGTTTGAATTAAGTAATCATCATTATGGTGAGAGGCGCGCCTCTGGGGTGTGTGTGTGTGTGTTTTATATTTTTGTTACTACTTCCTTCCTGTGCTCTGCTGCTGCGTCAGATACAGAAGGATGACTTCTTGAGAGCGATGCTGTCAGTGAGAGAGACGGAGATACAGCAGCTTTAATGTTGGACACAACACACTTTGTGCAAACTTGTTACATACAAACACACACACACACACACACACATACATACATACATACATACATACATACATACATACATACATACATACATACATACATACATACATACACACATACAGACACATACACACACGTACATACACACATACATACACACATACACACATACATACACACATACATACATACACATACACACATACACATACACACATACATACACACATACATACAAACACACACACACACACACACACACACACACACATACATACATACATACATACATACATACATACATACATACATACATACATACATACATACATACACATGTACATATAAACATACAGATACATACATATATATACTTACACACACACACACACACATACACACACATACAAACACATATACATACATAAATACATAAATACATACACACTAACACATAGATACGTACACACAAACATACGTACACACACACACACACACACTTTTTCATACAGGCACACACACATAGATACAAACACACACACACACACACACACATATACATACATACATAAATACATACACACTAACACATAGATACGTACACACAAACATACGTACACACACACACACACACACACACACACACACACACACATAGATACAAACATACACACACTTTTTCATACAGGCATACACACATAGATACAAACACACACACACACACACAGCTGTTCCTGCTCTTTCTTTCTTCCTGCACAGTCTCTCCAACTCTCTCTCTCTCTTTGTGTTTTTTTTCCTCAGGTGGACGATCAAAATCTCCGGTCCGCCGTCTACGTCAACGTCGCGCAGCTCCGCCAAAGCACCTCGGCCTCTCCGCCCTCGGCCGCCTCCTCCTTCTCCCCCTCCTACCTCGACCCGGAGGGATGGGAGGTGCACGTTGACGACGACAGCGGCCAGGAGTACTACTACCACCCGCCCACGGGGCGCACCACCTGGGACAACCCCTTCCTGGACTCCCCCAGCGACCGCGAGCCGCCTCGCTCCCCGTCGCCTCGTTCCCCGTCTCCCGCCCTCTCGCCGCCGTCCGCCGCCGCCTCCCCGCCCGCGTGGGCCTCCGACTGGGAGCAGTTGGTGGATGAGACCAGCGGCCGCCCCTACTTCTACAACGCCATGTCCGGGGAGACGTCCTGGGAGCCCCCGGAGCATCTGAGCCCGTACCCGGCTCTGATGGAGCCCATGAGCGTGCACAGGTTTCACCAGGACGGCCCGGTGAGGACGGCGACGGGCGCGGCGCTGCTCTACTTAGAATCTCTCTCTGTGTCTCCGCTTTTAGCTTCACCCCTGGGGGAAAAGCTGTAAATACGGTCTGCTTTTAATGGGATTAAATCCCCTGCACCTACATGGCAGACGGGACTGGGTTTCATTAGGAGAAGCTCGCAGTTCCAGCGCACGACGTCCCCAGCAGTCGTGCCCCCGAGTGGGAAAAAAGACATCTGTCCTCATTTTTAATTTGTTTTATTACTATTCCAGAGAGTCAGGGGGATTTTAAGAGACATCATATGTTCAAAAGCTCGAGTGCATTAGTCAAACATTAGATGGTTATCAGCTGCTTTTCCTCACAAAGCAAGTGACCCCTTTTTCTGCCCCTTAATGGCTTCTGTGAGCTAGAAAGAAGAATACTTTGAGGCCAAGGAAATACTCTGACTTATTCATCAAAGTCGTGGAAAAGTCATGGAGTATCTGGGTCATCATAGTGGGAAAAGAGACAGTTTGATTAATACACTTATTTTCTGTTCTTGCCAAGACTTGGATGAGAAGATTGACACCACGCTTGTGCCTGTACGTTAGCTTAGCACAATGACTGGAAACGGAGGGAAACAGCTAGCCTTGCTAACTCGAGTCGTGTACAAGCAGCGCCTGTAAAGCTCCAGAGAAGTCCAGGAAGTGCTGCAAAACTAAAAGTTAAAGATTGTTCAACAATATGCCAATCAGGAAACGAGAGTCCTGTGCCACGTTGACCTATTTTACAGAAAGTTTCTACACATTAACTCGCCTCCTGAGCATGAAAATGGTCTAATTGTTGTGGGCGAGCTGCACTTAACCGCTGCTTTGTGTGTCAGAGGTGCTGTTAGGTGGTTTTTTAAAAGCTGTTTACACCCATTTATAGCCTCCGTGCTAAACTAAACTAAACAGACTAACTCTCTCAATATATTGAACTATTCATTTTAACAAATTATAATCCCATGGGAGATTTTTGTGCCAGGTGTTGATCAAAGATTACAACAAAAGAATAAGCAAAAGCAATGAAGTAAGAATAAAATTGTATAGAATAAATATTAAATGTATAAAAAGTAGTGCAAAATAAAAAAGAGTAAGATACACAGGAAAAAGAACAACATAAGAATAAAAACAAGAGTATTAATACTCATACAGTGGATATTTTTCCTCACTAACTAAGATTTTTTCAGTTTTATTATCAAATCTTTGCTTTTTTTGGTGAAATGCTGCACAGTTTTCCCGCTTCAGGCCTCCAAAAAACTACCAAGGTCAAACAAAGACAACACCACTCATTGGTTAATCTGCACAAATCCCATCGATAGCATATAATAATTTAATAAACGCTGTGGTTCCCTCCACAGCCTCCTCTCCCCGAGGAGGACTACCCTCCAGAGGAATACCCCGCCGCCGACCCGCCGGAGGGCTTCGAGGACGTCTTCGCCTCGAGCCCTCCGGCCCTCTCTACAGAGTACAGCCTCGGCCACGTGAGCCGGACCGTCATCCCGCGGGCCAACCTGGACCGCAGCACGCCGGCCGGCTGGAACCTCAGCGTGGACGCCAACGGGACCTGGGTGTTCACCAGCGAGCAGTCGCCCGAGCAGGTAGATGTCGCCGAAGATGTCAGGACCCCCTGAATTGAGAGCGCTCTGGGGTCCCCTGTAGTTGTATATTCGCCGACTATTGGCCTTAACAACAGCCCGCATACTAATGAGACCCCTTTTTGTAAAGATAAAGAGCCAAATAATCTGAATCTGCAAGAAAAATCATGATAAAACAAAGCATTGGGGTGTTACAAACGACTTTTCAGTGTCGTTCGGTTCCAAAACTTGACTTATTTTTGTATTTTCTTGTCCGTTAACGGGCTTGAGGGGGTTCGAAAGGAGATATTTCCGTGCCGTTTGATTGTCCAGAGCACTTTGAAGCATCTGAATCATGTCTAACAAAGGACTATCTATTGTGTTGCAGTGGATCAAGTCTGTGGATGATCGAGGGCAGACGTACTACTACCTGAGAGACGGCTCCAAGTCTCAGTGGACGCTTCCCGAGGTAAACGAGCCGCTCGCTTTGCATGAGAAGCGGCGGAAGCGTAGCCGGCGAGCACACGACGTCTTAACATGTACTCGTGTGTCTGAGAGTCAAACAGGTCCCTCAGGGTTTTCAAATACTTTCACGATGACTAAACTGAAATGCGTTTTTTTTTTTTTCCCGTTCCCTTCAAGGTCCCTGTAGCCGCCGGTCAGTTCAGGATGGAGAACGGCGTGGAGGCCGACAACACGTCGGTCATGAAAAGCTGGAGGCACACCGTGGGACCCGGCCAGCTCAGTGCGGCCCAGGATGACGTGGTACACACACACACACACACACACACACACACACACACACTCAGGCCTGCAGCTACACGCGCAGGCTGCGTCGCACATCCAGGGTGTGTCCGCGCGGGCAGAGGCGGAACAGCTTCAGTCAGGCAGAAGAAGCGAAGGCACTCCCTAGGTTTTTTTCTACACCCTTATTTAGCAAGGCAAATCGACGCGCACGCTCGTATTTACAGCAACAGCTCCAAGACAGAGCTGCACAGGGGAAAAGGGGGGGAGGGGCTTCCGATTGTACGCAAAAACCTTTTGTGTCTCGCTGGCTTCAAATGCCGGGTTCCTCCCACTGAGCAGTCAGGCTTTCAACGCCTTGCTCAAGGGCACAACAGGAGGGTAGGGCTGGTTTCTGTGGTCTGATCCCCGTAGTTATGATTAGAGATGTGTCGCCTTGTTGTGGTTGAATTCGACACACACACACACACACACACGAGGTGGGAATACACAATAACCGGATAAAAGTATGCGGAAACCGGAGAATTCACAATAAATGTGATTGTTGGTGAAGTCATTAAAAGAAACAATGGGCACTAATCCGCTGTTGTAACAACCTCCAATCTTCCGGGAATGCTTTAACAAACTGGCGGCAGAGATTTTCTTCCTTTACGCCACTAGAGTTCACAGTGCAGGCACTTTACATTTGACTTTTTTACCTTTTTCTCACCTTTCTCACAAGCCGCCGTTACTTTTTCCTCCTGAGCCTCATCAGGTTCTTCAGGGTGATTCATATTAAACGTCACGTTGGGGGATGTGAGAACGCGGGGGTTGCGATCTGTCGCTGAAATGTGCAGGTCCTTTTTCTAAAAATATGTTAGCGAAATGTACGTCGTGACAACAAATACACAGGGCGAAACATTTAGAAACGACAGAAAGTTTTCTCTCTTTTTTTAAGCTCATTGGGCGTCAGCTCCCTTAATAACCGTCCAAAAGTAACGTGAAATTGCATCGTTTTGAGTTAAAAACATTTGCAAAAGAAACTAAATCCTTCTCTGTCGTCTTTAGAGGTTCGTACCGACTCACAGGAGGAACACGTCCGACTACAGCAGCGACAGCTCCAGCACAGGAAACTCTCCAGAGACGCAGCACAACGTGAGTGTCCGTCTGTCGATACCTTACAGAATACTTCAAGGCCGAGAAAGTACTTATCCAGCTACTAACTCTTATTCGGCCTCCTGTCTCTCTCTCCCTGAAGGCTTTTGGGTTTAGACCCTGGAGAAACCCGTATTATCTGACCGCCAGGTGGCTGCGCTACAATGTGGGTTGTTAAGTTTGGGCGCCCACTCATAGATAGCAGCGTCTATCTATGACGGGGCGAGAGGTGTGACTTTCAAGTTGTGTTTCATCCCCTCCGCATCAAAGTGCATGGATTGCCTCTGCCGGGATGCATGTTTTCAAACACACTGACCTGCTTTTTATATTTATGTAAGATGCATTCAGGTCTTAATCCACCGCCAACCTCACCTACAGAGTTTTGACTTGTAAATGAACAATGCACAACCGATGTTCGCCTGTATGTACAGACGGACAACCCCGACATATTACAAAGTTCTTCTCGGTCAAAGTAAGTAAATCCAACGTAAAACGAGAGGAACATGAAATACCACTTGCTTCAGATATGCGTGTCTGGACAGGATGTTGCTCGGCATAGAGGAATAAAAACATACGTCGGTTGTGCATTTCACCTTTTTTAAGTCCTGGAGGAAAGCGTAATGGTGGATTAGCTCCTGAGCTTCCTAAACACAGCAAGAAATCACAAACCATATTAAAAAAAACAGATTTCCTCCCATTTCTCGTGATATCGCAGAAAGCCGGTGGACATTTCCTTTACAGTTTGCTCAGGATGAAATGATACGGATTTGGTCGTCGAAAGTCAAGAATTCTTTTGCTCACTATGATAATTTCACACAGATGACAAATGATCAGCTTTAAGATTAGTCTGTGGAGCCGGTTTCAGTCTTTTCATTGAATTTGTTGAAGTCTTCTTCTGTCACAAGCCTTCACTTCCTCTTGGGAAAGCTCCCCCGCTGCTCCCAACATACAGCGATGAGGATATTTCTGCATAAAAGGAGGTCATCATTGTGCACGCTGGACGCTGCATGCATGCGTGCATGGCTCGATTGAACCAGAGCTCAACTTTTCCCCACGTGAGCTTATATTAAACATTACAAACGGCCTTTGAATAATTCACATTTTGGGACCTTTTCCAGGTGCAGAACCTGGAGAAAGCCGGGATCCTCAACAAAACAAAAGTGTGTGAGAACGGCAAGAAAGTACGGTAAGAGGACTCTCTCACGTTACATTTTTTTTTGACATGTGGGTGTGTTTGGAGTCATATGTCCCCTCACACACACACACACACACACACACACACACACAAAGCTCTCTGTTATGTTCATGTGTTTGTGACGGTTATCTCTCCTCCCCTCCATCTGAAGGAAAAACTGGGCCCAGACGTGGACGGTTCTCCACGGAGGAGTGCTGACGTTCCACAAAGACCCAAAGTCTGCAGCACTGGGGGCCTTGGTACGACCTACACTGAAATATTAATAACAGATGCACGTGGAGGGAGAAAAGTGCGTTGATAAGAAGCTCGGTCTCATGTTTGACGCCGTTCAAACGTTCCACTTTGGCTCCGGTGCGTCGTCGCCGTCGCCTTCACGGGGAGTGACAGCTTGGAGGAATTCCTCGTCGCTTTTGTGTGAAACGCGGCTCTGTTTCTTTGGAATGCGGCGCCGCCGGTTTGGCCGAAACAGCTGTATTTATTTATTTAACTTAATTTTGCGTCGTGTGCTTTTGTGTGCTCTTTCCGCGCAGCACAAGACCAATCAGATCGTGCCGGAGGTCACCGTGGACCTGCGAGGAGCGTCGATCGGCCGGGCGTCGAAGGACAAGTCCAGCAAGAAGAATGTTTTAGAGGTGTGTGTGTGTGTGTGTTGACATGCAGTGTGCGCCACGAGCAGATAACACACGTGCTTGCAAACTGTTTTTTACATAAATACATGAGATCACGTGTTGGTTAAAAGGTCTGGGAATGATCTTAATGTGATTTGTGGTTCATTATTGTTTCCCATCATCTTCATATCTCTTCTTTAGTTGAAAGGGAAGAACGGCGTGGAGTTCTTGATACAGTACGACACAGAAAGCATCATCACCGACTGGCACAAAGTCTTGATGGACACCATCCGACAGCTGGTGAGTCCGGCCCGTCGTCCATAACTGATGCATGAAAATGATCCACATCAAAACTGCAAAAAGTGTGTGTTTCTATTTCAATATGGCTGCTGAGACGTCACAGGGAATTTTATTTATTTGGAAATATCTTTAATGAACCGGTAGCTGTGTTTATTGTGAGAAAAATACAGCTTAAGGACTGATTTAAAAATTTTTTTTTACCTTTTTATCAATTATTTTTCCCCATATACTCTCCATTAAACATTTATTTTCCAAAGAAATACAAGTTTTCCAAACAAAAGGACCAAAAAATTACTTAAATACGAATATAAAGCAGCATAAAAAACTCTAAACTCTAAATAAAAGAGTCAAGAAACGGACTTAAAAAGCAAATTGCATCATCAATGATTTAACAGAGACAAGTAACCCCGATTTTAAAATATGGCATGCTTATAAAATAACTTGTTTAAAGTGTCTGTAAAAAAAGGCTTTTATAAAGGAAAAAATGTCCCAATGTGTCATTCGACAATGGTATTCCAGAAAAAATATGATTTTGTGTGTGTGTGTGTGTGTGTGTTCGTCAGGAGTACCTGGACCATCATTCGGAGGAGGACGACGGCGACATTTATGAGAAGATCGCCAACACGGAGCGAGACGACAAGGTCGCGGGCGGCGGCAACGTCGTCAAGCGAAGATGTGAGTTAAAAAAAAAAAATCTATTTCCTGGTTTAACATCCGGCATGAACGACGTCATCGTTCTCACCCGGTGAGCCTCATCGGACCCCATTGAGAGCGAGAATTATGTAAAAGTCTGACATTGTTTTGTGTTGTTTTTGTTGTTGTAGCCTCCGGCAGGCAGAGCGTCACACACTCGTCCAGCTCGGCAGGAGACTCGGACCAGAAGCGGGTTCGGACCAAGCTGATGAAGTTCCTGATGAAGCGGCCCACGCTGCAGTCCGTGAAGGAGAAGGGCTACATCCGAGGTAAATCCCAGCCGCGCGACACTAAAGTAGGTCCCATCGGGGCTGATTTGAATAGAAGCCGATGGAAAAAAAGTGAGTTTCACTCGACCGGACTTTAAACGCTCGACGCCGTTGGTGGTTGTTTGTTTATGTAAACGGTGTTTTTCATATCAGGAGCTGAAACACGAACGTATGACATGAAGAAAGACATATAATCATAATGAGACATCAAACATGCTGGTGTTAAACGTGCAATAAGGACCACAGAAACACAAGATACAAGTTTGAACTGTGCAGGAAACCACAGAGAAATACATCGAGGCAGTTTATGATGTACTAGAAGTAAAAGCCAGAAATAGTGCAGTATTAATGCTATGAGCATGATACAACATTGTGTATACTTTATTAATCAGATTTGGATTAAGTTGGAAAGAACTTATTTAGTTCTTGTTCCCTATATTGTACGATACATGTGTATTATTTGTTGCATTAGATTGTAACACTGCTTATGATACGGATGCTGTACAATGTCTACTTGATATATAACACATAATCTGTAATTACACCGAGTTATGTATAATTATATAACCCCAACAGCTGCATTTCTGTTCATATGTTCTTTCTATTTCTGTTATTTATTTATATTTCCCCAACATAAGTCTTTATTTTCTATTTTGGTGGAGTTATAGTACTGCAACTGTTCCTAATACTGCTAATAATAGTGTTCTTCCTGCCTGTAGACAACGTGTTCGGCTGCCATCTGGCCACACTGTGCGCTCAAGAGAAGACCACAGTTCCTAGTTTTGTGGAGAAATGTGTCAAAGCCGTGGAGAAGAGAGGTAATCCACCGCGTTCATCCGTGTGAATCTTATCGCCGTGTTTTCCTTTTTGAAGACGTTGACGTACCGACGTGTTGACTTTGCAGGTCTGGACATCGATGGACTCTACAGAGTGAGCGGGAACCTCGCCGTCATCCAGAAACTCCGCTTCAAGGCCGATCACGGTAACAAAATCTTACTTATTCGGCCGTTGAGTGCCGCCGGCGCCCCCTGCTGAGCGTTATAACGGCTCTGTTTCCCAACAGAGGAGCTGGACCTGGAGGACGGCCAGTGGGAGGACGTTCACGTCATCACCGGAGCGCTGAAGCTGTTTTTCCGAGAGCTTCCCGAGCCGCTTTTCCCATTCAGCCACTTCAACGACTTCATCGCAGCCATCAGTAAGCAAACGTTGCACCCACGAATCTGAAGATAAGATAAGAGATAAGATGAGATAATCCTTTGTTAAGATAAGATGATCCTTTATTAGTCCCTCAGTGGGGAAATTACAGGATTACAGCAGCATTGCTCACAGTAAATAAAGATCAAGTAATATAAATAAACAACAAATATATTTAACATACAAATTCTTTATTCAATCTGTATATTTTATTCCATCTGTAATTATTATTATTTTTTTAATCTTTAATCTGTTTCTTACCGTTCTACTGTTTTATTTATATTACTTATTTCTTTTTATCTTATTGCTTGTGAGCAGTGCTGCTGTAACCCTGTAATTTCCCCACTGAGGGACTATTAAAGGATTATTTAATCTTATCTTAAACAGTAGAACAATAATAAAACAAAATTAAAAAAATTAAACAGTAAGAAGAATATTCAATATACAGATGGAATAATAAAAAAAAAGTAAGTGTGTAAAAAAGTATTGCACGATAAGTAAAAATGTGTATAAAGTATTGCACAATAAGTAATTCACTATATTTGTGTATTCAGTCTTAATACGGACGACATTTAAATGAACGAGTGACGTTAATGGGGATTGGTTAATGTTTATTATATGTAAAGCTAGCCAATAACTTTTGTTCTGTTTTTTTTTTTTTAGGGAATCCTGATTACAAAGCAAAAGTGTCTCATATGTGCGAGCTGGTCAACTCACTTCCTCACTCAAATCACGACACCATGAGGCTCCTTTTTGGGCATTTACGAAGGTACTTTCTTTATTTCATCCTTTACCTCTTTCCATCGATCTTGTATGTTATTGAACTGACAATAAAAATAGAAAAATTATCCTCTTTTTTTCCTCTCGCAGGCTCATTCAGTACGGAGAGGACAATCGCATGACGGTGCAGAATGTGGCGATCGTGTTCGGCCCGACTCTGCTGCGGCCGGAGATGGAGGCGTCCAACATCGCCATGCACATGGTCTTTCAGAACCAGATCGTGGAGCTCATCCTGAACGAGTACGAGCGCATCTTCTTCTCCAGCTGAAAGCCGCCGCGAGCCGAGCAGAAACCCGGGCCCGACGTCTCAATGTGCTCGCGCTAGATTTCCTCTCCAACGCGTAAACGGCTTCAGCGCAACACCCGAAGTGAAACCTCCTCTTGTGAAATAAGTTAAAGGGCCTCTTTGAGTTTTCTTCGCTCAGAATATTTGAGGTTTAACCACGTTTAAAGGACCTTCAAATGGTCTTCGCTGAGAATATTTGAGGTGCGTCTAACCACTGTTTTGTCCAGATTTTAGTCCGTAGGAGGCTGACGCCGTTAGATCCATCTTTGGCCGTATTGTATGATTGAGTCACACGGTTGGAGACAGCTCGGAGCCATCGGACGCGTTGCTCGGGTTGAAGAAAGGAGCGCATCAGATTGCTCGAGCTGTCTTAATCTCTCAAGTTACTTCCTGGAGATTTTAATTGTTTATTTTGGCTTTGTTAAAAAATTGTGGTGAAGAAAAATATTTTTTTCTCCCCTGGACGGGATGCATTGATGCTCAATGATTGCTGCCATCTTTATTTTTAGAAATTGGAATGACATTTAAATATTGTTTTTGAATTTAAAAAATTACGATGTATCGAGTATGGCAATAACTGATGTTGTATTCTAATATTGTGTACATTTTACCCTTGGATTTTAATGTAATATAGAAATGTGTAAAAATAAATATTGAAAGCAACATCTCGCTGTGAAATAGATGACGACATAGAATACTTGTGCAACTGATTCTTTCCACTGAATATAATGCATTTTTCTGTATAATAACACCATAGACACATAAACTAATGTTACATTTTTTTGACAGCGAAATCAGTCTGAACATGAAACATTGAAGTGGATTCTAGAAAAGATGGATGACCTGTAAATAGAGATAGAATGCTGAATGTTGTTGAAATTGCACAAGTTATTCCATAATAAAAAATAACTTTGTAAAAAAAGTACAGCTGTTTATTTATTATTGTCTCGATGTTCATATCTCTACATTAACATAGAAATGTGAGAAATTCACTCCTGTCTGGTATTTTTAAACACAATGTACTTCAATAAAGTAAAAAGTGTTTGTGCTCTGCTAAATACACTTAATCTGAACATAATCATATATGTTGATTGTACTCAGATTTTATTACACTCACACACTTATAAGTATACATGTATTATGCATTAAATTTTGGATGTATTTCTAATTTTGTTTAATTTTTTTAATTTATTTTTACAGTAATTTGTATTTTTTCCTTGGAAAGTCTGTGTAGTTAGTCGGACCCATTTGAAGGGTGGACCGGAAGCTGTCAGCTGTAAACACCGCATCAACTGCAATGAGTTTTGAGTGGCCCTGGCAATATAATTTCCCACCGTTTTTTACGTGAGTGAACTTTTTGCGAACCACATTTACACCATTTACCGACTCTGCTTGTCGGTATCTGTTGTTTTGTTGTTATTAAAAAGAAGTGTGTTGTTGTAGTGAGCCACCGTCTCCTTATCCCGGCTAGCTCGCTGGCTAAACGAAACGCACAATGCTACGGAAGTGGTCTTGTTTTTCTACCTACTGGCTTTCTGGAGTTTGTGTAACAGCCACACATGTTGCCCCTTCAAGGCTCGACTGCATGTGGATGTTTACTAATAATAACATGTAGATAATTAAAGCTAGTTCAGATAATAAGTCTAACGTTAGCTGTTAGCTCTAGCTAGCAACACTGAAATGCTCACCAAGTATTAAACAGTGTAATAAACAATGTTACAGCCAATTCTGTCACCCGTCATGTTATGTGACTTTGCTTTTTTTTTTTAAATTTATTTCAGCTGTAAAAAGCTACTGCAATTTTTTTTAAGCACACTCAAAGGTGCATCTGGTACTCAGAGGGGAGAGGCCATGAACAGCTTTAAAAGTGATCAGTATAATCGTATCTAAAACACACTGTGAAGAGGCTAAAACAACTTTTGATACCAGTATTAAATCAGTAGACTATGTTGCCATCTTAGCTGACAGAATTTGTTCAACACATCCGTCTTTTTCCTGTTGTTGAGCCTCCAGGGCGACCGATTTCGGTTCAGTACCAGCCACACAAAAAGACCTCGGTGCTAAAATTCCTGCAAAATCTAAATTCAACAGTGATACCAAGCAAATACAAGGGACACTATCATTTGCTGTATGATAATAAAGAGTTTTAACTGTTCTCTTTGTCATTGCAATGTACGTTGACAGTTGATAAGTTGCTGTTCTCAGAAGTGTGTAAGTTTCAATAGTAATGACGGCGGCCGGTGTTAAAACTTTATCTCACTTTATAGGTCACATTTCATCAGAAAATAATAATTATGAAACGTGGTTATTGAACATCTCAGTCTGCTGCAATAGAAGCCTCCAGTCATTTGTTTTTGCTCCTCTCCGCGGACAGGCTTCAGCCCAATGTTGACACCAGACAGAAGCAGCTGGCGGCCTGGTGTTCGCTGGCTCTGTCGTACTGCCGGCACCACAAGGTCTACACACTGGACGTCATGGAGGCTCAGGAAAGCCCCGTGTTCAACAACAAGAAGATAGAGCGTATCCTTCCAGTCCACCCGGGGCTCAGTCTATATTACCTGATCCTGAAATACCAAGTACACATTATCTCTCATAGTCATTTACATGTTGCCTCCTCTCATTCTGATAGAAAACTACCTACAGAATATTACACATCATGCATACATGTGTTTTTAGCACATTGCCACCTCACCAGCTGCCCTCCATTCAGGCTGTGTTGAGTTAACATCTTATTTTGATGTTCTTTTATTTGTTTTGGTAAATATATATTTAGAATACAAGTCGTTGAAGACACTTTATCACGGTCCTCACGATAGCTTTCCAGTTTTCTTTAACTCTGGCACTTCAATACATGAAAAGACATCAACACAAGGAAAATGTAGAATTATTTATTGAAGTTGAAACTCTTTTTTATTTTTATTTAGACAGTCGATCACATTGAGACGTCGCGTCATTCTCAACAGAGACGTGATGAAACTTTCTGTCGTTATTTAAATATAAATAATGTGGCGATGTGGAGAAAGAAGTGAGTTGAGCAGACCTCGATAATCGGCTCCTCTTACCGTTAGCATGATGAACCAGAAGAGTCAGGTTGCATTGTGGGTAATGTAGGCTTTAGGTTTTGACAGGCAGTAATAATGATGATATCTCTGGTTCTGCTGCACCTATTTTTACCCTTTTTTCCTAAAAATGAACTTTCTATTGTGAGTTTGTTATCGACAGTTTTCTTAATTTGACCGTTTATATGCTGAGAGCACAATGAGACGTTTTAAAATAAAAAAAATTGTTTCCTATTGACTGAATTCAAGGAAAACTGTCGACGGAAGCAATTCAAGTTGTGTTTGAGGAATTGAGGAAAAAAGGTACATTTTGTTCCATCTAAATATTTACAAAAATGCTAAGATCAGAAATAATCATCTCATCGTCTCACAGTGAACTCATTTCAGCAATAAACTTTTCTTTTTTGTGTGTGAATCCTTCAGGAAACCTGGACTGGCTGGACAAAAACAAGTCTCGCTGCCTCGTCATGTGGAGACGACCGGAGGAATGGGGAAAGCTGATCCACCAGTGGGTGAGTCATGGACCTTTAGACACACACGCCGTCCTGTCTGTGTACTCTGTACATTTTTTGTGGGCCTGACGAGGGATGAATGGAGCGAAGGAAATGTTCTCCAAAGCAATAAATCTGAAGTACATTGGAAAGCATTTGCAGTTCGCTGTCGTCAGAGTCGGTTGTTCAGCGTTACGATGTTATTGTGGGATGTTATGCCTGCAAGTTTTCCATTCGGTGACACAGTACAGCTTTTTTTTTATACAATGTACACACATGCTAAGTAGGATATTTAGAGACGGCTAACTTCAAAAAGAAAAAATAAGCACTCTCACTCAAAAATAGTTTTTTTCCCAGCTTTCTCCTGGCGGAGGCATATTTCCTACCTGTGGTTTTAATTGGCTGTTATATTTGTGAGGAGTCATTAAATGACTTCTATGACTTCTATTGAGACATGAACCAAAGTTCTGTCTGTTTTGGTGTTGTTATTTTTTATTTATCGGATTCGTTGACAATAACTAAAATGTAAAATATCGACAGTTTTGTGCTTCAACGGTGAGATGAAGTATCAAAAAGGCCCAGCTGGGGGATTTACCAAAAGACTAATGAAAGCGTTAGTTGCTGCACCTTATTAACGTCTCTATTTATAACCGTGTGCTCCAGATCTCTTCCCTCTGGAATAAAACATAACTCTTTCCTCTGTTCTCAAACATTTACAGGTTTCTAAAATCGGGATGGTCAACTCCGTGTTCACTCTGTACGAGTTGTCCAACGGAGACGACACGGAAGGTGAAGGTATGGTACCGTTAAAACGTTTCAGGCTGGTTGACATGTTAAAATGTGTGTTATCACTTCGAGTAAACATAAAGTATGTCCAATGGAACGGATGCAGAATTACTGACGTCTTCAAATTCACTTCTCAAAAGTACAAAACAAGGAGTCTTTTATATTTTTTCATTATTTGTATTCATCATATATGTTTTAAGTGTTTATTTCACTTTTTAAAACACATCTTTTATCAGACTCTGATTTAGAATCAGTAGTTTTTTGTCATTTATTTAGTGTATTAGTGCTTAATATAAACATAGTAAGAGAACATTTTTTTTTACAAATTATAGCAAGTATTTCAGTAACAGAGATGAGAAGAATTCTACTATAAAAATATTAAAAAATATGATAAAACATATGGGCTGTATGTCTGAATTGAAATAAAAGAATTGTGGAGTTTTCAGAATTGTTGTTTTGTGGAGAAATTTGCAAAATTTCTCAAAGAATGCAACAGTTCACACTAAGACGTATTAAAATATGCAACATGCAGATGATGACTAACCATGAAATGCACATCTGTAACTTTTCTACATGTAATTGAACTGTTTCAGTCATGAGCCTCTCCTGTAAAGCCTCTCGTCACCTAAATGATCTGACGTGTTTCTCCAGAGTTCCACGGTCTAGAAGACTGGATGCTGCTGCGCTCGCTGCAGGCGCTGCAGGCCGACGGCAAAGCCGAGATCATCACCATGGACGACGGGAAGGGGGTCAAGTTCTTCTGAAGGCGACGCTGGGACATCACACACACACACACACACACTCCTCCTGTCTGGGAGGCCTCATACTTTCTCTCCAGGTGCTCCTCAAACAGAGGACGCTCGTCCCGCTTTTTTAAATTTACGCGAAACCCTTTTTCTTATTGGAAGAGAATCAATATCATGTCTTTAGTGGGGTTTTTTGGGGGGGAAAGAGCATTTGAGGTGACATTAAACCATGCAATGGGCCTTTTCAGGGGACTAAATAATATCTTAATACTCCAGGGGAAAATCTCTCCCCACCAGCTGTTTCTTTATTGTAAATATGACCAGTTTTATCTCCATTTTTTCTTTCATCTTTTCTCTCTCCCGCGTTAACAAATCTCCTCGGTGTGGTTCGCTGTGGACCTTTTTTTTTTGCTCGGCTGTCTCTCTGAGCCAACGAGACATCCCAAAGAAATCCCAGAATGCAACACCAGGGGGACTTTTGTTATTTTGAGAAGAGGAGCACCGGCAGCGGACTGACCCTGGCCCGACTCCGCTGACTGTGATAACGCTGGACTTCATGTACAGATTCCTGTGTCACCCTATTACTGTGCTGTAGCTCCTGTTCTATCCTCTCTGTCTCTTTTCAACTTCATTTCCTTTTTTTCATATCCTGTAGGAAAATAAATGAGATATTTACTATATCCGCTTCCTTTTTTTGCTTCTTTTGGACCATTCGGTTGGAAACTTTGTGTGAATGATGACGTTAACGGCACCTTGTAGACGTGCACGTGACCCACAGTGATGGGATCTCCACTTTCTGCCTGCAGCTGTATGGATGATGTGCTGCGGCCTCGTGGGGATGATACAGCTCCAGTGTGTGTTTGTGTGTGTGTTTATTCCCTTGTGGGACAGTCAGTGTGGTCTTGACTGATTAAAAAGTGTCGCGTTTCAGCTCCTGTCTGCCGTGTGGCTCCCCCTGCAGGTCAGACCCGCACACTGCACACATCCCTCACTGGAGTGAACTGACTTGATGATTCAGAGAAACCAGAGATGCTCGTCAGTGGGGGGCAATTAGAAGAAGGGACATCCTGTTCTGCAGTTTGTTCCTGCAAAATGAAAAAGGAGGGAGGGGGAGAGAGAGAGTTTGGGCTATGCCTGGCACGTGTCCAGCTAATCAATACAAGGAAATATCAAAAACACAAAGTTCATGCATCCTCTCTTGAGACACTTTAACTTCTTCTGCGACTCGCCATAATATGGAAGCCCATGTCCGCCACAAAAAGCAATGACAAATAAAAAACAACATACAACAAAAAGTCATGACAAAAAAAAGAGCATGAACCAAAAAAAAGGCAAAATTATATGAAAAAAAGATCATGACATATAAAATTATGAGATAATTTCGACTTTTTTTTGTCATGAATTTTTTGTTGTAATACTTGTTTATGTTGTCATAATTATATATATTTTTTAAAACGTTTTTGGTCATAATTATGACTTTTTGTGGCCCAAATGGACTTCCATACTTTACTGCCAGAATTTAGATTTTAAAAGCTCTTCCTGGACTCCAATTACGCGTCAAATGAAAGGCAATGCCTGCTAATGAAATGTTGGGGTGGGTTTTAAAAGAGTACGAGTTTGCAAACACTCCTTAAATCCCTCTAATGACTCCCTCTGGTGCCGCTCGTATTAGCGCGTCAAAGCTGCGCGAGGGGGCGGAGTTTGGCGCGCGCGGAGCGCACAAGACGCGCAGCCCTGCGGAGCTCTGTTGATATAGGCAGCGCCGTCCTCCTTCGCCGGAGGTTATGGCTGAGAACTTCGTGAAGAGGAGAGAAGAGGAACACTCTGATTATCTGAGAGGAACTATGTGTTAATCTGCGTTTACGTGAATTGATTTTTACGCAGCAGCTGTAATGAGTAAGTGTGTTTTCTTACTTTATTGTGTTGTTTTTCTCCATAAAATGTATTCCGGTGGAGTGTAGCAACAGGTAATGTCCTTTCAAATGTATTTCAGATAGGAATGTTCTGCCATGAACTGGTTATCATGTTAACTGACCTGTTATTCTGTGGCCAGCCTGTGTTTTAATGCGTCTGACATCACGGAAAAGTACTTAATGTAACGGTGTCCCGGCGCCGTGTCCACATGCAGGCTCTGAACCACGAAGCCGTTGAACCTGCCACGATGTCTCACGCGCAGGTTGAGATCCCGGGCCGCGGTTTCCCGGGCCTCCCCGTGGACATGACGGACGACTGCTTCCCCCGGGGCCCGTCCGTGCTGAGGGCGCACGGCTTGGGCGCGCGGAGGAACTCGTACGGGCTGCAGAAAATCACCATGGACATCGACTCGCCTCTGTACAGCGGCGTCCTCTCCAAAGCGCTGTCCTGGTCCGCGGAGAACATCCCGACGCTGTGCGAGTCCCGGGCCGAGGAGGAGGAGGCGGGGAAAACCGACGAGTCCCCGCCGTCGCCCTCCCCGCTCTCCAGCCCGGGCACCGGCTCCATCACGCCGCCCAGCAGCCAGGAGCCCGGCGCCAAGTCTGGGTCTCCCCCCGGAGAGAGGACCGGAGCCCGGAGCGCCAGCTCGGGCTCTGAAAATGAACTTCAGAGCAAGCAGCTCAAGGTCTCCCCCCGCGTCATGTTCGACGCCCAGTGGGAGCAGGAGGAGAAAGAGGACGTGGAGACCAAAGCGGTGGCGACGTCGCCCGATGGGAGATACCTGAAATTCAACATAGAGATCGGGAGGGGCTCCTTCAAGACGGTCTATAAGGGACTGGACACGGAGACCACAGTGGAGGTGGCGTGGTGTGAGCTGCAGGTAGGATGGCTTCCTTTATATTTCACTTTGAGAGTTAAAAAAACACTTTTAAGTTGCCAGTTTGGATGGAAAAACGTGTCTGCATTCTGGGGAACACTTAATTTATAGGGTGTTTTATTTAGCTGGCTCATATTACAGGATTAAGCTCCTTTTTATGTTCACCTCCACGCCAAAAAAAATGCATTGTTTTTCCAGCCCTAACTCACTCCCTGACCCAGATCAGGAGTAGCTGATACTTTCCCCTATTCTCCGGCTCCACTGCAGCTCCTAATCCCTTCCTCCTGCCTCCGGTCATCAAGAGTCGATGTGAAGCGGCTAATCCACTGACTATTATTCCCTGTTGACCTTGAGTTGGGACGAGTCTGGCCCGCTCACGGCAAACGCAGGTCAAACTGTCAGCGGCCGGCTCCAATTGAACCACCTTCGCCTGCCATGATCCCCTCTAATCTCTGTTTTCATTAACAACCGGTGACACCCAGGCTCTCTCTCTCTATCTCTCTCTCTCTATCTCTCTCTCTCTCTCCCTCCCTCCGGATGCTCGAACCCAAAGAACAACCGAGATGCAGCAGTTTTATACATTGAGGGATAATGCACGGCTCACGTGTTGCATGTAAACACTCTTCTACTTGCCCTGACTAGAGGTGACGGTTCTTTTTCTATTTCTTTTTTATGTGATTGAGTGCTTGGTATGCAGCTGCCAGCTGCCACTCCTCCTGTTTACAAGGTGTGACGTGCATTGGTATCAGTATCTGGCACCCATGGGAGCTCTCTCTCTCTCACTAGGTGTGAAGCTGTTCTCCATAAACCCTTAAATTCAACTCTGCACACACTGATATTAAACTAAGCGTCCGCTGTCGGCGATCACTTCAGTCCTGCTGAAGTCGTTTTGTGACGTTGCTGCGCCACAAAAAGCGGCAGGTGGGACTTCTGCCTCCAGAGCCCACCTGTCCGGTCACACAACAGGTGTCTGTTTGGGGGAAGGGGAGAAAGAGAAAGTCCCTTCGGCTCTCCGAGGGTCACCGGGTGTCCCTTCACCTGTCCAACTGTCTCACAACCTCAACCCACAGCGTCTGCGGCGGAGAAAAGAGCAGCTTTGCAACCCTTTCAGGCCTCCACGCAGTCCGTGATACAAGCTCGATTTTTTTCATCTCCTGACTTCAGACATGAGCCCAGTTAATCCTCCTTTAATCGCCCCTAATGAGCTTAAAGGTGGCCATTGTTGATATGGTTACAGTAGTGAGACCTTAACCTCAAAGACAAAGTGTGTGGGGGGGGGGGACTCAGCTCTCTTACAACTGAAACCACCGAAGCCGTCCTCCCGAGCGTGCCCTCCGATTGCTGAAATGAACACAAGAGCCGGCTGTTGGTGGCTAAACAGTAAACACAATGGCCTCTGTCGTGTTGACGGAGCAGCAGTGGAAGGTGCGTCATTGCATGTCAGGTAGAGAGAAACGGCCCGAAGCCGTTTCTAACAATGCGTTGCAGAGCCGAGTCTGCAGGCCTTGAGGTCAGCTGTTCCTACTGAGAGGAGGGAGGTGGGAGGAAGGAAGAGGGAGGAGGGAGGAGGGGTCCTCAAACGACCTCTCTATCTGATTCCCACTTAGAAAGATCTCTGTTTCAATTAGTCCTCATTGTAACTGAGCCACTCCGAGGTGATCGCCTGTGCTTCGTCGCTCTTGTTGCACCGGTCCGTCTGGGCGTCGTCCTCCTCGTGTACAGGAACTTTCTTTTTGTGCTTGTAAACAAAACGGAGACAATACGGTTTAGATTTTCTAGCGTGACACAAAAGATCAGACGGTGAAGGACACAAAAGATCAGACGGTGAAGGGCACAGGACTTGGCTCATAACTAATATTAGGACTGTGATACAATAGAGGAAGTAATCAGAGCTCCACTTCACCTCAGGCAAACACCCAAATGAAGGCCGTGTACGGATACTCGTTTGTTTATGTTTATCTGTTACGTGAACAGTACACAGAAACATTGACTGTGTCTGATGTGCTCTACAAGCTAATTTCCAACGCCAGTGAGTGCACTAATCAGTGCGTATAATAATCAATAACTAGAACTACCATCCCTGAAAACACACAAACCGACAAATGAAACGACGCAAAACATTTTGCGACTGATGGACAAGTTGATCCATGAGATGATCTGCGAAACTGAGTTCCTCCACAAAGTTGCAACAACAAAAACGTCATTTTTAGATCTTGTGTTCATCTTTTTGTCAATAAGTCATTCGGCTGAAAGAACGAGAGATTTTAATCGACCGACACCAAAGAGGCCGATGAGTCGACGAAGACGTGCAGCAGCCCCAAAAACATTTATAGCATCGGCCTCAAATACACAAATAATGACCCGTTGGTTGGTGTTGAGGTGTTGATTGTTTGTAGAAAAGGTTTTAAAAAGCGTGAATCGGCCACGAGGAACTCCAGAGGCTCGAGGACGACGGGTTCTCGTTCCTCGCTGTCCTTCCTTATCTGCTCCACTCGTTCCTTGTACAAACTGTTTTTTACTCAAACAACTTTAAAAAGAAGAAAAGACGGCAAAATCTGTGTACTTACCGTTTGATTTTCCTCCTTTTTTTTTTGGTTATCCGGTAAAAACCAAGTGATACGAGCTTTACTTCCCCTTGTATTTCTTGTATTTGTATTATATTCATCACACGCTGTTTGATTTGAGAAGTTTTCTTTTGTTGCGTAAAGAAAAAGATGACGGCGATCAGTTAATCTCCAGTTTTCCATCAATTCAAATAGCGAACACACAGATAAATGGAATAAAACAGCTTTTAATCAAGTTTATTCTATCATACAGTCACAATGATCACAATGATGAAGAAAGTGTTGCGCAATAGCTTCATTACCAACTTTGGAGCAGTTTTAGAGCAGTTCTTCTAAAAGAAGCAAAGACAAATAAATAAAGAAACCTCCCCATGTGGCATCTGCCTAGCAACCCCCCCCCCCCCCCAGGTGACCCAGGTGCCATATAGGAGACATAAACTGAATACGTAGAGGCGATAAAAAATGGATGAGCCATTGCTTCGTCTCCTCCGTTCACTCTGCAGCGAGTTTACGACGCGCTGTGTTTTTATAGCAACCAAACTGCCAAAAGGAAACGTCCGCTCAGTAACCGATAGGAATGAGTGTCCTTTTTTTGGCGAGCACCACCCCCCCCCCCTCTTTCCCCTCCTGTATTTTTTAAAGGGCAACTGTTGCACAACACCTGATCTTATTCAAGGGCAGCACCATCAGCACCGTCTGTGTTTATCAGGGCCGTTTGAAGAAGAAGAAGAAGAAGAAGAAGAAGAAGAAAAAAAGGCCAATTAGCAGCCTTGGAGGCATTAATACAAACAAAGACAGTTTATATTTTAAGGGTCACACATTAAAAATAAACCTCAGCTATTGCACCTTGTTGCTGTGGTTGGATAGCGTCACTGCACGTTGCTGCTAACAGGATCAAAGTTTAAACTATTCGGGGATAAAAAGTAGTTTTCTTTGTCGTCATCGAGCGGCTGTTCAACGCCAACTTTCAGGGCTGAAGATACATTTCAGTTGGGATCAGATTTAGTGGCTTTGTGAGTAAAACACAGCAGTTCCTCATTTAAAATCATGATTTTTCCACATTTACATGGATTTATTTAGGAATAGTTCTGGTGGCTCGTGTTCAGAAAGCTTTTTAAAAGAGTCGAGTTTGACATTTTGGGAACTATTTGGATCACTTCCTTGCTAAGACTGAGATGAAATGATTAAAACTCTCATGTTTAAGAAGTATAAAAACAAGCTTTTTGTTCCCACAAATCCAAAAAGAAGAAGAAAAAAGGGCATTTTCCTCTGAAATTTTAGCATCTAAGCAATTGGTCCTATTTAATTTATGGCGGCAAATTCCTCGTCACTGATTCATTTGTTTCAGTCGAGCAAAAGATGTCAAACACTCAGACTCCAGCTGCTCAAATTGAAGTATTTGCTGTGTTGTTGTTTTGTTTGTTAATTTATCTTTTTTGGCTTTTGAACTGTTAAAAAATGTTGAAGTCGTCGCTTCAGGCTCTGAGAACTTCTGACGGACTTTTGACACTTTTTCTGTGACACTTTGAGGACAAAAAACTTGACGAATTGAAAATAAAAAACAGAGTTACCTGAGGACAGAATGAAAGGAGGAAGAGGAGGAGTGATAGGTGGAAGATTTGCCTCACCACCTCCTGAAGTAAGAGCTTAAACCATTAATGAAACTGGGCTGATTTTGCAGAAAGCGCTGGAAGCCGCTCAGTTTTAATGCTCGCATAAAAGCTCCCGGATTAAACTAAAGCTGTGTGAAACCTCATTATCGCTGCTCTGGCGTTACGACGTCCGCCGAGGAAGCGCGAGTCCCTGTGTTGCCTTTCCTCCTGCGTAACCTTTCTATCTGAAGGTGGCCACGGCGCTCGGTGACTCCACGCCAGCTGCGGGCGTCCTGTCGGTCGCGACCGAGGCCAACGTCAACACTGTGTTTCCCCTCGCAGGGCGCAGCCAGATCCCGCTTATCAGGTGCTCGCCATCCCCCCCCCCACCCTGAAGGAGAAAGTGAAGGAGGCCAGCCTGCATTTACACATGGCCGCACGTCACTTTGACGCGAGGGCGGCTGTTTGTTTGCTTTAGCGCTGCAGGAGGAAGAGGAGGAGGAGGAGGAGGAGGAGGAGGGGAGTAGGGAGTGTACCCATTTGATTGCCCTGCAAGATACATAACAGTGTCTCTTTTCCTGCTGTTTACACTGTGTCGGTGTCTTATTTAGGGCGGAGGCTGCAGGTGCATGCTGGGGCGGAGCGTGGCGGCTCCGTGTTCAGGCGCCCAGAGGCCTTTTGGTTCTGCCAAGGGGAAAATAACATGCTCATATGTGCAAAAGCAAAGGAATTGGGGTCGCTTAAGGCCCGTGTTTAACTTAAATCTATATATATATATATATATATATATATAGAAGTGTATATATGTATACATATATATGTGTGTGTCCAGGTCTCTCTCTACTAAAAGATGGATGAACACTTTAGGTCTACATGCACAGTCTAACAATGGAAATCTTGCATGTGACGGCGTTCCTGATGGGTCTAAAATAATCTGTCACAGTCTGTCATTCTGATTTCCTGGACCCCAAATCCTTCAAATTGCTTGTTTTGCACAAAACCCAAACATGATTTATGAGAAAAAAAGTAAAAGGCAAGTCCTCATATCCCCCCAGCTTGATCGATAAATCACTCATCTTATTGATTAATCGGTCAGTAAGTACCGTACAGTATATATTGGAGGAAATAAGTCTGTTTCA
Organism: Clinocottus analis; assembly: GCF_023055335.1. Classification (NCBI taxonomy): domain Eukaryota; kingdom Metazoa; phylum Chordata; class Actinopteri; order Perciformes; family Cottidae; genus Clinocottus; species Clinocottus analis. The sequence continues at coordinate 1,684,564 of NW_027175920.1, forward strand.
CACTGGAAACACCCGGTTTCTCCACAGTGTTTACAGCCTCCACCGCACAGCCGCCCCCTTCAGAGGAGAACATGTGATCCCCGTGTGGTTTGAAGGCCCCGAGTCCTGCTCCCTAAACAAACCAAGGGTTTTAAAAAGCTGCTTTGGGGGAAGAAAGTCTCCTCGGGGTCACCGCTGGTCCTCTCTGAAGTGACCGTGTGTGTCGGAGGCGTTGGATCGAAGGTGTGAACGCGCTCTCCGGTTTCCACGCGATGAATCGGCCATCGGCGTGTTCGGACACGTCAACAAACACCTAAAGTGTGTGTGTGTGTGTGTGTTGTTGTTTCGTTCTCTCCGTCAACAAGAAAGCGCCTGTTTTTTTCCCGTCGTTCACATTCATCTCCGCGGGTTTGGACGGAGGCGAGCCTTCGTGCATATTTCATCACGCCGCCTCTCGAGGGGCCACGCCGCTGTCACTCTTGTGAGCCGCGTATCCGGTGCCGGTCGCCCCGGCGGCACTCGATACGCCGCGCATCCTCCAGCGCCGGTGTAACGCGATGCTCTCCCGCAGCCGAACGAAACCCGGCGCCAGGAAATACCGACTCCAACGCGCTTCCTTCCAGTTTGCCAGACGTTCACAAAAAAACACCCACAAAGAAAACAAACACATGCATCTGTTTTATTACGAGGTGAATGAATTCCAGTTGTTTTTCCGGTATGTGGAATTTCAAGTGATCTTCAAGGATTTTTTTTATCAGCTTTATATACATATATATATATAAAAAGAGCCTGAGATGAAAGCGGCTCCTCAGTGCGCTGCTGGCGGCTGAGCCTCGGGTCAAAGCGCTCTGCTGGGATGTCTCAGGTAAAGTTCCCAGCAAAGCTTAGCGTATATTGTTCTGCCTGCAGATCCAGATGTGAGGAGGCAGATCAAACGGGGACAGCTTTAGTGACGTCCAGACCAGCGGCTCCCACAAGACACAGTGGATTTTTAGGGGGATTAGATTCAACTTTATTGTGCCGATGGAACGACAAGGAAATGCAGAGGTGAACATCAAAGGAAAAGACAATTTAGGTTAGTCGTCTCATCGGTTTGGCAACTATTTAGCTATCTCTTCAGGTCATTTTTTATTCAATAATCACAGGAAATGCTGTTTTTCGGGCTCTCAAATAAGAAAATGTCTTGCTTTTCGGGTTTTGAATGAACGAAACAAAACATTTAAAGACATCACCTGGGACTTTGAGAAACTATGATGGACATTTTTCACTTTTATTTACATTTTACCAACCGATTTATCCAAAAAAAAGATCTGCAGCTCAATTAATTATGAAAATCCTTGTTAGTTGCAGCCCAATAAGACACACTTGAAGTGTTTTTAATAGGTGACTATGAAAAGTACTTTATTAATCCCCAAGGAGAAATTTTTTAATGGTTAAATGGTTTTTAATTTTAACTAATGGTGTTTAAGTGACACAGATCATTTCACCAGCCACATGCAACAATAACCTTTGGGTTGCCAGGTTGTGCAGGCTGTAATCCCCCTCCAGCATGACTTTGTCCTCGTGAAGAAAACAATGACCTGTTTGACCACCGCAGATCCGCTGGATTATCCGAACGTGAAAAACACACGAGCAGCTTATGAAACAGCTCATTAGACAAATCAAACTTTGTATTCATGGATTTTAACCGATCAATGAAGCATAAAGTAAATTAATTAACCCACAAGGAATCAATTTGAACACGATGTTTATTTTCAGATTTTCTTAGTTATTTATATAGTTTTTTGGAAGATCTTCTGGAGCCCACTTATGTGACACCCAAGCAGCAAATGAAGCATAAAAACCAGGATGTGTAAATACCGTTCCTGACACCAGAAGAGCTCAGTAACAGTCAGGACATGCAGTTCCTAACTTGACATTTCTCTTCTGTCTCTCTGACCTCGTTAAGGCTCGAAGAAGCAGCACAGATTCTAATTATCATAAACTTATTATAATAATTTCGCCCTGAATCATTCTGGTAATCGGATCGGGAGTCCGGCCGCTTCGACGTTAATGATTAGATTATATCTGTGTCCTAAAAAAAAAGGTAATTGTGAAGTGGTTGGAACATTATGTTGGATATTCGGATCGTAAAACAACAACAGATCATGAAAAACAACCCGTTTTTTGTGCATTTTTATATGTGACCTCCGGATTTTCTCATTCTTAAGGAGGTCACAAATCACGAAGAAGCAGAAGATAAACATTTCTCAATTCATGCACAATAGATTGCACACAGTCAATGATGAAGTATGACTGCAGTAGGAGTCACCGATCAAGAAAACGTCGTAAAGGTTGAAGGTGCACAGATTATTAATTGCCCCTTTTTACCGCCATCTTGGACGAAGCTACGACGACTGTTACCGAACATTTTCCAGTGGTGGCCCTCGGCGTGCCGGACGAGGAACAAGAAGCTCTCAGCGGTGAACACACGCTGGTGAAAACAAGCGGTGGGTTGGTCCACAGTGACACTTTGTTTAAACTTTGCTCATGAAAGGAAGCATTTTTACGCATCGTGCCATCGCATAACCGAGAGTTGTTGATCAGACGACCCGTAACCGAGCTGCTCCTCATGGACTTCAGAGGACGTGACTCTCGCATATCTTCCAGGCGTCTTGTGATCAGAGGACAAAGTGTTTGCTGCATTCATGCAGCTCTCTCCTAATGCCATCACGGACAGAAACCCTCCCTCGCGCTCTAACTTCCAGCATTTTCAAAGCGTCCTTTTCCTGTGCAGGTTGTTTGATCCTCTTCGCTTTGACCCGGTCAGCTGAAAAGTGTCAACGTGCTCTTAAAAGTGCAGAGTGTTGCAGCTACAGAGGAGACATTGTTTAGGGGCCGCTGATGATTTACTGCCCGTGGTCGGCTCCCTAACATTATCAGCCGCTGCGGTTTGCAATTGAAGCGTTTAATGGACGTCCGAGAGTAGAATGAGTCTTTGTCTTTTCTGTTGTCACGAGCTAAAGCGTCACCGAAGACAATGACGAGGGTTTAAAGACGTGGACGGCGTGAGGTGGATCAGGTGGGTCGAGCAGGGAGAAGTTCACCTTTTCTCTGTAGTTTATGGAGGTAGATTTGTGTCTTTTTTAACTAAGGTAATTTTCTTGTTTGTTAGTAAATTATCTCCAAATCTTTGCTCTCAAAAAAAAAAGAAAATCAACTTGTAACCTTTTGGATTGAGAGCGCAGTTTTTTTGAGAGAAATATTTTTTTAGAGTGTTTTTTTTTAGTGTGTTTTTTTTAGAGTAAATTTTAGTTTTAAGAGCGTTTTTTATTTTATTTTTTAGAACTTTTTTTTTTTTGAAGAGCATTTATTTATTTTATTTTTTTCAATTTTTTTTTGAGAGCAATTTTTTTGGAGCGTTTTTTTTTAGAGCAAATTTTAGTTTTAATAGCATTTTTTTTTAAGAGCGTTTATTTTTTTTAATTTTTGAGAGCAATTTTTTTTTTGAGCGTTTTCCTTTTTTGAGAGTTTTCTTTTTTTTTTGACACAATTTTTTATAGTGAGATCAAAGATTTGGAGATAATTTAATTACAAATGAGAAATTTGCTCGGGTAAAAAAGACATAAATCTACCTTCATAGCAGTTGCAGCAACGTAAATCTCAGAGGATTATTTAAGAAGGCTTTGAAGCGCCGGAGTATGAGTGCAGAGCGGTTTACAGAAGAACGCTAAGTGAGGTTAAAAGCCTCTAAAAGCAAACAGCAGACGGGTTCAGAGACGTCAAGAATGACAAAGTAAACACACTAAAGAGTCGAGATGTCCCAGATCTCAAACAAATCGGTCTAACGGGGTGACGCAATGCCTTCTGAAGCAACTCTGACTGGACAAAACAGAGGAAAACCTTGTACTTTGTGCCAATACATTAACGCTGGAACGATAAATCATCCAGGTCAGCTCCCGAATATCGGTATCTGCTTCAAAATCCAGATTGTATCGAGCTGTAAATGCCATTTAATTGCGAGAACAACAAGGATCTGAAGCAGATGGAGGAAGACTTGCTCTAATCCTGCATCTAGGCCTCTCTCTCTCCTGCCGGGCCGGGCCGGGCGCCACCACCAGTCGGGTCGGCTGGTTTGGTGCGAGAGCAGCAGTCAAGAGGCGTGTTTGAGTCCTCAGATCCTGATGAGATTAATGGCTAACCTCCCCGTGCCCGCTCCGTTTACAGAACACGTCAGGTTTCTCTTGGAAAGAGCACAGTGCCGCCTCAGTTCTCACCTGCGAGCGTCCAAATGCAACACTGTGCCAGTGTGAGTGCCTACGTGCAGGGTTTATATACTCGAAGGCGCACGTCCGCCCCGGAGGCATGACGGCGAACTGTTTCTGTTTATTTCATTTTACCTCGTCACCTTTGACCCTGTTCCTCAGTTCTTGTCTTGAGCTGCTCGTCAAAAAGATCCAGTATGTTGAAGGCAGGAAGAAGAGGGCGGGACTCACCTGATCCTTTAAAGGTGTCCGGAAAGGGGTTCGAGCAGAGGTCAAGGTCGACGCAGAAGTATGCCGGATTAACACCTGGAATACGCGACAAGTTCCTCTTTGATTTATGAACATAATCTCCGTCTGCCTCCATCCAATATTATCTATTAACAGCTGCTCTTCTAGGTTTACAACCACTATTTGTTTTCATAATCAACCCATCGGCGTATTGATTCATTGTCATTGGCCGTTACATTTTCCCAGAACCCTTTAAACACTTTATTTAAGTGAAAGTAAAAGAGCGAAGCCAACAATTAATTGGTCTTGCTAAACAAGTAAGGCCGTTGTCTTTGTAGCCAAAGTGTGACCTCATTCCTCTGAGCCCCGTGGAGCTCAATTTATTTTTATTAAAAACACTAATAAAGGAGCCACACTGCTGCACTGTGGGACCTGTTGCTTCATCACGACAAACACGACAAACACTGTGGTTTATTGTGATCTAATCCCACACTCACCCTCCTGATGCCGTGCACTGGATCACCAAATGTGTGTTCATCCACGGCTGAAAATAGTCCCCCAACAAGTGCAGTATTCACTCCTGTAGCAGTGAACAGCTGTTTTATTACTGCTATGTGACCTGTTGGTAAAGATGTACACCTTCAGTGGGAACAAATAGAGACACGCACCAACACATACATGGTTTTTTGGGGGGGTTTTCATCAGATTAGATACTTTAAAACTAGTTTTTATGACGGTCGCTTGTGATTTCACGTGGAATCCGACCCGGTTGCACTGATAATAATATTAATAATAATTTATAGAAGCAGTTTGTGTGGTCTGGTTTACATATCCAGGTCATATAGAGGCGTCAGTGTTAAACTGAGGCTCAGACAAACTGCACTGAAACTCTAGTTTCTAACCCTGAGCGCTCATCCTTGGCTTGGCTATAAGCGGTGTGAGTGAATCCATAGTTTTTTCCTGTCACTTTGCTCTACTTTTTCCCTTCCGCGGTTCGTCGAGAGACGCCACAGTCTGACTGGATGTCCCTCACATCAGACTCGATCTATTTCAGTGTAACGTCAGGACATTAAAAGCCCCCCCCCCTCCTCCATTGGCAGCGATGTGGTGTCCATGTCCCGGTCGTCATAATAGGGGCGCTGACAGAGACTTCTTAGTACCAGCGGCTCCTCCACCATCAACACCGCTTATGTAACTCTACTTATGTGGCTGCGAGCCCAAGTATTTCCAACACCAGCTATTGCAGACCCCCAACTCAACACACACACACACTGACACACACACTAACACACACTCCTCCCCGCAGCAGCAGCTAAGAATAAAATATCCAGCTGGAAGAGGTAAAACTTTAAGCAGAGCCTCTTAATCTGTTTTTTATGGAAATGCTTGCTATTTTAAAGGTGGAGGTGGTTTGTTTTTGTGCTCCCTCCTCCTCCTCCTCTTCCTCCCCTGCATGCTCTCTCCAGTGTTGTGAAGTCTTTCCTCGAGGTGCAGTTATAGATCTCATGGAAGTCGTGCTCAGCTGTCCACAGAGGATTCCTCCTTTGGTTAATGACAGGGCGTCTGACGAAAAGACGGAAATCATTAAGTCCAATTGAAACACTTTAATGAGAGAAATAATCATGTGTCCTATACTTGGTCCTGATGGGGTTAAAACACTCTTAATGGTTTTAATTCCTGCTGTTAGTCACGGCTCAAGCGTGCATGTTGTTACTGGGAGGAGTCGTGTTCACAATAAAATCACAAATGTCCGAGCTTTGTTGTTTCCATCTGTACTTCATTTTCCTCCCATTGGCCCGTCTTTCCTTTCAGACACCTTCTTTGTTATTTAACCTCCAGATTGTTCTCCGGTTCACATTCTTTGCCCACAGCAGGACTTTTGTTCACTTCCCTCTGAAGTCGGCGAAACCTCGTCTTGCAATTTCTCTCTCCTGAGTCCTGCGGGGGTTTTTTCGGTCGCGTCGGAGTCTCCGAGTGTCTCGGGTCCACGTGTCACACTGACTCGGCGCCGCGAGCGGCCGTCCGTCCGCGAAGCTCTCCTCATGGGGTCCGCTGTTATCGCGCTTAGATACATAAACGTCCAGATGCACGTCAACCTCTTAAACCCGCTGACTCACTCACCCCGACTCACGCCACACTCTGTGTGCTTTAAACACCCCTTTTTCAAGATGTTCCTGGAAAACCATGTCGTATTTCTGACCGAGCACTTGAGTAATAAGCTGCACTGAACTGATCGCCATCCATCTATAGAAGAGACTTGGTTTGAGGCCCGCGGGCCTCAAGCTCGGCCGACTATGACGTCCTGACAGGTGAGTGACGCAGGTAAAAGAGGCTCTTTGCGTCGTCGTGCAGCTCTGGAAACCCTCTTCATTTCCTAAGAAAGAGAGGAAGGAGAGCGAGCGTAGCGGTCAAGTTGATTGTAAGCATAAACATATGGAGAGGTTTTTTTTGTTTCTTCCCAGAAATCCGCCTCAATTGCAGGATTCATGGCCCCCGAAGTCCCCCAGGAGTTTTCCACTAACCGCCCGCCCACCCGCAGGCAGAGTTACTCCATTCATCCGCGAGAGGAAGCACAAAAATGTCTTTGTACGTCCGGCGCGATTGCTGCGTTTGGTTCGGTTTCACGTTGAATGTCGGAAATGATCTCCACCCTCCTTCCTCCACCTGAAGTGTGTGTCGAGTCGTAGCTCAACTGATTGGGAAATACATGCGACCGCGCAACTGGAGGGCGGCCCACATGGATGTGGTTTCCAGTCCCGCGCCCAGCTCGTTAGTTAAAGTAGCAGTGATTTATCAAATCGGTCCCGTGTATTTGCAAGTTGTGTTCACTGCCACAACTCAGCCGTTAACACAACTGCATTGTGGTCCGTTTAGCGGGAGCTTTCAAACGCGTCACATGGCCTTCATCAGCATGCAGTTCGTCCAGTTGTCATCTAATGGTCGGCGTTTAAATGTCCTCAAGGGCGGAAAGTTCTTCCCTTGACCTTGAAATGGAAAAACCGGTCCGACCTCCAGTTCAATTGATTTGTTCTGGAGCGTGAAGGTTCTCACTTTTCATCCCGGTGACCGTCAGGTTTTTGGTGAATACCGCTCATGTGCAGGTCACACCTGGATGGACCCTCTGAAATGTCCAGAAACTGACCTTCACTGTCGCATGCGAACCCCTCAAAGAGGTTTCTAAACATGCTTCATTCTTCTTGCAGGCGCGTCCTCGCCACGAGTTGTAACGACACAACCAGTAAAGCAAAAGAAAATATGATGAGTCACACAAGCGAAAGGTCTGAAGGCCTTCTGCGTTTTTATGACTGGTCATAAAAAGCCAGTGGAGCAGGAAATGCAGCGGCGGCGTTGTGGATTATAATTTATTAGACTTTATACTACCGTGCACGTAAAACTCACGACACTAATCTCTCCGCCCGCAGACCCTGAAGCTGACGAAGGCGGAGCGCCAGCGCTTCAGCGAGGAGGTGGACATGCTGAAGGGGCTGCAGCACCCCAACATCGTCCGCTTCCACGACTCCTGGAAGTCGTCGGTGAAGGGCCACAAGTGCATCATCCTGGTGACTGAACTCATGACCTCGGGCACGCTCAAGACGTGAGTCCCTCCGCCCCGAATTCCCCTTCAAACTGCCGTCCTTTACGAGAAGATATTCTTTGTTTAAATCTCCATTTCCTCTGAGAAATAAGAAGGTGTCCCATCCCTCAAATGGCGGATATCCTTTCTCTGATGTTTGACAGGCCTGTCTGTTAGAGGATGTGCACTGAAAGCTGCAGAATAAAGAAACGCTTCACTTTGGAAACAATCCTCTGAGACAGAATTCACTTTAAAGACTTCCTCTCGGCCGTCAAAATAAGAGTTATTTCTGGCGCTCTTGGTGCATGTTTGAGTGCAGGGGGATGATTAGTCTCTGTCCTCCTTTTCTTTCTGTGTTGGTTTTAGGTACTTGAAGAGGTTCAAGGAGATGAAGCTGAAGCTGCTACAGCGCTGGAGTCGTCAGATCCTCAAAGGGCTTCACTTCCTGCACACGCGCACTCCTCCCATCATCCACCGGGACCTCAAGTGCGACAACATCTTCATCACCGGCCCCATCGGCTCCGTGAAGATCGGGGATCTCGGGCTGGCCACGCTGAAAAGTGCCTCTTTCGCTAAAAGTGTCATCGGTGAGTGCACACGCGACGTATGAACATCCCTTTTTTGTTTGCACCAAAACAGTTTAGGATGCTTTTAAAACTCTTTTTGAATTGTCTGAAACATGCAAAAAATGCCACTAATCCTGCATTGTAGAGACTGCAATGAGATTCAGCCTTTGTTTCCATTCCTATATGCTTCTTATTTTGCATATTTCTGCTTCTTGGATCTCGTCTTCCTCTCCCTTGCAGACATGTAACTCTCACCGAGATGCCTCTTTAACTTCCTGCATGCATTTCAAATCACAGCAACCCCAATTTCAGTGGGGACTTGCCCTTCTTCAGCGTTCCCAAGTGCATGCTGGGAGTTTAAAGGGAACATAAAAGACGCTTGAATCGTGTTGCAAGTGACACTTCATGAGTTTAATGCACCTCCAAATCACATCAAGAGGAGTTGTGTTGTGCCCAACGATATGGAAAATGTGTTTTTTTTTAGCACACAGTTTATTTAACATGTTACCAAAGAGTGTATTGATGTTTCCATATAAATATAGCAGGTGAATATACATAATTTAGCTACTTAAGAGTCTGATATTTCCCTCAGTGACCAAAACAGAGCTGAAAACGAGTGAATATTAGATATTTAGGTCATCAGGTGTACAGAACAGCTGTTTGTTAACATGTCGTCAGGTTTATAAGATGATAATACACTTTATTATTGTGTTTACAGCTTGTTAGTTGTATATTAGCTAGTTTAGTTGTGTATTCTGCGATGCTGTAATGATTAAGTTTTCTCCATAAAGTCATGTGTTAATGGTTTAAAATGCCGCGTGTGTCTTAATGGTGGAACAATTTGAATATGCAGTCGTATTACTGGAATAACCGTCGACCTCCGCCCTCTGAAAACCCCCCCGACAGGAACGCCAGAGTTCATGGCCCCGGAGATGTACGAGGAGAAGTACGACGAAGCGGTGGACGTCTACGCCTTCGGGATGTGCATCCTGGAGATGGCCACCTCCGAGTACCCGTACTCCGAGTGCCAAAACGCCGCCCAGATCTACCGCAAAGTCACCAGCGTGAGTACAGGGAGAGGAGTATTTCATGTAATTGTACACACATGTTCGCTCCATGTGCAATTGGAGGATATCGTGTGTATGCGTCTGAATATCCTGAATCCTTGAAAAGCCTCCTTTGTCTATTAAAAGGCTGGAGGCTCACCACTTTGCTGTTCCCAGCCCCGCAATCATGACTCAGGTTTGTCTGATGGCCAGAGTTTCTTTATACCAGATCCTGGCTCACGAGATGGTTTACTTCTCCGTGAAAACACGAGCTGACGACGCTGATATTTGCACATGTAATAATACTAATAATGCACAGATGGATTAGAAAATCTTCATTCTTAGAAATCTGTTTCACGGATGAAAAGGGGCTGAAGCCTCAACTAATGTTGGATTCAGATCATATCAGTGTTACGCAGAACATTTTATGTGCTGACTTCTTCCAGAGGAAGAAAAAAAAGACCAGCAGCAGCGCAGCCAGTTTTTTTTTTTTTAGTTTTACAACAACGACTGCTGTATTTCAACAGGCTGCCAAAAAAGCCCGTCGATGACGCCACGGCTGGGCAGAGAGAAGCGAAGGCGACGGGGAGAATTATATGTTTTGGAGAAAAAAAACGCCGTCTCGCACAAAAAGGCGGCTGTTTTTCTTTTCCGTGCGCGTCGCGGACGCAGAAGCAAACGGCTTCTGACGGAGGCTGGAAATAAAAAAGAAAAAAAAGTGGGAATGTGAGAGAAAAGTCGCACGCGAGACAACACGATAGTGTTGGAGAACGCGAACGCATGCATGCGACACGTGTCAGTTTATTGGTTTAAAACATTAAACAGGTCTGACTGCACCTGCGGTATTTAATGTACAGCTAACATGTGGAAGGAGGAACATAAACAAATGTGGTGAAGTTCTTGGAAACGTTTTTTTCCCCATGTGTGGTCACAACTGTGTGCAGATATTTCCTGGTGTTGTTGATGGTATGTGAGGCCTTCTAGTGTACGTTCAATACCGCAGGCTTCACTCTGCAACTACAACAGCCTCCATTTTCTGTTTCTTTCCCAGAAGTTCTTCCACATGATGTTTTCCAAACCTGACCGCAGGAATTTGCTACTCGAGCTGCAACTAATTATTATATTCCTCATTAATGATTCTTTCATTAATATAATAAAGTAGTGAAAGATGCACGTCACATGTCCCGAGAGCGAAGATTTGATCGCAACCGAGAGTCCGAAAGGCGTCGATTTTCAGTTTATTATCACGACTGTGCGACGTCTCTCATCTCAAGTTGCTAATCGGACCGTAAAGGAGGTCATGAGACACAGCCGTGCTTTGTTCTTTTATGAAATCATTGTTTTAAGATCATTTAAATGATTGCCATTAACAGATGAAAGATCTTTCTCAAGATCTTGTCTTGGCCTCCGCCACCTCGGGAAGAAATGAAGGAGAGAAAAAAAGCCTTAAATTAGATTTGTATTGAGGGAAAACCTGATTTGTTGTGAAGGTGCCTGCGAGGACATGAAAGCTGGAAACAAAGAAACCTCTGTGCAGCGCGCCACGTGTAAGATAACAGGATTTGAGCTTTTTCCAATGAGAGTTTGAATGAAATTCTTCTGTAATTCATCAGAAGAAACGTTATGTAACTTAAGTGTCTGCAGCCGAGGGGAGGGGTCGACCTAAATGATGAGGATGACTTCTCCGGGAACCTTTATGTGCATGACAAGTGTTACAAAGGTTTAGTTTAAGGACGCCAATTACAAGAAGCAACATGTGCTTCGTCTCACTCACAAAGGGAGCAGAAATCTCGTCAAGGCGGCAGCTTCCGGGTGACATGTGTGTCCGTCTTTTAAACGCGATAACAAATCGCGTCGCTCCGACTATCTGCGTGTTTTGACGCTCGCGTCAGCCGGTCGCTCGGGCGCCAAGCATCTCTTTGACCTCGACTCTTTGCCTCTCTTATCGGTGTTGTGACAGCGGATGCGAGCGCTGTGTGTCATCGATGTGCGTTCTCATGACGGCACATTTAGTCGATTCATTAGGAAGATGAAGTCAGACTCTCTCTCTCTCTCTCTCTCTCTCTCTGATTGTGCTCACAGGGAATGAAACCCGACAGTTTCCTCAAAGTCAAAGTCCCGGAGCTGAAGGAGATCATCGAAGGCTGCATCCGCATGAACAACGACGAGAGGTACACAACATACGCTGGGATCGACAACGTTGAAGTGACAAACCACATGACTCTGAATCCTATTCTGTGAAACAAATGTCAACTATAAGAGGAATATAACTGCGAGTCATTCACTGATATTCATTGGAGGATCAAAGTGTATTTTAATGCCTGTAGATGGACAATATGTCATCTTTTTATGACGCATTTTATTGTGATTATAAGTCTTCATAAGGTGCTTTAAGTACAATAATGAACTCCTCAGGTAGACAGATACTTTACAAGATTGTTATAAATCATCATAAGTGGACATTGTTTGGTTAAATAAAAATGTAAATCAATTATAATATACTCTCATACTTGACCTTATAAGTCTTTATAATGTGTTATGAGTCTGTTATGAAGCGAATATGAATATTTATGAGTGCTATAAGCAATGATACCACATAATAAGTATCTCTCTTTACTGAAAACATGCTTTAAATTAAACATGCTTTGATTATTGATGTGATTTTGCATCATGTGCACATGTAAATATGACAGAAAGCATCGTTTTACAAGCCGTTATAACCAGTAAATCATAAAGAAATGACCCTGCTGCAGTGTTTTTGGGAGCAAATACATCTCTCAGTGGTTGTGGATGAATACAAGTCCAACTTTAAATCAGGATTTAGTTTAAAAACTGCGAGCCGCCTCCAGTCGTTAAGTCTTAATGAGGGATTCCCCTTCCTGTGCGGCCAGGTACACCATCCAGGACCTCCTGGATCACCCCTTCTTCCAGGAGGACAACGGCGTGCACGTGGAGCTGGCGGAGGAGGACGACATGGTGAAGTCGGGCCTGAAGCTGTGGCTGCGCCTGGACGACACCAAGAAGCTGCACGGGAAGTACAAGGACAACAACGCCATCGAGTTCCTGTTCGAGCTGTACACCGACGTGGCCGAGGAGGTGTCGCAGGAGATGGTAGGCCGACGCCGACGCCGACGCCGCTTATCTCTCCTCAGTCTGACCTCAGCCGACACCTTCTCCACTTCCTGATTTAGAGTCGCGGTCACAGGATATGGAGTTTATTATTGACTCGTTCTTAACGCAATTAAGCTCCGGACTCCTCCTCGCGAAAGAAGGAGGGCGGCCTGGATCCTCGTAGCTAGTTGTGAAGTATCGGGCTGCTAATAATTCAAGGGTTAGTGCTGGTATGGTGCCTTTTAAACACGGGTTAAGCCAGTGGTTCTCAAACTGTGGGGCGCGACCCTCTGGTGGTGCGCACAGGTATTACAGGTGGAGCTGCAGATTCTTAAAATCCTTTATTAATCCCAGAGTGGTTGGATTATTCTCTGCATGTTATCATCTTTAGTAATGAAGGAGCTTTGTGCTGCTGTGAAGCTCTGTGACTTCACTGCCTTGCTCAAGGGCACTTCAACATGAAACTATGGGGAGAAAACAACCCAACCGGCTTCCTTGGTCATCTTTTTTTGCCAAATATGAGTTATTTTTTTGCACATTTATAACTTTATTAGCATTGTTTTAACAAAGTGATTAGTTTTTGCCAGATGGAGCAATCTGGTTTACTTGAAAGGGATTTAAATTTTCTTTAATCTATTCATTAAAAAAGCCGAATGGAGGAGTCTCAAAAGGTTGGACTGTTTCATTCCCATGTTGTCGGGACGGTGGGAACATTTTGCTTCCTCCAAAGCGGTGGCGCGACAGAAAAAGTGAACATCACATAACCGGTCTTTTGCCTTTTTGACCTTTGACCCCTGAGCAGCGAATGCCGGCTCGCTGACGCGTGACGCGTCGTCTTTTTACGGCTCCGTCGCGTCCGGCAGCAGCTTTTGAAAAAGCGCATGAAGAGAGCGCCTTCGCACAGCGCGTCAAGGACACGGCTCGGCATTTAATCATCGGCGGGCGGTAACGTGAGAGCGTGTCTGCAGGAAGCAGCCGAGGTCACGTCTTTAATAATATATAACGGCCGTCCTGCCTGCAACAAAACGGGCCTGTATACCTCCCCCCCACCCTTCCTTCCTCTATGTAGAGGTCACTTTTAATGAAAATTACAAGCCACAATTCCTTACCTGTTTACCTCCGTGCGGTAGTTTTCATCAAGATCAAATTTGCTATCGGCGGGGGACATCTCGTCCCGGGGCCGGTCCGCTGTAATCCGACCACGTGTTGAGAGGCGGGTTCGGACCGAGTGTCCCACTCGGGCCGGACCGGGGTGTCAAAAGAGGCCGAGCGAAAAGACAGAAGAGTCTGTGTGCTTGTTTTTTTGTTGTTTGTCGCATCAAACGAATGTCACAGCGGCTCAGAAAGGTGCGACCGCCCTCGTCTACGCATGGCGGCGGGGACACCAAGGACCGTGACTTGTGTGTGTATTTATATATATATATATATGTATGTGTATGTTCATGTTGTGCCCTGACCGTTCCTGCGCGGCGTGTTTACGCAGGTCGTGCTCGGCTTCGTGTGCGAGGCCGACTTCAAGCTCGTGGCCCGGGCCATACGGGACAGGGTGGCGGCCATCAAGCGCAAGCGGGAGAAGCTGAGGCGGCGGGCGGAGGAGCGGAGGAAGAAGTGCGAGGCCACGGAGGAGGAGGCCGAGGCCGAGGCCGCCCGACCTGTCACTAAAGTCGGTGACGTCGCCGCCAGAGAGTCCCCCGTCCCCGGCACCCCGACGCCGCCGTCCCCGGCCCCCGTCCTGTCGCCCGTCACCAGCTCGGTGGACTCCGGGGTCAGCTCCAGCTGCCCCGCGGAGCCGGAGGAGCCCGAGGCGGACCAGCACTTCCACATCCGGCACAACAGCTTGTCCTCAGCGAACTGTGAGCCGCCTCGTAAAGCCAACCGTACAATTAAGTGTCTGTCGTCGGCTCTTCTCGGCGCCCCCGTGGGGAGTTTGCATGTTCTCAGATCGAATCTCTTGAGGCTCGTAAAGCTCTTTTGAAACCGATAGCGTGCTGCAGGAACGAGTCCTTTTGCAGCGGCGAATGATTCAGCGCTTTTCATTTAACTTCCTGTTCCTTTTTCAAAGTAAAACTCGTACGTGTGAGCGCGATAACTCCAAAACACCTCGAGTGATTTCTCCAGATTTGGCACAAACGTCCACGTGGACTGACTGGATTTCGCAGGTCAAAAGGTCACCGTGATCACAAGACACATTGTCGGCCATAACTCATAAACATATGAAGCTAATCGTGCTAATTTACCTCACAAGGTAAAGCCTTTTCCAGCAGACATGAAGGCAAAGTGCAACTTTATTGGAGGATTCAAGCTTCATGTTGTTTAGCTGAGATGCGCCTGAAATACGGAAAAGATGTCTCATGAATGTTGAAGCCTTTAAGTGTCTTAAAAAGGCGGTTTCTAACGAGTAGCTCAATAAGTTTTGTTTCTACTCGCGCTCTTGGAAACATCTCTTACTTCTTAGAGGAACGGCTTTTGTTGAAGCGATAAACACACAAAATAAAAGTATGTAAAAGTATCAGTTTTACTTCTTTTTTTGTACTTTTACTTCAATAAAAACTATACCAGACTGTTACAAAAAGTCAAAATACATTAGTCTCATCAGCAACAATAGCAGTGCATCTTACAGTACAAGTTGTAAATATGTTTTAAGGAATACACGTTGTGAAACGTAGCATATTTCACTCTGAAATGTTAAAGCTACTACCTTCAAATACAGCACAGAGTTAATATACTCGGTTAAACCCGTTCAGATTGAGACATAGAGGCGGCGTTGATCTCGTGGCGCACGGGGAGGCGTGAACGGTGAACTAAACAGTCCGGTCCCTGTCGGCTTACGTCACGACATTTCTCAGTTTTCATCTGAAACAACAGCTCAAATGTCCTCGCTGGTGGTCCGATTGATCTCTAAATAAATTCGCCGGAGCAGCGTTAATCCTCCGTGGGGGTACGTCTCAGTCTGGGGTCATTAGATGTGTTGTTTCAGGCCGTGTGCGTGAGTGTGTGTGTGTACCGTACAGTTTGTGTCTGTTAGTCAGGCCACAACCGGTCACATGCTAATAGCTTATGTCCTTTTTTTTTCGTCTTTCTTGTTGAAACAGCTGACTGCGAGACGGACGGCTATCTGAGCTCCTCCGGGCTTCAGGATCCGCTGGAGGCCGGCAGCTTCAACGCGCCCGGGACCCCTCCCACCGCGCGCGCCGCCACGCGGGCCGCCGCTAACGGCCTCCCCATCCCGGCCCTCCGCTTCCCCTCGGTGAGCGGCCCGCCAAAGGATGACTTTGAAGACTTTACGAGACCTCCTTCATCAACACTGCTCAGTCTAACACGGTGTCGACGGGGAGTTATGTAAACCGCGTGGAGTCGGAGAGAAACACCTGACGACGAGGTTCATAAAACCTTCAGCAGTCGTATCTCACAGCTGAGGAAGGAGGAGCTGCTGAGTTTTTCACTTCTGAGTCAATATATGTGAAGATTTGCTCACTTTTTTCCATTTTAAACTACCTCACCTTGTTATTAATACGCTTTAAATGCTTCATTTGACTCGGAAGGGCTCGATTCAAGTCCTCACCTGGACCAAAGTACAGAGTTTAGCCCTGAATAACTCTCCAGGCGCTTTAAAACTGCCCACTGACACTGAAAGTTCACCTATATTTTACAGTTCTTCCCGAGGGAGTATATGTGCTGTATATTTCTAGCGATGCATCCAATAGTTGTGGAGACATTTCCATTAAAAACCCAAAATGTGGCGCCAGAGAAAAAGTCCTTTTATCCGTTCATCAAGTCAGTTGGTTTTCTACCCGGAGACAACGGAAATCAATAGAAAAAGCATCATATTTTCAAGCAAATCTCGATATTTAGGGGTTTAATGCATCAATGACGCCACATAAAGGTTGTGCTCACACTATTAAAGTACGTCTTTTCTATTTGCAGAGTATTGCTGTGTCCAACAACGTAGAACACGGCAACTTGGGGCTCCCCAGTGGCTTCCACTCACCTGTGGACAGGTAACGTCTCTTTTTCTGAGGAACATTGCACTTCCATCGTCCCTTCTGAATCGGAGTCAGAGGCCTTTAAGTCTCGTAGCGATGTCTGGTCTTCGCTCTGTAACTCCTCCTCTCCCCCCCTTCAACATCTGTGTGTCTTGCGACAACAAGCTCGAAGCGATCGTCTGTGTTTTCGTTGCAGAGAGGCACCGCGGACCCTCGCGGGTCTGCGTGTGATGTTGCGGAGGCCCTGTTTTCCATGTTGGTGGGATGTTGAGGGAGGGAGCGACTTTATTCTTAGCATGAGAGCCGACAATGGACGAACAGATTGTGTGTCTGTGTGTGTGTCTGTGCTTTAACCCGGTGAAAACTGTGGAAGCAATTTGGCTCCTTTTCCTCTGTGTTTGAGTCGTCGTAGGAACCCTAAATTAATTTTAATACTTGTGTTTATTGTATGTATTTGTTCAGCAAAGTCTTGGGAAAAAAATGTATATCTGCAAAAAAAACGCTTTTAAAAGATATTTTGATCGTAACTATGAACATCCAGCATGATATGAGCCAGATTCCACCAAAAAAGCCTCCTGGAGCGTTAATAAGACACCTTTTTGGAAAGATTAGGACCTAAAGAATCAGAATCTGCAACAAAAATCACAATAAAACAAAGTATTGGTCTGTTAGGAAGGAGTTTCAGTCAAAAAACTGTGTAGTTCGGTTCAAAAATGGAGAAAAAAAATACATTTTATGCCAAAAGATTGTCTGGATGGGGCATGCTGGGACTTAACATTTCCTGATGGTTAATTAATTAATTTAAAAAAAATGTGTCTACATTCTTAAAAAAAAAACTTTATCTATGTCCCGAGGTTACATCTTCAAATTGCTAGTTTTGTTTTGAATGAATTTGTGATCCTAAACACCTCGGTTTCGTCCTCTTTAGTGACTACACACACATTTATTTAAAGGAAAATCATTGAGATTATTACTGAAAATACAGTTAAAATATGTTTACGGCCAGTTTACTTTATCTTGTTGGTGGTAGATTGAAACAAATCTCGAGTATCACGTGTCACAACAGCTTAGTGCACTATTTAAAAAGACCCATTAATTAATCATCCCTCTGAGAAAAGCCTCGGCTTACGGCTCACAACTGCCTTCCGTCATCGCTTTGCGATATCAACACAAAATCTAATTTAATCTCGCTTTGCCCGGTTTCCATGCGCTCATTGTTCGAAGGTGAAAACAGGCTTCGCTTTGAACTGGAGTTACCCGCGAGCCGGAGGTTTTTTAAAGAGGAAAAGAGGGCGCACGCTGCCAACCAGCAGGCCTGTAAATGTTTGCAGCCTCTGGGAGTGGAGGGGAGTCTGTGACCGCAGCAGAAGAAGAAGAAGAAAAAAGACCCAGGAGACGCAATTAGCTGCTGAAGCAAAAGCTTTTTATGTAACTCAGAGGAACGTTCTCCAGTTCTCCAGAAACCCCAAAAACTCCTCCATTGTATGAAGGCGAGGGATCACGTCGCCTCGTATAAAGACTCTAAACGGGCCTCTTTAAAACTGCATTGTTTAACGCGGCTGTTCACACCCTGGATGCTGGAACACATCAGGACTTTACTTCACACCTCACAGTGCAGTTTATGGTATGGAAGACCATTACCGCCACAGGAAAATTATTAAAATAATTTGAATAAGTCAAAATTATGAGATAAAAAGTCATTATTATGAGACAAAAAGTCATTATGAGATAATAAAGTCATAATTATGAGATAAAAAGTGATAATTGTGGGATAAAAAGTCATTATTATGAGATAAAATGTCAAAATTATGAGATAAAAAGTTATAATTATGAGATAAAAGTCATTATTATGAGACAAAAAGTCATTATGAGATAATAAAGTCATAATTATGAGATAAAAAGTCAAAATTATGAAATAAAAAGTCATAATATATGAAATAAAAAATTATTATTATTAGATAATAAAGTTGAAATTATGAGATGAAAAGAATTTTTTATGAGATTAAAAGTCATAATTTTGAGATAAAAAGTCATAATTATGAGATAAAAAAAATCAAAATTATGAGAAAAAGTCATTATTAGAAGTAATGAGTTTAAAAATAAGTTTAAAAAAATACAAATAAAACTCATAATGACTTTTCTATTATAAGATTTTTTTTTTGTGGCGGTAATGGCCTTCCATATACTTACCATGTATTACCAAGACAATCCGCCGAGATGGACGATGCATCTACTTTGAGATTACCGCCTGAGGAAGGTTCCTTCCTTCCTTCCTTCTTTCCTTCTTCTAAACATCATCTATCATGTGTTTCCCTGCAGCTACGCCTCCGACGTGACTTCGGGCTTGAGCGACGGCTACGAGGGCCCGAGCGAGAAGAGCGAGAAAACGGCGGCGAGGCGAACAGCCGGGAAGCTGTTCAGGAGGCGGGCGCGCTCGCGGCTGCGCATCACCGGGGTACGGATCCATTTTTAACCCCTCGAGGGATGCTGCGGCGCTGCACCCGGGTTACGTTATCAGTCACTGTGTGTTATTCGCCCGGCGACCGCAGTACATTTCCCTTCTGATCAGGACACTGAGCGGCCTGTTAACGAGCCGATCCGGCCCGGGGGCGGAGCCAAACATATCATGCATTACCACAGGGTCAAATAGTGCACTGTGGTAGTGCAATGCACACACATTTTACACACACATGCATACAAACACACATTGTGCCTCCCGCGTGTGACTTTGCTCAGGGTTTTTAGAGGGTAAACAGACACGCCCGTCACTGCCGTTGACCCGGTGTCCGTCTCCGCAGCTCTCGGACAAAGTGGACCGCGTGGTGGAGTGTCAGCTGCAGACGCACAACGACAAGATGGTGACCTTCAAGTTCGACCTGGACGGAGATAACCCCGAAGACATCGCCGCCGTCATGGTGAGTTGTCGCCGGCGCTTCGCGGCCCCGACAGGTCCCGTATTCAGAACGACGAAAGATCAAACAGGTTATGGGAATTACAAGAGAAATGAAGAGGATGTTATGGGTTTACAGTGGAACTATTCAGTCTTGTTTTTTACAGACTGAAGCTCACAGAAATAACTGAATGAAGTCATGCCGTCAGCTGATGAGTCCGGCAGATTCCTCTGTCTCGGCTGAACGTACACGTGATTCATGCGCTTCAGCTGGCGGCTCTTTGTTTGTCGACGATATCTCTGACTGATGTTTTTACTGAGCTTCCTGTGGAGTGACGCAGGGCTTCATCTGAGGGGAGGGCGGCGGGTTTTTACAGACAGATAGGAAAACTACAGTACTTTTACTGCTACTTTTGTGTACTTTTGCTGTAGGTACTCTCAACTTTGCAGTTTGGAAAGAAAACACACGATCGACTCCTAAAACAAGAGTCATTTTTTTATTGATTAAACCCCTAAACTTTTTATGAAGGAGTTCAAATTTGCTGCACCTCCAAGAGTTGAAACAGGAAAAGACTTCTTACACACTACCTACACGCTTATTACACGCTTATTATACATGCTTATACACTTCTTACACACTTACACCCTACTTACATGCCTATTATACATGCTTACTAGACATGCTTACACACTACTTCACGTGCTTACACACTTACATGCTTACACACTACTTAGACGCTACTTACACGCTTACACACTACTTAAATGCTCACACACTACTTACATGCTTACTTCACATGCTCACACACTACTTACATGCTTACTTCACATGCTTACACACTACTTACATGCTTACTTCACATGCTCACACACTACTTAAATGCTTACTTCACATGCTTACACACTACTTACATGCTTACACACTACTTACATGCTTACACACTACTTAATGCTTACACACTACTTACACACTTATACACTACTTATATGCTTACTACACACGCTTACACATTACATACATTAGTATTAACAACACAATAATCTAATATATCATAACATAACAGTGGCCATTCTATTTTAAATCCTGTACATTTACATGTCAGAGAGTATTTTCACGCCGTGTCATTGCTGCTTTGATCCATGAAGTTTGATCCACAGTTCTCACCAAAGCATCTAAAACACCTTTTTGCTCTCCAAGGTGCACAATGAGTTCATCCTCCCGTCGGAGAAGGAGGGCTTCATCTACCGCATGGGCGACATCATCAAGCGGGCCGAGGCGCTGATGGACAAAGAGCAGCCGGACCCCTGCGGCGCCCACCGGCTCCCTCAGCCGGCTTTCCACCACGGGGCGAACTCCTTGTCGTCCTCGCAGGTCAGCGGCGAAACTCTACATCACAGCACTGTTATCCGCGGGGAAAAAAGGAAGTGACTGTGAGCGTACGTTGTGTGATAATCATAAATTAAATCGGGGATGTGTGTTCTCGCTGTGAGGACCCATAAATCTGGTGTAGTGCTTCTTATTATACTGGGAATGAAAAACCCAGTGGAGTGGTTTCCTCCCTGTCTTTGCCCTAAAAACATTCAAGGTTAAGTGTTCCTAAAGCCACCTGAGCGGGTTCTTCCATCTCAAACGTCGTGTTATAAATCTCTGTGATTTGTGGCAACATGCCCTCATGCCTGTATTTGTTCCCGCAAACCTTTTTTTTTCCCGCCATAATTAAACTTTCCGGCGTGTCCGCCCACGTTGAACCGGTGGAATAATTAAAGTTTGGATTCTTTAAGCCTCTCTGATTTCAGGAAATTCTGTAAAATTTGTGTGAAAAAATCCTGGAAAAACTTGCCACAGTGCACAAAATATGAGCTAATGCCAAAATCAGATGTGTTCGCTCAGAGGAAAGCAAAGTTTTTTGTTCTGCCGGGACTCTTCTTTCTTTCCACTCTGTAAAAACACGCAGAACAAAAGCTCCTTGTTGCCCGTCAGTGGAAAGGAGATGTTCATCGATGACAGAGAGAAGAATAAAGTGCGGCCCAACGCAGAGAAAGAGCAGTCGGCTATCCGTTTCCCCGCCCGCTGGGCTGCATCGTTATCCTCAAGCCGCTGTGGACAAATCTCTGCTGGCTCCACTCCAGCAGCTGATTAAAAAAACACTGCATGGGCCTGCACCCCCCAAAGACTCCAAAATATATATATATATAACTAAATCCAGAGCCCTGCAGAGACTGGGCTCTCTTCTGGCTGCAGGACGCTATTCTGAGCGTTTAAGGGGAAGAGGCACTGAGTGTAAATGCAGCTCGACGACCTGGAAAGACGTGTCAGTCGAGCTGTTGCGCGTCTCCTCGATCCAGCGCTTGGAATAAAACAGCAGCGCGTTTATGAAGGTAGATTTGTGTCTTTTTTACCCGGGCAAATTTCTTGTCTGCAGGTAAATTATCTCCAATTCTTTGCTCTCAATTCAAAAAAATATTTTTTTTTTTATTTTTTTTTAACGCTCTCAAAAAAAATTGCTCTCAAAAAAAAATTTGCTCTTAAAAAAAAAATCGCTCTCCAAAAAAAAATTGCACTCTCAAATAAAAAAGGGCTTTCAAAACAAAAAAAACTGCTCTCAAAAAAAAAAGTGCAGTACACATTTGTAGGACCGAGTGTGTACTATACGTTAGGCAAGTTTTTTTTTTAAAGCACTTTTTTTTTGGGAGCAAATTTTAGTTTTGAGAGCATTTTTTTTTAAAAATTATAAGCAAAGATTTGGAGATAATTTACTTACAAACTACAAATTTGCTCGGGTAAAAAAGACAGAAATCTACCTTCATACGCGTTGAGCTGAATCCACATCCACAAACTACCCAGATTGTTATCGTGTAATAATAGTTATATGTAAATGGTTAATAGCTCATAAATCAACTTCAATGGATGGATTATAGCATTGAACCACTGAAAAACGTTGTGTAACTTCTTCTGTGGGCGACGTCACGCTCTCTTCCTGTATGTCATCACTCCATAATTAATATGCACACAGATGTCTTTCAGGAGGAATTAAGCAATCAACATTTTTGGACTGACGTGGTTGTAAAACCGCATTTTGTACACGAGGCGTCATTTCTACCAACGTCAGAGTCCTGCAGCCAACAGGGTGTAATACTGAGTAGTGTGTTGTATTAATATGAACACAATACTCTCCAGTTCGCCCCCCCCCACTCCCCCTCCTCCCTCCATTACCACTGGCTGCTTTTTTAAACTGCAGCTGAATCACACAGAGATTTTTCATCCACATGTTCTCTCTTGCAGCCCAACCTGCACAGTCACACCCTGCCGCGAACACACTCCTCCTCTTCTCTGCCCGGTAAGTCTCACGTTGGCTCATTTGATGCACGAGGATGATTATGAACGAATGAATCGCATGCCCAACTTAATCCTCTAATCATGCCCGAGTAACATTAAGCAGACTGTCTTCCTCACAGCGTTGTCGGATTAACTTTGCAATTGTTTGTTGCATTAATCCTATTTTTGCATGATAATTGAGCGCATGGTCCTCCACTCACTCACTCACGCATGCATCTGTGTGTGTGTGTGTGTGTGTGTGTGTCTTGTCGTAGACTTCAGTGTGGCTAGCGCGAGCGTAGAGGCACGTGGCTCCCCCGCGTGCCCCAATGGAGACGTCTTCGGCGCAGACGTTACTTCACCCGGGCGACCTCTAATCCGCTCCCAGTCTTTCCACAGCGGCCCAGGTAAATAGCCCCTCCCACTGGTGCCCGGCCGCGAAGAGGCCCCGGCATTGTTTACTGTAAAAAAAAAAAGAAAAAATGTTACAGTCCGTTGGCAACGAATAAGTGGAAGCTCGGCTCTTCTCATAAAAAACCCTCCTCCTCCTCCTCTTCCTCCTCTTCCCCTCCTTTTCACGGGCCCGTCCCCCTTGGTATTGTTCAGACATGGCGCCATCCTCCACCTCCCACCCCTCCTACACCTCAAAGCCTCCGTCTGTGTCTGCTTTGCGGCGAGGGCCTCTCGGGTAATTACCTCACCTGAAGGGCGCTTTCTGGCCTTTTCAGGGGTGGCTGTGAATGCGGGACGCTGTGAGCTTTTCCCCTCCCAGCGTTAGCGATAGCCGGCAACATCTGTTTGCCGCTACAAAACTCCGACTGTATTTCCAAGAAAGCCTCCCTCCCATCGTAGAGGGGGGGTTGAAGTCAATTAAAGAACACACACGTCCGCCATGTGTCCACCTCCCGTATATCCGGACGCTCTCATCCCATCTCTGCTGGACGTCGTCCAACCGCATTGGTCGCTTACGCAATGCCTCTCGGCCACCCGCCGCCTCAGTGTTGCCTAAGCTATGTTTCCCTTTCAGCGTGGAACAAGTAGAGGCTGCTTTGCATCATCGGGAACAAGAGGAGGGGAGTTTTATAGCTGTGGCACCGTTGTCAAAGTAAATGTCAAATCAATGGATGGGGCTGTGTTATTGGCTCAACTGGAGGAGTGACGAGTCGACCCCCTGTTTTAATCTCACAATCAGACCTGAAAGAGTTGTGTACACACAACCACGTGGGCTCCGTTTTCAAAACCCTTTAAAAAGAAAAAGCCACCCGCTTTCGAAGCCTCCGAATCCCACGCGGCCATCTTAAAGCCTGGCAATTACAAGCGGGTACAGCTTCAGACAAAACGTCTTTGTTCCCCCTGGTGGAAACCCCGCTGTGTGCAAGTACAGGGATGGATTAATTCTCCACATGGCGGATGTCTTTGGCTGCGGTGAAGAAATAGTCTGAAAGAGAGAGAGGAAGAAAGTGATCTCACGTCGTATTTAATCGCTTGTTGCATCCGTGGTCGTTTTTCCACCCATCACAGATCTGCTCCCCGCTCCGCTCCAGTGTGGCGTTGTTGTTAAAGCTGTCGTTTTAATCCCTTTTGTCTTCCAGGCTCCCCCCTCCATTATCAGCACCACCACCACCACCACCACCCTGCGTCTCTCCTGCCGCACCACCAGCACTACCACTTGCCCTACATGGGCCACAGTAGCTTCCCGTTCCAGTACCAAGGCCCTCCTCCGGGCTCCCCGACGCCCGGCGGCGGCGGCAGCGGCGTCCATCCGCCCCTCGCGCGCGTAGCTAGCAGCCCCACCTTCCCCTCCGCTACCTCCCCGGCTTCCTCCAGTCCTCTCAATGAGACCCACAGCCCCGGTAGCAGCGACGGCGGCGCCACCATGTCCCCGTCCAGCCCTCAGCATCCCAACATGTGGCCCGCTCACACGCAGCCTCTTTTCTCCCTAGCGAACGTCATCTCCATGGCTATGAGCATGGCTCAGTCGTTCATCCCTCCCGCCCAGGGGATGCCGGCCTCCTCCTACCCGGGATACCACAACCAGCTCCCCGCTCACATGGCCCCGCAGTCCGGTTACCCCTCCGTGTACTACCAGAACTCTCCAGTGGAGGCGCATTACCTCACTAACGTCTACCACAACCAGGAGAGCTCGCCTCTGGCGGCGGACGGAGCCGGCTTCCCTCATCCGAGCTGGCTGCATCCCGTCTCGCCGCCGTCCGTGCCGTCCACGCCACCGCCGGCTCGCCGGGAGCCCTTCCGGCAGGCCGGGCCCTTCAGCCCCCCCGTCAGTCCCCCGCCGGTCGGCGCCACCCGGGAGGACGGCCTCCAGGATTACGTGGACTCGTACTCGGCTCAGGTGCCGGTCCAGGCCGAGCCCGAGTCACAAGTCTCCGGTTCAAACTCTGATCTTTCAACTTCTCCGCCAGAGAGCCCAAAAAGCACCGTGAGTCACCGTCTTATTAAAGGAAATATATTACATGCATGCAAATCATCACTTAAATGAGAATTATTTAACATGCAATAATTTTTCAGACCAAAATAACACATTTTTAGCTTCTTTAATGTGAGGATTCGCACCTTTTCTCTATTTTTAAATGATTGTAAACTGAATATTTGTATTTTTGGTCGGACAGAACAAGCTATTTATAGACACCGACTTGGGCTCGGGGGAATGCAGATGGCTTCTGTCGCTCTTTTAAGACATTTTATTGATTACTTTAATAAGAATTAAACACACAACGATCCATTGTCATCTATTCCAACACCTCAACTCTCGTTCCTCATGTAAAATCTGCGTACTGCGCAGTGGATCTTTGCATCTCAGCGAGCAAAAGGTCAATAATAACTGACCATGAACGTGTGTCATGGTCACGTCTAACACTCCCAATGTTTCTACTTCCTGTCCAGTTATCCTCCTTCATCATTCCACTGCACCCCGCTGCACCTGAGATGGTAACCAGCACCCCGAAACCAAAAGCCTCCTCGACTGAACCCGGTAAGGAACACTTCCGGCAACAGCTCTTCCTCTTCCTCCTCCTCCTCCAACACCTTGTGTGTTGTGTGTTAGCAGCCTGAGGGGTGCTTGAAATGATAACACACTGTACAATGTTCATGTTTGCACCCCAAACACACACAAACACACACAAACGCACTGTTTTTCTCCCCCTTTGGTGCTGCTTTTAATGATGTATCGCGTCTAAATACAACCTGAAATCTCGGTTACGGACAATTTGGCCCTCGAGTTTGTTTTCCTCTCTCTCTCTCTCTCTCTCTCTCTCTCTCTCTCTCTCTCCCTCTCTCTCTCTCTCTCTCTCTTTCTCGACATTATCCCCCCTGGCCGGGGGCCTCAGGAGCCATTGCGTAACGGTGCGTCTGGATGTAATGTTCCATTGAAAACCAACACAAACGTAGGTGCGATCGCGGCCCTTCCCACCGGCGGCGGCCAATCAGCGGGCGGCGGCGCTCGTTACAGGCCTCTCCTCCCTCTCTCCTCTCTCTCTCTCTCTCCTCTCTCTCTCCTTCTCCTCTCTCTCTCCCTCTCCTCCCCCCTCGTACCCACGCCTCGGTGTTTATACCCTCCTCACGAGCCCTCGCTCAACAGAGTCCCTCTTGTTTCAGCGGGCGCAGACCCAAACACCATCTGTGTTTACTGTGAGAAGGACACCTAGTGGACAAGCTGAGGCACTGCGGGACTTTAACCGAGTTTAACTGGGTGTTTGCAGAAGTTTGTGACGGCAGATGAACGACTGCATCGTTTATTATCTGTCGTGGATTTAATTAATCGATCAGACTTTATTTGTCGCACTTTTCATGCAAATAAAATCTGACAAAAAAGGGCTACAACCCTTTTTTCACATTACTTTGTTATTAACAAAAGATGAAATGATAACAGAACCACAAAAAAAGATCAGCGGTAGGATTTAAAATTAGTAAAGCTCGTTTAAAATCCATATTTGAAGAGGTGAAAGACAATGAATATAAAAAATACATTAAAAAAAACCTTGATTTAAAGCCCCACTAAACATGTAAAATACAATAAATATTAGAAAGATGAATATATAAAGCTTGATTTTAAGCCAGATTAACAAAGTAAAACACACGTGATTAGATTTCAATCAAACTCTGGAAGTCAGGAACGAGTGAAGCTTTGTCCTGATGATCAATCGTCTCTGATCAGATTACAGAACAATCACTCAGACGACTGTCTGTCAATCCTTTAAATAGTCAGTCGGGTTCTGCAGCACACACACACTCACACACACTCACACACACACACACACACACACACACACGTCAGCTTCTTGTTCACGGCCGCTAGAGGTAAGTAGAAGGAGCGCTGCAAGAATCAAGCAATAAAATGCATCTATTAGATGGAAATGTAGCTTCTGAATCAGGTAATTTATAACATTTAATCTTTAAAGGAACTCGTAAAAGTGTTTTTAAACATGCTGCTGGATTTGTGGAGAGCATTTAGTTCACATTGCAGGTCATATACTGAAATATATGTCTTATAGAAATAGGAAATAGTAGTTTTCAATAAATTATATTGCGGGAAAATCTGTGTTTTAGGAACAAAAAAAGAGAAAATATATTTTCTCTCAAAAAAACTATTTAAGTTTACTAAACAAATTGTTTCCTGGTGAGTAATTAAGTACTTTTAAACTTTGTAAATATTAAATATTGGTTTCTGTTCATGACAGAAAACTACTACAGTTCAAATGTGAGATGTAAAAGTCTAACATCAAGATGTAACAAACAAGTCTGGCTCATGGGGCTCACCTCAGATTTAGTTGAACTCTTCTCTTCTTCAATACCACAGAAGTCCTCTCTGCACCCGTCACTGTGGGGCGCTTCCAGGTGACTCCCAGCATGCACGTCCCGGCGCCCGCCGCCGCTCCCGCAGCGCCGGCGGCGGCGGCGGACGGCGGCAGCACGGCGTCAGAGAGCAGCACGGAGGAGCAGGCGGAGTCTGAGACGAGCCTCTGCACCTCCCTCACCGCGTCCCCTCCTCACCAGCATCCCCACAGGGGGCAGCAGGACGGCGGCGAGGAAGAGGTGGACGACGATGACGAGGAGGAGGAAGAGGTCGTCGGGGAACGGCAGAGGACGAGGAAGAGGAGCCGGAGGAGAGCGTACAGCCTGAGCCTCATGGGAACGTCGGCGGACAGCGGGCTCTCGGTGACGGCGGCCGAGACGGAGGGCAGGCTGTGGGACGGGGCGGCGGGCAGCCCGCAGTACGGCAACGCCCTCCACCACCTGTGGCTGACGACCTACAAGCGCGGCAACCCCTACATGAGCAGCGACGACTCCGACAGCGACGACTCCGACATGCTGGAGGAGCTGCAGGAGCTCAGGGAGAAGTGAGTGACGGAGGTCCACGCGGCTTTCGACATGGGAAAGAGGAAAAACGACACGATATGAGTAGAATAGGAACATTGAGAGCTTTCACAGAGGCTCTCGCTCTCATCACACACTTATCAATGACTTCCATGTCTTTGGTGAAACTTCGGGACTCTTTAGGCAGAATTTATCCCGTAAATTCACCAGTTTTAAAACTGAACAACTCTCCTGTATGAACACAGATCTGCATCAAAATGTTTTCATCGGCGGACGAGGTTCCTTTTCCTTTGGCAACCTTTTTATTTATTTCAGAATTCAGTTGAAAAATGACTTATTTAATTATATAAAAAAGAAGTTAATGTTCAATCGCTTCCTAGATTCCAAAGATTACGTATAAAAAAAAAAGAAAAGATTTTGGCCAAATGCATCAAACTCCTCACATTTGAGAATATATTTGAAGAATAATCTTCTGTAAATCTAGACTACAATTATGATGCTATATTAGCACACAATCTTATCATAACACAAACGTTTTGAGGCCTCAATTTACTCAAATCCACTTGCTGTTAAGGATTATTCATGACCATCTTATCCACTTTTGATTTTACTTGTTAGCAAAGGTGTCATGACGTTAATCAACCTCCAAACAGATGTAAAAGTACCATCATGAGCTGAAAGTCTCTGCATGATGCCGTTAGACGATAAACCTGCTACATTGCGACTTAAAAAAACACAACTAACACAGTACAAGTACACTGACGCTGCTCCTCGTCCCCCATCAGACACGTGTCGGAGGTGCAGGCCCTGCAGGCCGCCCAGAGGAGAGAGATCGAGGCGCTGTACGAGAAGATGGGGAAGACGCCGCCTCCGGGCATCGTGTCCCCGGCCGCCATGCTCTCCAGCCGCCAGCGCCGCGTGTCCAAAGGCGGCGGCTTCCCGCCGTCCCGCAGGAACAGCCTGCAGCGCCTGGACATGTTGCCGCTGCTTCAAGGCAAGCGGGAACATCCTACTGTTACGTTTCACCGCCTGGTGATGTGACGACCTTCGTAAAAGGCTTCGTTTTTAACTTTTTTCAACGCGATTGTTCAGGTATCATCAGGAGGAACTCCCTCGGCGGCAGCAGCAGCGGCGGCTCCCACGACAAACCCAACAAAGGCGTCACCTTCGACATCAGTAGAATGGTGAGCGGACGCTGCGACGTTACTGTCATTCCCGATGCTTCGTTCTTTACTTCATGCGTTTCTTTTTTCTCTCCAGTAAGAAACGCTGCAGCCGAGCCGAGCCGCGTCTCCGGACTACCTCATCCGAAGTGTGACTGCGGGAGGAGGTCCAACCAAAGCGAGGCGGATCGCTTTCACACTTTTCTCACCGGGCCGACCCGTCAGCAAACACCGCCAGTGGTCATTTACCTCAACGTATACACACATATGAACTGTCGGCAACAGAGCCGGACTTCACGCGGGAGGAAACTGTAACGTCCAGTTTTCAGCCCTCTGGTGCAGCCGAAGAACAAAAAAAAAAAAAAAACAGCTTCTGAAAAATCTGGCTCACGTTCCAACGTTTTTTTTTATTATTCTCTTTTTGTAAATAAACTCCGAAATCCAGGCTGCCAAAGCAAAAGGTTTCAATGATTTATCCGAGCTTTCAGCATTGACGGGCGCTGCGGTGACCTTCCTATGACTTTGACCTATGACCTTTTTTTTCCTGACAACATTTTCGGATTAATCTTGCAATTTGATTTGCTGTATTTCATGAATGATGTCACAGCTGCACAGTGAACGTTGCCTCTAGATGCATTGTACAGTTTGATTGAATCAAATGTATATTGTGAAAGCATTTTGTTCGTCGTACATCTTCTGGGTTCTTCGGTGACGGGCGCGACCTTCGTTCTCTCCGGCCTCGGAGCGGTTTGACCGCGGTCCCTGACGGGTTTTTTTTTTAAGATGCGGAGACGGTGGTTTTCTCACTTTGCACAGAGCAAGCGGTACAACGAGGAGATCAAGATGTAACACTGCAGAGAGAAAGAGTTAGCTAGAAACACAGCCGGGCTTCAGCAGAAAGAAAAGCAGCTTTTTAAAACGAATAATTAAGGGAGAGATTTGCAAAAAGACGTCACACATCACTCTCGAAACACTACGTCAGTGATTTCTCTGCATCAAGAAGTCGTGAAAAATCCATCGAGGTCCTTCCTGTTGAATGTACACGTGTACATAGATTTATAGATCATGTTTACATGTCACGAGTAAACTAAACATGTAACTTTAACCCTTGCTCAAGCAAAAATGTAATTTTGTGGCTTGTTCCCTAGATCAAGCACCTAGTGCACTTTAGTCACTTCTTTTTGTGCTCAATCATTTTTGTTGATACGACTGTTCGCTCGAGGAAGAGACGTAATGTTTCATAGTATATATATATTTGTATTTCCACGGAGGGAGGTAGAGAATATGCTCCAGTTTATGATGTATGATCACAGTAACGACGATCTACCCTCCCGTAAGTTTTTTAATAATCAGTACAAGCTGTGAATGTGTAGCTGTTGCCTTCTGACATATCCAGAACACACTGAATCTTCTGGCAGTGGAACTCATGTACGTTTTTCCTCTAAAAGTTCATAATATATTCAGAGAAGTTCCTTTTTTTCCAAATTTTTTGAATGTAAATATATAATTGTATTACTTTCTGAAGCTGCTGCTGTCCTGCCATGCTGAATCTGTGCCTTTCCCTGACAATGTCTTATTTTATATTTTTACGCTCAAGATTCGGTGGCTAGATCAGACTGTGTATCAAATTTTGACAAAAATAAATGCAATTGTAAATACCGCGGCTCTTTTGTCATCTTTACTGCTGCTCTCTGTGTCTTTTTCTCACATAACTAATGACACAAACAGTACAAAAACAACATCCAATACATTAGTTTTATTTTACACATCATTACTTTATCAACAAAGAGTTTAGCAGGTTATCCGTGTGTCATTTCAGCAGTGTCACTGGCGTTTAAGCTGGTAAAGGCCTCTGTAGATTTTGCCTCATTCGCTGACTGAAATGTAGGATATTTCCCCCTTAAAACTGTATGTGCATCACATGATAAAAGGTGTTAGTTACTCTACATCCTGGCCCTTTGGAAAGCATGTAAGAACAGTGGATTAGTCCTTTCTGCTGACAGGCAAACTTAATCAAAATCAACACACACGTAGCTTCAAGTCAGCAGAGCAGAACCTCACCGTCACAATCAAGACAAAACAAAAAAAAAACGTCCGCCGCTGTCTCAACATGAAGAAACAACGGCCACCAATGGAATATAATTCAGTGGCATCAGAGTCCACATTAAGTCCCTTCCTCAGTGAAGTGCAGGACAGGCACACAGTCCGACAGCGAGCGTCTCAGTTACCGCCGGTCTTCGCTCCCAGCAGTCTTGCGCGCTTGGCCTCTTCGTCCATTTCGTCCATGATCCGCTCCTGGGCGACCGAGTAAAACGTGTAGCCGTCTGGCAGGCGGGCGAGTGGTCAAGGCAAATGTTTTGACAGCGGGAAGAATAATATGATAGACATCACATAGCAGGTGTCGTGAGTGTCAATCATTCAGGTGTTTGCATCCAAATGCATGAAAAAAAGGAGCTTTAATCATCTGTGTGAGAACTTTATGATCGTCTTTAATCATGAAAAACACCAGAATATCCCATTGTATTATTTTTTGTTAACACTGTTTCCTAAAAAGGGGTTTATTTTATGTCTTAACATAATTTGGGAGCTCCAGTGCAGTTAAATTGTGTTGCATTGTACTGGGAGATTTTTCTAATATTTAGTCTGCCCTTGTGTGACATACATGGTGTTTTACTATAGGAGTCAATGTCTGGCAGTAAAAGTATATAAAAAAGTATCCATGATTAAACAAAAAAAAGCTTAACATTATGAAATATTGAGTCAATTTAAAGCTCTACAATTGAGACTCAGTATGTCATAAATCTGACTGTTGACACTGAGCATTTTATTTCATAATCATGTCTTACATTTTTCCATGGATTTCCATCTAGACAAGTTAATTGTGTCTTATTATTTTGTGCGAGATTATATATATATATATATATATATATATATATAGACTATCTAACAGTTATATATACACTTCTGGCGCATAGGGGTCGAGAACAATTTGACGTGACACCGGAAGTCGTCAGGTAGACTGGCTGTACCTTAGCTTCCATGCTTAAAGAAGCTTCAACGTTGACACAATTAAAAATAGTACGGTTAACGAAAAATAATAAAAGTTATTCAACATTAAATCTGCGTTTTATTTTGTTCATGTGCTCAAAACCAGTTACAGCTAAAGCTACCTGGGAACATGCTGTCATAGGAGTCTAATCTAGTGCCCCTTACTAAAGACACGCCAGTTGCACGACAATGGGAGATAAACCCGCTTTCTATTTTTTTTAATAGTGTTATAAAACAAGCCCTCTGAGTAACTTCAGCATGCTCTGTCAATGTTACATAGTTCACCTTGTGTTGACGTTAGTGCGCATGTCAAAGGATACAGATCCCCATAACGAGCGCTCCAATGGCGATTCCCGTGACCACATTTCGCGTCCGCAGCGTCTGCGTTTTCTTCTTCCACTGTGCGAGCTCTACCTGCCGCATGAAGTGCATCTGTTCCCGGGAGAGCTCCTCTTTCGATGGGTCTATCCGCGTCGCGACGCGAGCACTGGGCTCCTTCGGCGCCGTCTTGTCCGCCATGTTTTACAGTGGAGTGAAGTAACGACGCAGAGGTTGTCGAAGAGGGGCGGGGCGGTTACGCGAGCGGCGGTGATTCAAACGATCTGTAGAGCAGTGGCGCGCGCGTCTGCCGTTGAGAGGAGGTCGTCTGTACGCTGTGAGATCTGCGCAGGCGCAGAACGAGCGCCGACAAGGAAGCCGTGCGAATGAAACAAAAATGGTGCGACGGTCAAATGGGTCCCCGACGGGGCAGATTAGAAGGTTCCTACCAAGAGACGTTGAAACCGGAGGTAACAGCGCCATCTTCCGGGGGAGAAAACTCAGCTTTAAAGCACGATTTAGTTTTAAATACATAATCTTGATCGTAAATAAAACGTCTTTGCTTACTGAAGATGGCGAAAAGCTTCTTTTGTTCGCCAAGCCAACGTTTGAGTTTCAAGTTCCGGGAAGTCTCCGTTGAGCTACTCACAGATTTCCTCGTTAATCTCGACATAAGAAACAAAGACCACCTCAGCAGTTTGCCCAAATGTAATGGAGAGTTCAAAGAGAAAAGACTAATGGGTATGTGTTTATACCAGAGATATAACTGTTGTATTTGTATTTTTATTTTTAGCTTGCTGACAAACAAACGTATGAAATAATTAACAAACGCTTCATGATTATTTCTGCTGTTTTACGTCGTTGAATTTGTACATTTGTATCAAGGATACATTTAGTTAATTATAAATCAATTTAATAAAAAAAATGTCAGATTTTCAACTGTTATTTGGAGAGATTTTATTTTATAAAAATCTATTATTATATTGAAAAAAATGTACAAAACGTAATACGAATACAGCGTATGTTATAACCTATCTATAGTTTTGATGTGCAATTTTAATCTGTTCATATCACACACAGCTGTTGCAGTTAGTGTGTAGCTATACACACCACCTCGATGCAGAATGCTTATTTTCCATCTTGTAACAGTGAATGCAGCTGTATCATTAATCAATGATTAATTAGTCACAGCTGCATTCACTGTTACAGTTTGGATGGATGAATTACTGCCAACACACATGAACAAGGTTCTTATTAGAAGACCATTACACTAATTTTGCAATATTTTAAATAATGTTGTCAGCAGGTGGGAGCGATGTGTACAGGAGGGTCTCTGACTGGCCCACTGAGCCCATGTGTGCTCTGTTTTCATACACCTGGAGCTGTAAGCCCTGTTATTGTGGAGCTTAATTCTCAATACAAACACCTCCAGGTCGCCGAGTCTCAGCAGACACACACCTGCCACCGAGGAGGAGCAGATGGAAAGCGGCGTTAATGACTGCTCATGAACATCCAGCGTGCTTCCTCGTGTCTCACATAACAGCGAGCGGACAATTTCTTTCAATAGATACATGGGGAATATTTTCTTTTTCATGAACCTGCTTTTCATAAAACAGAAGGAACTACCAAAGAAATGCTTAAGTTGACTTTTTTTCCAAACTGAGTCACTAAGTCAAATGAATAGAAGTAGAAAAACAGAGACACTCAAGTAAAGAACAAGTACCTCCCTTGAGTTAAAGTTTGTTTTTTGTCTGCTTTGACTATCAACTATGTCCCAACATGCTGTGTTCAAATAATAGTCTTTCTGTTTAGTACCCTGCTTTTCTTTGCCAACGCCCTGCCTTCCCTCTCCTGTGTAACGTAGAACACATCTTCCTGATAACGCAAGAACTCAGACTTGATCCGCTGGCCGGATACCATGCCATCGAATTGCTCCAAAGGTAAGAATGAGCAGCACATGTTCTATCCTGCCGCTGCCGCCGCCGCACCCATTATGATGTTGGTTTTAGGCTTTATGTGAACGATTGTCTCCCTCTAGGTTCATGGTCAAGTACCTCACAGGTTTGTTCAGCACACCCACACCCGAAGGCGCTGCTGCTGATCAACCAGAAAGTCATGAGGAGGCTGTGTTGGACAAGATCAAGGACCGATTCCCCCTCATCGTCTTCTCCTGCGTGCAACTCGCGAGCAAACTGTCGTTGCAGAGTCACGTCAGTTCAGAAATGCAAATACGATTATTACATCGAAATGTACGTTATTCAGAAAGAGGCAATGTACCTTTTGATTATTCAAACATTTCCATAGATGATCGACAACAGCACAGCGGTGCGCTTTCTGCATTCGGTCGGCCTCAGTGTTTCCAAGCAGACTCTCCTGGAATCCGAGCTGACGGTCTTAAAGGGGCTCGAGTTCGGACTCGACGCTGCTAACCCGCTGACGTACGTGGAGGTCCTGCTGGAGGTGCTCGGTGAGATATGGCATTCAAACACAGGGCATCAATATCCATTAAACCGGCATGCAGACTTTGAAAGAGGTGACTCGACTTTTGCAGGACATAATGAGCCGTCCGTCCCCGTGGAGCGCCTGCATTTCCTGTGCCACCACGTCCTCCAGTTCGTCAGCCTGCAGAAGACGGCCATCTACGACTCCTTGTTAGTGACGACCACTCGGTGCGTCAGCCCGTCCAGAGAACACCGGTATTACATTTCTCTTTGAGCTACATTTTCAGATTTCTTCAACAGGTTTGCTCCTGCCATGGTAGAGCGGGCACGCTGCTTTGATTGGCAGCTGAGTCGACTCCGACCAGCTGAGCGCTGTCTGCAGTCCTCCAGTCTGCACTTCAAAAGTTTCCTCGAGCAAGACACTGAACCCCAAATTGCTCTCGATAGGCAGGCACTAAAAAGAAAATGCGGCCCATGCAGCTCCTGTCGGTGAGGTCGGGTTATTAGAAACACAATAAGTGATTTTCTGCTCACTTTCGAGGCAGCAGAAATGACATCTACACCTTCTAGAGTTGATATGGTGAACGTTGCTAAACAATATCCACTTACCTCTCCACCTTCGGCTCTGAGAGGTGATGCTGAAGGGTCTTAAAAGACCATCAAGGCGGTGAGTCCTCTGTTGCACTCAACTTCTCTCTTGATGTGTTCCCTCAGTAAACATTGTAAACATGAGTTATTATCTCAATCTCTAGTTACAAGTCTTCTTCAATTCAGCGTGATGTTTATTTCGTAAATGATGGTCCATCTAGAGTCAAACAGACCATCAAGCAGGGAGTGCTTTAGGGCGGGGCTACAAGGTGATTGACAGGTGGGAGTTGTCCATGTTTTTTTTTCACCATTTTTTTTTTTTCACAGGGAGAAATTTGTGACCGTGACTGAGGACTGCATGCTTCTCGGTGTTGGTGTCATCGGCGTGGCTACATTCATCCACTACATCAGCAAATGGGAACAGGTGCAACTACTTTTTATCCGTTTTAAAAACACTAATTACTTTTAGTGCTGCCATATTAGTGAAAAGTATTAAATAGAGTCATTATTATCCATGTTTAGTTACACTAAAGATATATTTGAATACATCACTCTTCATTTAAAGGTAGTTGGAGAACTGAACCACATCACAGGAATCTCAAAGAGGAGCATCAGCGATTTCGTGGACGTGACGATGTTGCACATCGTTAGCGGTTCATCTCTGACCTCAACTTGAGTCTCGATAACGTTTCACTGTTTATGGTTGCTCCAAGTGATGAACGTTCACCTGAAGCAACGTCTGTGTCTTACGTAGTGAAACATTACCATTAAGAAGGACGACTTGTTTTTTAAATGAACACTCGATGGTTTACTAAATGTAAAGGACGTTGTATTAAACAATAATCTACTGCTCATACACTGTACATCCCCAGGCAGAGTTCTTTATTTTAATACTCCTACTAATTTGAAAAGGATGTGAAAAAGAAACCGGGTCCAGATGAAGGTCAAGAAGACCGTCTGAAGGTCAGCCAGCCTATGACTCTCAAGACGAACCTCCGAAACTGAGGACGGAATAAATAAACAAAGTTTAATTGTCAACATCGCAACTTTCATCGTATCAATCATAATTTGTTTTATTTATCTTGGTAATTATTCATTTCAACAGTTCAATAGGAGGGAAGAAAAAAGAGAAGAAGGAGAAGCTAGGAGAGAGGAGGAAGAGAAGAAGAAGAAGAGGAGGAAGAGAAGAAGAAGAAGAGGGCAGGGAGGAGAAGGACAGAGAGACAAGGAGAGAGGAGAAGGTGAAGAAGAAGAACAAGAAGAAGAACAAGAAGAAGAAGAACAAGAAGTACTAGTCACCCTGGAGGGACGGGGAGGGCGGTAGCGGGCTATCAGGTTTGCGATGATCTAAACGCAGGAGGGAACCAGACAGAAGCGCTGTCATTATTCTACTCAAACAGCAGTTTTTGTTACATTTTGCTCGTAGGGGGCGTTTCTGTCGCTCACCTGTGCCCGCGTTACAAGGTAAAACTGTCCAATGTTTAGTGTGGTGGCGTCCAGGCTCATAAACCCCCTGCACAGTTCACAGCATTTGATCGAAGTCAACGACAAGCCTGGAGGAAGTGGGGGAAACACACCATATAACACAACACATGCAGAAACATACCAACGCCCGATCCCGCAGTACAAAAAAAAAACAACACGTTTTTGCGTTCAACATCTCTGGAACTGATCTGCTCTCGGTCATAGCCGGCGGCTGTCCACTCACCCCTCTCGATTCTGACTTTGGTCCAAATCTTCAGGCAGCCGATGTGCATGAACCTTAGACTTCCCCTGCACAGGCACGGTGACACCAACGGGTCGGTTGTTGAGTTGTCGGTATCGTGGCAGATGCGACAGATGTCCTCCTCCTTCTGCTCCTCCACCTTCTGCTCCTCCACCTTCTGCTCTTCCTTCGTCTGCTCCTCCTCTTGCTCCTCTTCCTTCACCTCCTCCTCCTTCTCCTCCTCAGATACCTCCTCCAACATTCTTCGATAGAGTAAGAGGTGACACGGTTCAGGTTAAAAACAACAACTATAGGTTTAAAATACGTGAATCCAGATGTTTGAGGAAACAGAGCTTTGTTGCACAATTTAACACTAATCATATTAAGTAAATCTAAGTTTAAACCAGAATTAAATCTAATATGATGGATATTTTCTGTTGATAACTGTGCAATTAAACACTGTAGGAGCTTCAGTGTACGATGAAATACTCAAGTCTAATGTATGAGGCTATAGTCAGTGCAGGCCTATTATTAAAAAAAGCCAAGAAAAATAATCAACTAGAAAAAAGCATTTAACTCTATTCGTCATGTCACCTTTTAATGCAGTAATGTTCCCTAAACCAGGCTCGAAATCGTTGAGCGTCGAGGTCATCGAATGTCGTCCCATCCTCCACGTAGAAGCCGTCCTCTTCGTGAACCCAGGGCTCGCCTGAAGACTGCAGCGCGTCAGCGGCCCGAAGGAGCTCCGTCCTCAGCGGCGAAATCCAGTCCGAGGACCGCCTCGTATTCAATGGCTCCAGAGGACCCGGACCAGCGGCAGGTGGATCGGTTGTTTTGGGGGCCGGGTGATGAGAGAGGCTCGTGGAGGCTGAACTCGACTCCTCCTTCTTCTCCTCCTCTACAACCAGAGTTTCCATCTCATTGGTACGCTCAAAGTTTTGATACTGGCGTACTGGGGGGAAGAGATGTAAAATACGCAAATAAAAGCTCCAAAAAACAACAAACACATTAGCTCGCAGTGCAAACACAGCGGCATAGGGGATTAAAATACACAGATAAACTAAAGACTTCAGGTTTGGGCTATATAATGTACACAAAGCTCTGGTGAACCCCGCAAAAAGTGCTTGTTGATAGAACATCATCTTGCTGAGACATGTTTCATAATATGCCTTTTGAATAAAATAAATTGGATATTTAATGTTTTTTGACTACAACTACTATCATAGATTGACTAGCTGTAAAGCTAAACTATATCATCTGTCATAGCCTGGCTAGCTGTAAAGCTAAACTATATCATCTGTTATAGCCCGGCTAGCTGTAAAGCTAACCTATATCATCTGTTATAGCCTGGCTAGCTGTAAAGCTAAACTATATCATCTGTCATAGCCTGGCTAGCTGTAAAGCTAAACTATATCATCTGTCATGGCCTGACTAGCTGTAAAGCTAAACTACATTATCTGCCAGTTATATATTATTATAACATTTACATTGATAAAAAACAGCATAACTTGTAATACAGTGCCAGATTAGACGGTCACGTCTCTTGATAAGGTTACCATGAACATACACGCTCCTAATCTCCTTCTTTCTTTAGCTAGCTACGCGACTGATAGGTTAGCTTGCTAAACACTGGCTGCACACTAGCCTCGACGGCATGCTAGCTAGGGTTCATGCACATTTTGACCAATGGATTTTATTTCCATGACTTTTCCGTGACTTTAAACCAAATTTCTATGACCAAACATATTGTGAAATCTCAGCTTAAACATGAAAAAGTTAGAACATGTAGTATTTAAGCTAACAATGAGAATTCCAAAGCAAACAGTATCCTATAAAAGACAAAAAATGAATGAGAGGCGATAGTTACTATAAACATTTATTAACATCATTTATATTGATGCATGCATATATTTTGTATATATAACGTCATGAACGTATGAATATAACACATTTCCATGACTTTTGCAAAACTTTTGGGATTTCTTTTTTTCTAAGGACTTTTTTATGCATGAAAATAACCATTTTTAAAATTCCATGACTTTTCCAGGTTTTTTATAGTCTCATAAACCCTGTCAGATACAATATTTACCTTAACAGACAACTTGAAGATCTGAAGACTGAACTCTTGAACTGTTTTCTTAAATCGTCATTTTGTATTTTCGAGTATTTTAAATACAAAATTACATTGTGACAAATTACATTAGATGTTTTTTTCTCGACCCCATCCAATCCAAATTACAAAATACTCAAATGTACTTGAAATACCGCCCATCTTTTGTGCAAAACCTGCAAGTGCAATAAAAAAAAAAAAGAAAG
The DNA here is from genome assembly GCF_023055335.1 of Clinocottus analis. Lineage (NCBI taxonomy): Eukaryota > Metazoa > Chordata > Actinopteri > Perciformes > Cottidae > Clinocottus > Clinocottus analis. Next base: position 1,724,411 of record NW_027175920.1, read on the forward strand.
AAAGGAAACTCACATCTGGACCCCAGGGGGGCCTCGCTCCCGTTGGGGACTGCCGGTATTGAAGTGGTTGGCAGCTCTGCAGCCCGGCCCATGGCTCTACTGAAGATGGATCGCAGGTTGGACAGCGACTCATTGCGTGGATTCCACGGCTCCCACTGCTCGGACGAAGCACTTAACACAGAGCAGCTGGGGTTCGACTGCAGCTGGCAAGAGCAGAGAGGTTTTGGAGTGTGAATATACTTCAGATGGATGCCGCTAAACAGAGAGGATGCGAGACATTCCTACACACAGTTACAGGTGTGAGTTGCTTTGCCGTCGTCCCCCGCGAGGCATTTCCTGAAGGTGGCGTGCCAGGAACCTCTGATATCACCGCTGTGTCTTCCCTCCCTCCATCCCTCCTGTGATCCTTCACCTGCACAGTGGACTGAAAAGAGGCTGTGAGTTGGACAGCAGGGGGAGGCTTTCATAAAAGGTGTTTCAGAACTTCCTGTTACCTGATGAGTCGAATAGTGTTGATTTCTTTTTTGCACTGGAAACATAATTTAGCTGCTGTTGTTGTTGTTGTTTAAGCGCCTTGTTCCAGCTGAAACACAAAGAAAGTATCTGAGTGTGTGTGTGTGTGTGTTTATAGTGTGTGTGCTAACAAGTTGAGGAAACATTTCATTTGAAATTGAAAGAAAAATGAAGGATGACAAGAAAAAGGTATAATAATGCTGATAATACAAGACAAAAATGCATTTAAACTAATTCAATGTGGAAATACTCTTTTTGTTCTGGGACACAATTGCAGCATCTTGGAGAAAAATAGTAAACTAGTAAAATAGTCAACTTGTTTTCTTTTGGAAAATTGACGTTCATCAATATGAAAAATCAATCTAAGCTGGCTAACGCTCAATAAATTAATATTTGGCTCCATATTTTCAAAATATGCAGGTTTAAATTGTACTATATGCAAATATGTATCATTATAATCAGTTTGAAATTGTAAAAAAAGATGGGAGACTGTTATAGTTCATGCTTTCTGTTTTTTAAATACAGACACACTGGAGGAAATAACGTCATATAATAATCCGTAATTATCATAAACTAATTACATTCAGATGCATTATTGGGCACATTTGACATCATTTGAACAATGTTGACTCACCCTCTGGACGGATCGATGATTATTAGATGAAGGAAGTGACAGGAAGTGAAGCACCGGTCGTTGTTGTTGTTGTTGTGATGGTCCGAATGATGCGTTTCCACGGAGACCTGTCTGGAAGTACACAACATTGTACACTGTATACACTCAACAATTCAATATTTACATTCAAATTCTTAGATATCTTAATGTTTTTTTGCAATGAAGAACCAGAATCTTTACCATTTTACCACTTTTACACACTAAAAAATAATAATAATAATTTTACCATACAAACATGAACATTTAGATTACACATTTTTTTAGACTGGAATGATTATATATATATATATCGTCTAAAAAGAATCACACTATCTACATATCTAATACATTTTGAGCTTGATCGATATGACATTGAATCCATTATGAACTGGTTGATTATATAGATTTTATGTACACACATTCAAGAAGTAAAAGTTACCCAAAATTTGACTGGAATTGTATGTAAATAAAAAGAATATTTAAAGACTTGAAAACTTGAAAAAAGTAATAAAACTGTCAAATTGTACAGTGAACTCTTTAAAGAATAATATGTATATTTTTGTATTATTGTTAGTGTATTTATTATTCATTATATGACTTATCTTAATTCTATTTTGAAATCAGTATTGATTGGCCGTCCTTTATTAAACACATCTGTTTCTTTCCTTCTTCTTTGAACTCCTAAACGTCAGAGAGGAATGTTCCTGTTCGGTTGAAAATGAAAAACAAAAAAGACAACTAAGATTCAGACCACATGACCACATACAGATAACTGATAACAGCATGTTGCGGTCCCACATTAGCATGAACATCTGAAAGTAGTTTGAAAGCACACACACACACACACACACACACACACACACACACATGGTCGTGCCAGAGGAGCCAGAGCTCCAGTAGATTAGCAGGAGATCCGGGGGCCCGGCTCCATCGAGTCACTCTTTGGATACGACATACGATTGCTCCCTGCCATCTCGCGTTAGGCCTCATTAATCTCACCGCCCCACTCGGCCCGTTTCAAAAGGTTAAAAGAGTGGCGGCGCTCACTCACCTTTGCTGTTGTCATTCCTTATAGAAGGAAAAGGCAGACTATGAGCTCTGGTGGGGTTTGATTGAAAGCCTGTGTGGGAGGGGGGGGGGCGTTTGTGACCTCGTCCATCACACTCACTGACACACCACACATGCACGTAAAGAACCCTGCACCAAAGCCAGTTTCCAGGGGCTTCCCTCAGGTATTTCTCATCACTGTTTGCACTTTTAGAGTACAAACATGCATGTCCTTTGGGAGCTGTAGCTCACGGGGAGAGTGGTCGTCATGAAACATGCAAGGCAGCCGGTTCAATCCCTGGTCTTTACATGTCAAAGTGTCCTTACGTCTGCCAACTGCATGATGTGCTTCTTTTTATATATCGCTTACAAGCTGAGCTGTGTGAAGTTGGCATGTCTTGATCCCGGCAAGTGTTCAATTAGGTCTTTCTTAAAGAGGCTTTACGCTCTTATACTTCAGATATTATGAAAGAAAACATCTTCCTGCCAAACGACAATTGAAAAATGATCTGCGAAAATAAAAAAAAACACACTTATCCATTATAATGTATGTAACACAGATAGGAAATTGAGTTGTTGATTCGACGGGGGGGAAAAAAACAGATTGAGCTGATTGGTTCTTGCTGCCAAGAGGACAAATGTCACAAAAACTGTCGGTTCAGCAGCTTTTTAAATGCATTTTGTCGACAGGGTGTAAAGGAGAAGGTGCAAATCAGATCACATAAAGTGACCCGGAGACACTTTATGAGGCAACTGAAAGGAACGTTCCTCTCTCTCTAATATTGGAATACTGGTTGTGAATTAATCACACGATAAGAGAATAAGTAGATTAAAGCTAATGCCAGATAAGCACATTATCATTCACTCAGCACTAATGTGCATTTAAAAGAAGAAGAAAAAAGGAAATTATAGCCATCATTCATTATATAAACAACAACAACACCAACCAATGTAATCAAAACTCACCATATTTAAATGTACCCCTTTTAAAAATGACCCTTTCAGCAAACACTGTACATTAGTTTAATTGTGATCCATTAAATTGATCACCGGAGGGCCATTAACCCTGAATGCCATAATCAAACACTGTGCATAGTTAATTTCACCTTATGCAACATCCCTGATTGTAACTTCTGGCTGATGGGCCTGTAATTCTATTGACTGATTCAGGAAGAGGTCAGCTAATGTCTGACACTCGGCAACCTCTTCGCCATCTATCAGCTCGAAATGCCACTTGCCGTGATCTGCAGGGGAGACGCATTGAAGTTTGATTGGCATCGGCTCCGTTTCTCCGGAATAATTATGAATGATTTAGGTATCAGTGCCTTATTTCATCATAAATAATTCATTCGGCCCGCCCACACACACACACACACACACACACACACACACACACACACACACACACACACACACACACACACACACACACACACACACACACACACACACACACACACATTGTATGTTTGTTCCAGTGCGCCGTCTGTTCGCCCGGGATTTCAGCTGCGTCAAGCTAGTGGGAGAAAACACGTTCAAACCGGAAGTACGACAGTGAATATTGCAAAAAATAAAATAAAAATACATCAGAGTACGTTTGTTTTTGTTGTTGTCTTCACTGATATTATTGTACGTATATTTAAATTCAGCTTCCAGCGCTTTACTCACGCAAATAAAACGCTACAACTGTTGATTGTGTAGTTTTATTTTGAAAGGGAGCACCGGAAGCGCCGTGTTTGATAGACTTACGTGACTTGACACAGTGATAGGCAGGTCAGCGCTCCATGTTGCGGCGCTGCGTGGCACTGGGCACCAACTGGCTCTGACTGCACCACACACACACACACACACACACACACACACGCACATACAGACACACGTACACACACACGCACGCGCGCGCGTGGACACACATGACTGTAGTAGTTGAACGTGTGCCAGCGACGCTCGGCACATTTGGCGGGGCGAGAAGTAACCGTCGGTCTCCCCCCCCCCTCCCCTCCGGACGCCGCTACCTGCTGCAGAGCGTGCTCGCGCCGCGTAACACCCATGGGTGTCGCTACTGTGACCGTCGACCTCGGTCTCTCGTCGTCGGTGCGGTAGTTTTATTTTCAGAGTCGCTCCTTCGCGCTCGGTGCTATTTCGGACCGACTGGAAAACGTGCGAGCTTGGCCGGGGTAACAACACAAAAAAGCTGGATCGAGGAGCCCGCACGGAGCGCTGCCGCAGACAGACACACACACGGTACCGGAGCCGCCGCCGCAGAGGAGGCACCGATGTGATGCCCAAAAAACTGGCCAGAAAACCAAAGGTTCAAGTCTAGGAGAGGTAATGAATCATTTTTTTTTCTGCCGCAACTTCTGCTCTCCCTCACCTGCGCATTTCATTTGAAACTTTAATTGATTTGTACATTCAGAAGGCTACAATGTGTGTCTGTGTGTGTCTCTATATGTGTGTGTTGGAGGTGTCGGGCTCCTGCAGCAGCCGATCCATAAGCTATAATGCCTGTTCCTTGCTTGCTTGCTCATAGGCAAAGCCCAGCCAGCCGGCTAAACCAATAAACAGCCCCCAGTAGCGTTTAATGAGATGGACTTAGCTGCTCCTTTGTACATTATAACAAGCATTTTCTTTTTATCAGCACAAAGCAACATGTGCAATGCATTTTCCACACGACTTTCATGTTGGATCTGTGCACCACATTGTTTGCACCGACATTATTTGATAGTCTTTCATACATAAACATCTTTGCAGATGATTTAAAAAAAAAAAAAGAAAGGAAAAGAAAAATGTGGCCTTGCTGGATATTCATGTTGTATTTATTTGTCCACAAATATGTGGTGGTGGATGTACTGGTTTACACACACACACAGGGGGTACTTATCCTCCATGTGGAAGCTATATTCAACACACACACACACACACACACACACACACACACACACACACACACACACACACACACACACACACACACACACAGTCTCGAGGTGTATATGAGGGGGTTGCCCACCCAGACAACAAGCTGTCCCCAAAGTGCAGAGGTTTATATGGAAGAAGCTGTTCTTACTTGTTCAATGGCTTCAGGCCAGCACCTACCTCACTCCGCACAGCCTATTATCTGACATCTGGTCCTTCTCCACGGGGTCTTATGTGGTAATGGTATGTTTCAACAAAGGCTGTTAATCAGTGTAATGCCTGTTGTCTAGAAGGGAGAAAACGCTTATTTCCCGTATGATCACCATTCAGCCCCGTCGTCTGGCGCAGGGCTGCTTTTATGGGAAGTTGTTTGAGATGCCATGTGGTTAGGAGTTGAACAAGGTGCACGTTTACGACATGTATGCAGACTCTCTTCTATAGCGTCACATAACTGCTGTGATGAAGCATTTCTTCAAGCCTGCAGACTGGTAGGATTTGGGTTGCAGACAGCACTCATGGTTATTGCATGAGGCTGCAGATGACTGCTATCTCGCTGTACTTTTTCCTTTTCAAAAAAAAAAACTCAAATTCAAGTTCTTGGTTGTCAGCTCGACTCGGCGCAGATAAAAGACAGTCATCCTCAAAGCGTCCTCTCATCACATCAGTAACGTGCGCTAGCGTTTCTTCTTTCTCTCTCTCTCTCTCTCGCTCCTCTCCTCCTGTCACACTGAGTTCACAGCGAGGAGGTTTTCCACTATGCGATCATGATGTTTTTCTTTTTTTGTTGTAGTCGTCGACCAAGCCCCAAACTTTTGGTCTCTATGTGCTTATCGGGGAGTGGGGATGGGCGTAGTGACAGGGCCTTTTGTTTTTCCGCAGTCCGAGCCAACACAGTCCCTCCTGTCGCGCTCACTGACGGGTCAAAGGTTAAAACCAAAAAAAGATCCTGCTGCCTGGAAAAAAAAACTGATGAAGGGCTTATCTGCTACTTCAGTTGACAGCCTTCAGTTGTCACGCCGCACTTAAGAAACGCACGGCGTGAATAAAACATGCCTCTAATCTTTGAATCAAAACTACTACTGGAAGCAAACCAACCACGCCTGCATCGCGCCAGATGAAGTGTAATTTATTGACGAGGGGGCAAAGTCTTTGTCATCACTTGCGAAGGGCCAAGACGATTTTACACAGAACAGCTCGTGTCCACCTTAAAACACTAAACCTCTTGGTTCTTTATTTTTTAAATCATACCCCAGATGGTCCCTTAAACGTAATCACAGGCAACCTTTTAGATCACATCTGAGGTCATATTGTGTTCGATAACATTCATATACATCACACATATAACAAACAATACATGCATATGTGGAGGCTTGTATGGAACTCTTGACATTCTAAGCCCGCCCACTTTTTTCACGGTCCAATCAAATGCAAAGGATTTGATTTAAAGCACTCTTCTAACAGGTCACCATTTTTTTTTGTGCAATATGTCTCAGTACAGCAGATAAAGACGCTCTAATTTTGGCAAAGTAGTTATTTATTGTTTTCTTAAACTTAACCAAGTTGTGTTTTTTTTTGCCAAACCAAACCTTAATAGCGCCAAGCCAAAAAGATAAATGATAAATGATCGGATCCCAAAAAAAGGCTTCTGTTAGCGGCGTTCCAGAGGACAAACAAACAACATTTGTCATTTCATTTAGAGGACTTGTTGCTACTCGAAACAAACCTCTTGTTTCCGCCGAAAGTCATTCTACAAAATGTAGAAAATCACAGATTTTAAATCCGTAGTGCAGAAGGCAGGCGGACAAATTACAGCACTTTGCCGTAAAATAATAAAACCATGGATTGATATTGCATAATATGGTTAAAAGTTTTCCTTTGAAGTGCCACCGGCGGCGGTTTATGGACGTTTTTTAAACGACTTATTCTCGTAACGAACGTATACGACGCCGCACTTCTTCTCTGAAGTGGTTGCACTTAATTAAGAGACTGCTAACTGCACAATGTACTTCAGATGTGAACAAGTCTGCTGTTTAACGAGCTAAAACTCCTCTTTTTTTTTTTTTTTCGGTGTGCGTTCATGACCTGAGCCCAGGCCCGTGTGTCTCATCATGAGGAAATGTGACTTTTGTTTTCCCGTACTGGGAATAAAGGTGTCGTCCTCTGGGATGTTTTTGATTCATTTCCCCTGAGCGCTGAGGGAAACGGCTGCCTTTTTATGGCGTTTCAATCAGGAAAGGCAGTCAAGAAGACCAGGAAAGCCTATCAGGAAAAATGAAAACGCTTTGCTTATTAGCTTCGTATGAACACGCGCACGTATGTACGAATGTATGTATGTGTGTGTGTGTGTGTGTGTACTGCGGTATGAATAGCGTAATCATCAGTTTAAGAGGGAACAAAAATGCAGTGTAAAGAGAATTCAAATTGATATTTCGGTCGTAATTTATTTCCTTTCTTGGCTAGCAGCACAATCCTGAACCCCGAGAGTGGGCAAAGGCAGTCAGTCATATTGGAGACGCGAGTCGGTATAAAATATTACAACACCAGCAAGCAGCTTCAACACAAGTCTGAGGGTAAAGATACAAGTCTGAGGTTAAAGATATTTGTGCAAGTCCATAAAACACCCTGAAATTGGCTCATTTGATGCACTGAGCTTTTTTTTTTTTTTTTTTAATGAGGGACGGATTCTCCCCAGGCATGTCCCTCATCTCGCCGCGGCCCTTTGATTATGTAATAATGATGCCAAAAGAAGGCGTCTTCTTAGCGCCTCCATTCTTTCTTGTTAGTGAATGGAAGCGGAAGGTAAGCCGGAGCGTTTCATCTCGGCTCGGCCGTCAGAGGGATAATGCCGCGGTTAGCCGCCGCCGACTGCTGGGACTCGCGGCGACATCCATTTGACTTGTGACGGGAACATTTTCTCACCTCCTCGTACCACGAGATGAAGATTTTTGAAGTTTTGTGTTGGGGGAGAAATGAGCTCGCTCTTCCACGCTGCAAGTTCAGCCTCAGACAGTCAAAGTGTGGAGCTTTCTGTTGTGTTTCTCCATCGCAGAAAAAGGTGCTTTCATTTCAACACAACCACAACAACAATGTGGCTGTATCTTGAACATGTGCCTAAAAAAACCCTAAAAGATATGAAAAATGGCGCTGGTGAGATTGTTTTGTATTTTTTTTGTACATGTTGTTGCCTGTTTCCCCTCAAAGGAGTTGGATATACACCTTTTTAAAAGAAGGAGAAGAAGAAAACAAATCCAGCAGCTCGACTGAAAATACAGCGACGGATCAAAGAGCTTCGGTGTTTTCGTTTGCGACATACAAGTGAGGCGATTATGATATGTAGGCCTAGTTACGGGTTCATAACAATAAATGGGAGCACTGCATCAATATATTATAACTCGAGCTTTGGGATTCGTGTACTTATTATTCATCGTCTGCCTCCTCGCGGCATTGTGTTTTGTGTTCAGTTGCCATGAGTCGCAGCTTATAGATCATTATAGTCAAAGTGTTTTGGCTATCAACACCACGCCGTGTGTCCCAAAAGAAAAGGTTTGTGTGAATATAGAAGTCTGATATTCAGAGTCTCCCTGTCTGTTTTCTCTCCAGCCTCGTATATCTGTCCACACCTCCAAGGAACTTTTAACTGGGTTTGAAACCGTCTCAGTTTAATCACCAGCGTAAGCGAAACAGATTGAAGATCTGCTCTTTCTGTATAGTTATTCATAATGAGACACAGGCCCGCTTAAGGGAGGTGAGGGACCGTCAGACGCTGCTGCAGTAAAATTAGAGGTTTTCTAAAGGGACCCTGGTGCGCAGAAACACTACCGCGTTTGTCCACAGGGGCCGCCAGAATCAACACAAAATTAAAGTTCCTCGTAGTAGCTTTAAAGACTAAAATTTGATTTATTAAGCATGCAGGCACTTCTGTTTTGTACATTAACCTTTGGAAAACAAGAACATTAGCACAAATAAATGCATAAACACCCTCATGTGTAGGTCCTAAGTCTGCTGTGATGTGTGCATCGTACTACCTGTTGAGCCACACATCAGGACTAATAAAGACTACAACTTCTGCTACTATTAATCATTATCAGCATCATCACAATTAACCCGCTGGCCCACTGTTTGTGTTTGTCCTGCGAGCAATAGATAGCACTTAAAACAGTGTGAATGGAGCACAGCTGCCGGCTTGAGTGGCCTGTGAATGCCCTGCAGACGAAATTTAAGTGCTGCTTCTTTTTTCTGTTGTTGTAGATGTGGAAACTTATCTTTTTTTTAAAAAGACGGGAGAAAGATGCTGACATGTAACAACATGCTCAAACTGATGTGTTCGTGGGAGAATAGCCTGAGACTAAAAGCCTGTTCTTGCTGAGCACGGGAAGTCATTTCTACCCGTTTCCCTTTAGTTTGCATTGATATCATTCATATTGGCAGTTACTGCTGTGAACCGGAGTCTTTGGGATTATTGCTGCATTGCAGCTTTTAATGAAATCAAGTTAATCACTTCTCTCTGGAGGAGTGGACGTGTTACATGAACGCCTTTTTCTACCTTTTAAACATTACCATGTCACCTGCTTCTGCCCATAGACTGCACATAAGAAGTCACCGTGACGTCACCCATTGGTTTGGGTTCTTCGGTTTTGAAGTCTTGCGTTCGGCTTTTTTGGCCGTCGCCATCTTTGTTTTTTTGTCTTTCTCCATCTTGGGATGCTTTTTGAAACCAGAAGTGATCCGAGAGGGAGGAGCTGAGTACAACTGAAGCTGAGCAAGACATTTTTTGTTGTATTGACCTGTCAATCTCAAGGAAGCCCCGCCCTAAGTAGAGTCATTTATATAGACTTCTATACAACCAGAGGAGTCGCCCCCTGGTGGTCAGGAGAGGATGAAGCTTTAACACATGAAGCATAGACTTCTATACAACCAGAGGAGACTCCCCCTATGATGGCCATTAGAGGTAATACAGGTTTTGTGGTCGTTTCCGCTGGTTTCTGCTCAGATTGCCTGTTTGTTAAATAACAAAGACCAGCTAAGTGGCCGCATGCGGTCGGCCTGCCAGTCAAACTTTCCTCCCGGGAGCCCGAAGCTCCCCGTCAGCCTATTAGGCAGCTGCCGGAGCCGACCCCAGCTGCTGGTGGCAGATGAATGGCAGCGTATTCATCAGGCCTGAAACCTGCGTCTCATATAGCTGGAACAACAGCTATGCGACCCAACAACCTTTCACTTTGCAGCGTTTTCTGGAGCAACAGTTGACCTCTGCAACGCCCCACCCCCCCCTTTTTTTTCCACTTTTATGTGCATAGTTTCACACCCACCAGGTAGTTTTCTTTTCCGTCTCATCCTCCAAGTGTTCATCTCGGCGCCGCCATTAGCAGAGCACCAAGGACCTCGCCATCCGTCTTGAAGCGCTGTGCATTTTAACGGCGCGCCGTAATGGGTTCGGCAACAAGACAAATAGGGTTACCAGCGTGTCATCTACTTAACGCTCGAGCACCGACACTGCTGCCGAGATCTGTGGGACGGCGTTGGAGTTGTCGAGAGAAACACTGGTGCTCTGTCACATCTAAATAGCTCCACTGTTCCCCCCCATGTGAGTGGCGCGCAAGCTAGCAGAGGGAGATGGGCCTCCGCTCTGTGATCCGAGGTGCCGTTAACGGGTTAACTGCGTTATAATTTGCCGTGCGGTTTTTCCCCGAGCATAGAGGACGCGTTGTTTTTTTTTTTTTAATGGCACAGCTGCTTCCAGAAGGCTTTGTGCGCTGAAACGGGGTGTGACGACGAGTGTGGGAGAAGAAGAGGAGAAACGTAGCATTGTTTTGAGTCTCGGGGCTAAGCACCGTTTTCAATGACGCTCTTTGTGTTGATCAAACACCAAAACATATTCCAACAGCTGGAGTGGACACACATCCAATCTCAACTATTCTTTTAGTAAGATGAGTTTCTCCAGATGCAAATAGCTGAAACTTTCTGATTAGAAAGTAACATATTTTATCATTAATCCACAAAGTACATATAAAACTGTTTCTCCAATTTATATCATAAACTGAATGACAGATTTTCTTTGTAAGTGTCTGGCTTTACACACTTTCCAGTGACATTTTATGTAGTAATAACCTCCATTTCATACTAAAATCAGTGAGTAACAATCATTAAAAAAAACACAATCCACATATTATCATAACAGAAACGTCGTCCTTATTGAATTTGTGTCATTTAAATGAAAGATGGAAATGCAATGTCAGCTTTTAGTAGATTTTACTTTAAACTAAATCATTGATTTGTGGCATTTGTCTTTATTTTGTGACATTATATATGGTAATAACCTTTATTTCATACTAAAATCAGTGAGTAACAATCATTCAAAACCGTAATCCACTTATTATCATAACATAAATTACATTCTCATTAAACTCATTAAAGACTTGACTCTTCAGTACATTCACAAATTTGTAGCTGCACAACAAACACAACAAGTATTCAAAAAACCTAAAAACTAAATAGATGCTTGAAAAGAAGCACTGTTACGCGCCGTGCTTTACTAAACATACTGAATTCACTGCCCACGAGCAAGGCATTTTCATCAAACGAACCAGATCCCGGTAAAGTGGCCCTCTTGTCAGTCTGGAGGCCTGCAACGCGACGTGGCTCAGTGCGCCGGCTATTTTTAAAAACTATTGTGTTTCTCTCAAGACCGCGATGGTTTTACTCGAGCGTGTACATTTCAAAGAGACACTGCAGATCGCAGAGATGCACTCAAGTTTTGTCGGTTCGACCGAATGTTAGATGACTAACCGCGGCGCTCGCAGCTGCGAAAAGTGAAAAGTCTCCATTGTGGGATCGGCCGAATTGTCCTGTACTTAGTGGCACTTAGTGTGGATGCATTGTGTCTCAAGTTGCCATATTTCTCTCTGAATTCAGGATGTTGAGTGTGTTAAATCAGCTTTCTCTGATGTGAAGAGATCAGCAGCGTCATCATCAGTGTGTGACTTTTCTTTGTTTTGAAGGTAGAGTGGGAGCGGTCAACCGCTTAGCCCGCAGCCACCAAAACACAACCTTGTTCAGACACGAGAGTTCATTGTGTTAGTCGGTACATAGAGTTCCCCTCTTGAGTCCGGCTAAAAATACTCTCCGTACCGCCTCCACCCCCCTCGAACTGCACACCGAGGGGCAGGAATAAAGAAGCGCTGCACGCATTTCTCTGCAAATATGCAAGTGTTTTTAAATACCCTCTTTGCTAACGGTGCCTTTGCTTGAACCTCGACCCGTCTCCGACCCCGATGTCCTTGTCTTGATCTCTACCGTGTTGATAAAATCTGTCCACAGACATTTGAACAGTTGGCACGGTGCTCAACACCTCCTCCTCCTCTTCCTCCTCCGTGGTGGTAGTTCCCCTCGCTGCAGCAGGTGTCTCCATATTTGGACACTTCCCCTCTCTCGAGTGACTCCGCTTTACCGGACTCACCTTTTTTTTTTGAACTTTTTCTCACACCGAGTTGCTGAAACGACGCCTTTTTGTTTTTGCAGAAACATGCACGGACAGCTTCGGTCTGCTCCCTCAAAGCCCCAAAGCGGATTTAACCGCTTCAACGTTTAAATGCTCATTATGTAGAATGGCTCCTTATAGCATCACTGGAGTATAACTAGCAATGCAATAGTGTGTCACTAATGTTGACGCTGGTACATTTGAATTACTACTGTCCATAAAAATAAATCGGTTAGTGGATAAATATTTTATAGTGATAATCTGAATCATAAAAATAATCTATAGCTGTCTTATGGAGTAAAAAGTGCAGTTTTAGCTCCCAAAATATAGAAGTATAAGACATGTAAAATACCTCAAACTAGTTCTCAAGAGCAGTACTATCTATGTGTTACATTCATCCTCCGTTTAGTGATGTAATTCCCGTCCATTAGCTGTTCAGCTCTTCCTCTTTCCCGCCCATGGCCTCATGTTCTTCTCAATAAATTACCGTCGAACAATGCGTTTCCCGGAGCCGAAGGAGGCATGACTAACACAAAGAGCGGCCGGCCCTTTTTCGCTTCAAGGTCGGGGTCAGCCGGCTTCGCAGCGGGGCGACAGGAAGCCGGAGGGACCGCCGTCTCTGAAAAAAGGCCTAACGAGCCTCTAATTGATATCCAGCTGAAACCCCCCCCGCAGAGCGTTAATGCCCGAGGAAGCTGGGCGATGCTCCGTCTTCATTTAGCCGAGAAGACGTGGGAGGAGCTCTGAAAGCGTTCATTTAACGCGGAGCCAGAGTGTAATGGAGGTAACGACAACGTACGGGGGTTCGTCTGTGTTTTAGACTCTGTGAGCGCAAACGCACACATTTAAACGCACAAAGGATCTTTGCCTTTTATGTTTATTTGATGTCCAAGCCGGCAGAGAAACCCTGATCTTTCATTGACATGTTCTCCACGAACACGCCCTTTGTTTTCAGCTCGTCCGTCCATCTGTTACCGTCCCGTCCCCCCACTCCGTTTAGATTTGAGGTCGAAGGTCAAAAGGTCACCGTGACCCACTTCCAACAACGTCCATCCCGTTCCCAGTGATATCTCAGAAACGCCTCAAGCGAGTTATTTTCAAACGTGGCACAAGCGTCCACTTTGACTTCATGAATGAACTAATCAGAAAATGTGGGGGTCAAAGGTCACCGTGAACAGGTTTTCAGGCCATAACTCAAGAATGAATGTGCTAATCATGACAATTTCACACAAATGGAGTTTTGACATGACTAAAAATGCCTAAATAACAATATTATACAATTGACTTGGAGATTATTGTTTATTCTTAAATAAATAAAGATTTCTACTCATCAATCTACAATACACAGTTAAAGGAAACCCTTTAGGATCCACACACTCTCCTGATATCCCCTCTCGGCCGATGCAACTTCAATTAATTGCTGATGACAACGCTCGGAGATTTCTCTTTTTTTGTTTTGTCGTCTAAGTAATTGGTCCGCAGAGCCCTGTGTTTTATTTCCCAGACCTTTTGTGCCAAACCCCGCCAAAAATATGGCCGTGGGGAGAAACCCCCGACACCTTGCTGTGAGCGGAGCGGAGCGTCCGGCATAAGCGGCCAATTTGTCTGAGAAACCATTTCTCAAGCCGGCAGAAAGAGTCCGAGACAGAGGAGGCGTTTCTTCATGATGTGAAGAAAAAAAAAGAAAAAGGGCAAACATGAACTGCTCGCCTTTACACAGAGGCATTTGTATTACATAAGAGCTTTAACCACTCAGACGGAGATGAGACGAGAGGGGGGGAAGAAGCTAAATGCCATATTTATCAGTGAAACGGCGACTTGGCAGAGCGTTCATGGCATAATTTGTTTTGATCTCATTTCCAGTTTAATATCACAGAAACCCCCAGTGGACAAACTGGAATAATGCATTCTGTCACGTGGTTTTGAGATTTGTTTTGTGCACCAGATTTTTTAGTTTCAGCCGTCTCGTATCGCGGTGAAGCAGGCGCGCCGCACGGGGAGGCGCTCGGCCCTCGCTTCCTCTAATCGTCGTCCGATTGGGTCGGACAGCTGCCCGGCCTTTGTGACCCTCGGTGGCTCCCAGTGTGACGAGGAGGGAAGAAGTCGACCTTGGAGCCATTTGTGCACCGCTATTCTGTTTTTAACTCCAAACCGGGGGAGCTGTATCTTCATTTAAGAGCAAAAAAAAGTGTTTTCAGACGCGTAAAATTACATTTCATCAAATAAAAGTCATCACTGTGTGGGATTTCACCAACGTTTTAATCACTTTAAATACAAATTTGTGCCAAATGTTGCTTCCGAGAAGCCATTTAAGTTTAAATTCGCCCTCAAAAGGCCCCGAACGAAACGCATTTCATTCGAAATGACGGAGATGTGACTTTCTCACCGCTCCTGATTGATCTCGCTGTAACTCCTTCAGACGCCTCATTGGTCGGCTCGGCTTCATTAATGCGCTGGCGAGTCGCCGTGAAATTCAGATTAAGTCGCGCAACGTGTTCCCCACAGAGAGAAATGTGAAGAACTCATTATGAAATGAAAAATAGTAAAAAGTCCATGTGAAACCCTTCGGGAGGGGGAGAGTTGATTATTGTGTTTTTGTTCAGTTTTTGTGCAGAAACGACATTGTGCGTCCTTTCAGGATCGGTCTCGGCTCGACTTTTGATGAATACGAGCAAATCTGCCGCGTCGACACTTGAGGATGTTTAAAGGTTGGAGCGGGGACTCTGGAGCTTGAATGAATTCCTTGAATTACACGGGGAGAGTTTTATTTAAGTGTTCAAAGGATTACTTCACCGACAAAATGACCTTTTTGAATTCTCGAGGAAAACCTTTTACCCACATGCGTACACGGTTCACAAAGAACCCTGAAAAAGGAGTAAATTCTTGAGGAACTGAAGTAGAATAACAGCAAAACTATGATCAAAACATTTCCCTACAAACTCGCATAACTTGTGGAGTATAATTAAGTCTAATTCATCCGGTTGTGTGCTCACAAGCTCCCGAACACATGCATCTTCGCCAAAATCCTACTATCTGAAAGCACCTCAGCAAGTAGAGGAACTGTTTTAAAATCATAACATTTTAATCAAACTGTCAGCCGTCGCCATGTTGAGAGCCGTACGGATTCAATCTTCTTTGACTATCGTATGAGAACATTTTAACAGCCACTTGTGTCTATAATTGCCTGAAGAGTCATGTTTTGGTGTGCAAATGCTCATAAATTGAGAGGAAATTAAAACATTTTTAACTTTTTAATCAAAATGTCAGCCGTCGCCATGTTGAGAGCCGTATGGAATCAACCCCTCTTCTTTGGCTATCGTATAAAGAACACTAGTGTCTATAATTGTCTGAATAGTCATATTTTTCTGCGTGCAAATGCTCATAAATTGAGAGGAAATTAAAAAATCATAACATTTTAATCAAAATGTCAGCCGTCACCATGTTGAGAGCCGTGTGGAATCAACCCCTCTGCTTTGGCTATCACATTAAAAACAGTTTAACAGCCACTTGTGTTGTGTAATTGCCTGAAAACTCATATGTTTCTGTGGGCAAATGCTCATAAATTGAGAGGAAAGTTTAAAAAAATCACAACCCGGCAACACCACAAATCAATTTCACTGAGTCTTTATATCGAAATCCAATCATCTTTTCTTTCTGTAAAACAAGATGAACTTATGTGAGCCGGTAATTGTGGACGGCGAGGGAGATAAGTAAGTTAGACTAAGCCCTCTCGCCCAATAAAATGCAAAAGTATTGTATTTAAATCCTTCTTGTAACTCAAATATTCACTTTCACTACAAAACGCATCACATTACAGAAGCTGAAGGCTGTTTCACTGGACTTTTTATGAAGAAATATTGGCATCTTTCCATCTCCGCCATCACAGAAATGTCCCCCCCCCCCCCCTCCTCCCACTCTCTTACGAGAACTATGACATCATGACACTTTGGGTCAGAGTGTCCATGGAGCTGCGTGGCTCTCCATCACAACATCTTGAATGGCAGCGCTTCATGTCGGATCCTCCCACTGCAGAGGGTGACGACCGTCCGCCGTCTGCCCGTCGACCAAACCCAGCCCGTCGTGTCGCTCCTCCGAACGGCGTTGTGTGCGTCGCCAGCCGCCGTTTGTGTTTCCCCCTGATTCCAAAAAAGATCGACATTGAACCGAGCGAGCCGACAGGCCGCCGCATCGACTGAGCCAGATGTCAAACTGCATCTGCTGCTTCTGCCGCGTGTCAATACAAGGCTCTTCTTAGTCCGCCGCTCGCCTTCAGTTACATTTGTGTGTGTGTGTGTCACCTTTTGTAGAGAGAGCTGTTGGGTGTCGAGCATCGGGGCTGCGGTTCAGTCCAGCGAAATGTAGCGCCTCGCTGCCCTCAAAGCCGGATTTGGAGACCTGCCCGCCGTCTGCTCATGGTGAGTCACCTCTCAAGTTTCATGCCACTTGAACCGGCGACTTCACCCGGGACCTTTTCTCTCTCTCTTTTTTTTTTTCATCTATTGATGCATCGCGCCAAGGTCATCATGGGAAGATAATAGCTGCATTGTCAACCTTGTCCTTTTTTTTTTTTTTTTTTTTTTTGCAAGTGGGCCACGGACGAGAATACATTTACATGCTTTAACATTCTTTTCCAGAAGGGGATTCAGTGAAAGCTTGTTTGTTATTTGTGAGGTTTTTCTGGTGCATGAGCCGGTAAACGCGCAGGATTTTTGTTTGTTTCTATGTTTGTTTACTTCCACTGAAATTCAAACAGTAGTTTTGTCCGTCTTGGAGTTTAAGCTTTCATTTTAGGAGGACATTTCTGGGCCTTATACATGTTCAAATATGTCTGTATGAAGCGGCAGTGCCTTAAACCTGCATTCTTTCTAATGGCCACCAGGTGGCGACTCCTCTGGTTGTATAGAAGTCTATATAAATGACTCCTCTCTTGATGTATTCCCTCAGTAAACATTGTAAACATGAGTCTATGTCTCAATCTCTAGTTTCAATGCAGCGTGATGTTCATTTAGTACATTATGGTCATTTAGAGTCAAACAGACCATAAAGCAGTGGATGATTTAGGGGCGGGGTTACAAGGCAAAAAAACAAGATGGCGACCGTCAAAATGCCAAAATGTTCGGCCTCAAAAGAGAAGTCAACAAACCAACGGTCGTATTAATAGCTCACCACTTTTTTTTACCTTACTGGATGTCATCAAGCCAAAGAAAGCTCTACCTTTTCATTGTTTTTTTTTGTTTTTTTGGAACAAACTGGTCGGGTCGTGTCCTGACAAGTTTCAAACTGCTCAACCTCGGAGAAAGTGACCTCCCTCTCCACCTCGTACCTAATAATAGCGAAGCATCTTTATGAGAGAGGAGGCTTCGTGCTGCAGGATAACTTTTGTCCGGGGTGGAAAATCTTTCATCAGGAAAATAAATACATGTTGCCCGTTTCAATGTATATTGTGAATTTCCACAATGCGTGCGGTGGAGGTGCCGTCATCTCTTCAAGAAGCTGTCTGTCAAGAAAAAAAAGTCTTATTCTTAAGTCCCGAGTACAGATCGATGTGCCGGCTCGGGGGCCATATGTAATTACTCTTTGACTGGCCAGCCATGAAATTGTTGTTTGGCTCTGAAATAGATCCAAAGTCATTTTATAAGAAGTTTTTTTTTTTTTTTTTCGAGCAGTGTTTCCCAAACTTCTTTTCTGGAGACTCAGTATTGAGACTTACTGGATATCATTGGAGCATACCAAGTAGTACTGTACTCTGGGGTATTGGATCGCGCCGCACATCTCCGGTGTCCAAGTCTTTTTTTTTTTGGGGAATAAATGTAAAATATGACCTTGGCTGCACCAGGAGCTGGAAAGATAAGTTTCTCGGCCGGCGAATACAATAACGAGAGTGACCTTTGCGGTCTCCTCCGCCGCACACATTCATGGGGGGTGTAGTCTGTTTGTGTGTCTGAAAAGATGAACAACTTCTGTCAGCTGCTAAAGGGACCGTGGCGCTCGCCGGCTGCAGAGCGGTATGCGGAGTGACAGTCGCTGGCTCGCCAATGCAGCTGTGGCCCGTGAGAATGCGTGCCGCCAAATGGAGTGGAAGAGTAGTCCCATTAAACCCCGTCGCTCCTCTGAGAAGGAGGCTAACGGCTCTGAACGCCGGCCTCTCGCTCCCCCGGCAGAAAGTGCTGACACAATCTTTTTTTGTGTGTGTTGTTGTCTGACTAAAACGCCTTCTGACCGCATGACACTGGCTCTTTTCTTCCTCTGGGATTCCACGGTCGCTACACAAAAGAGACACACAGTGTGCGAGTGCTCGCTTTCGGAGGTGGCGTAAATTATAATTGTACCATAAACTGGCGCAAAAAGGGTCTGCATTAGTCACATTTCAGAGGGCGAGGAAGGAATCTTCTTTGTTTGAGCAGTTAATTGGGTTTTTATGTGCAAAAGCTTCTTTTTTCCCCTCCCATCTCTTACACATTACACATCGTGGGAAGCAAATTAACTTGGTCCCCTCTGTCGAGCTTCGGCTTCGCATGCACAGCGTGTTCCTTGACGTCAAAAGATGCTCGGAGTCTGTTCATTTTCGCGAGTTGTCCTGGACCAGAGAAAGCGCCGCCTCGTCCCCGTCGGCGTGCGGCTCGTGATTGACGGGGCGCGGCGCCGCTGCTGAAGAGATGAAACGTGACGTGCGTCTCCAGGCATATTAAGCACTAGAGTTCTGTTGTTTTTTTTCCCCTCCCCGCTGAGAAGCCGTCGATACTAACTCCCACATGCATCGTGTTCCCGTTACAGTAAAAACAGCTGCATTTCTTATTTATTTATTTCCTCTCAAAGCTTTCTTTCCGATTGCATTAGTCAGGCTTTGACCAATCGGACGCTCCGGGCTGTGAATCTCCGCTGGAGGGGACGGCGATGACGGCGATGACGGCGATTATGATGAAAGGGTGATCAGCGTTGTCGAAGTTAGTTGAAGGGGATCTAAAGGAAGACGGTCGCTCCCCAGTGGGGGGTGTGTGGGTGGGTGAGCTATACAGCCCACAGCGACTGAAGAGGGGGAGCTGTGTCAAATCTGACACACTGAAACCCACAAACGCCAACACTGACAGCGAGTTGTGACGAAAAACCAATTTAGCAGGCAGGAGGAATTCTGTTTGAGTTGTGGGGGAGCTGTCCTCCTTTTGCTTGATCTAGTTTTTTCTTTCTTCTACTCGTCCATGTATGGTGGTAGGTAGGCCGTGCTCCTGTTAGGACTTGTGGTCACAAATCGAGAGATTTTCGAGCAGATGAAAGAGTTTATTTGAGCTGGAATGTGCAGGGAGCATAATGCAGGTCGGGTGCATGTTCGTCTGAAGCCGTTGGATGTCTGAGTGGCCCGTTTTTGTTTTTAAGATAGGTGGATAAAGGACGGAGGAATGCTTGAGAACCTTCGCTGTGATTGTCAACATGGCGTGTGTTGACAGACTAACACGTGTCGCATGGAAAACGCTCCTCCCCCTCTGGCTGGTGACAGTATGATGTTTTTCTGGGCAACGTGATGTCATCCATTTGCGGCATCATTAAAGTGATCTTTTGCATCTTGATGCTGTGAAACCACGAAACACTTTAATAACACTTCAATCACTTTGGTCATTTTAATTACTTTCTGGTGCAATACAAATACATTTAAATACTTTTTATATTCAGTCTGTATATATAATAATGCTATTGTGGATTAATTTTCTTTTTTACTGTTTTTATTACTGTTTTTACTGTTTATTTATACTACTTGAGTTTTATTTTTACTATGTGTCTCTTGTGTGCACTGCTGCTGTAATCCTGCAATTGCGGAACGAATAAAGGATTATCTTATTTTAAGGTGGTTTCATAAGGGACACTAATGCCGCTCCACTGATTTAATAGTCCTGCTTAGCGTTGTCACTATGAAAGTCACGGCTTTGATACGATATCCTACCTAAACATGATACTAATTCTAAGACGATACCACGACAAATACCCATTACATCAGGAAAAGTAATAAAATTTGACAAAACATGGATTGACTTCCATGTAATTACATTTTTTTGGGGCCCATTTATTGATAACTATTTATTTATCTGCGTTTTTTGTTAGTAAACTATGGAAAACTATGTTTCCAACTACATATTACGGCATTTCATAGTGTTTTTTTGTTTTGATGAAACAGCGCCCCCATTAGCGCATCAGAAATAGTTGAGGTGGAGAGCGGTACTGCAGCACCAGAGATGGCGAAAAAGCTTCCAAAAACAAAACCCCACGAAAAGATGAATACAGATGAAGTTCTATGAGAAGTTGAGGCGTAAAAAGCGTTACTAAGAAACACGGAAAAGTAATTATTTAACATCTGCACTTTGGTGGTTTATGTGTTTTCCAGATTACGGGATATGTTTAGACAGCTTCAGAAAAAAAAGGTGAATCTATTTTTAACCGTCCGTTTGGTCTGTAATTAAAGCTGCGTAGTTATTGTTCTGTTTTTTATTTTACCACAGCTCTGCTCAGAGCAGCGTGGCGAGAGCTTCATGGCGTGCTTTATCTTCATATTGGCTTCATTTGATGACTCCATCCTTCATGTTGGGGCTCGATAATCCCCGGACCCGCAGTTAATATTTTTGACCGCTTGCGTTGGTATCAAGACGCCTAAAGCTTCCTAATTTGACGCCCTGGGAGTAAAAACCAGCCAGCCCAACTAATCAACCAACTGTTTATTTTTTTTTACTCACTATGCCGCTGGTTTAAAAATAAATACTCTGCAGAGTTTTCTGGCTTCGTGGCGAGTCTAATTGTCATTTAGCGACTCGGGATGGGAGGCTGAGAAACGCTCCGTGGAAATATGAAATATGTATATATTATGTTGTACATGAAAGGGCTTTGAAAGACTTTGTATTCTGCCGTTTGTCATATGAGGAGCTTTCTTTGTGTTTGTCTTGTCAGTAGAGTTATGCAAGTGGAGTGGATTGAGTAAACGGATCCGTAATTGCCATTTGGAGATGTTTGCAGACCGACATCCAGCAATCAGCAACTTTGTCGTCGCTAACGCTGAAAAACGGGTGAGAGAATATATCCAGCAGGCTTCAATTGTCCGACGTGAAGCCACCGACGTGAAGAAATAACACTCCCTGGCTTCCTACAGGGTCCTGTTCGGGCTCCAGCACAGGAAATGAAAGGCGCAGAAATCAGCGGGTGCTAATGTATACGGTTTGAGAAATAACACGGCGTGAACAGCATGGAAAAAGCAAATCTGCATTGTGGGTTAGACGGAGCCGCACTCTCAATTTCCTCCCACTTTCATGAATAATTATTGTGTGGAGGGAGAGAAAGATATAGCGCCCTGCAAAATTGTTGCGAATACATTTTCATTCAGTCGAGATCGGGACTTTTATTCCCCCCGCACTCTACTCCAGGAATGTGTTTTGTGTTGGGATGTAATGCAACGAGACCACGGACCAAATGGGCTTCGTAAAGGTTGTAGTCTTCGTAAACTACTGCGGCAAATTTGCAAACTATTAAGACCCGTTTTCTTCATCTCCATCGCGGTATTTATCATAATTAACGCGTGCGCATGATTTGCAAAGTCCTGCCTGCAAGACTCGGAGGCAAAACGGAGACATCCAGCGATCATCAAGGGCTTCTTTTGTACAGCGACGCTCCTCCGGGACCTTGTATGCACAGGTTTGTTCAAAAGCATCTCCTCCCCTCTCATCTCTGCCAGCCGTCATCGACAGCTGGGCTCCGGCTAACAGCTGCCTCCCCCCACCAGAACCTAATACGCTCAAAAAAACCTAAAAGAGTTGCCTGCGAGCGTGCTTCGTGGGAGAGATAATTACTTTGTTAAAGCCGCGGTGAGTTTGTGGGTGGTCCCTGGTTAAGGGCTTGATTTTTCTTTATCATTTCATCTGCCAATTGTTTGCTAGATTGATTGTTTTGTTAGTGAAATGTTGTAAGAAAGGGAAAAGATGACTTTGGTTCAATTAGCTTGTTTTGTCTATGAAATGGCAAAAAACCCTGAAAGAATATAAGTAAACTATCCCCCTAAAACTAAATAAATATATATAAAGTTCAAGAAAACCATTGAGCTTTAACGCGGTAATATTTGACATTTTTGACTCAAACCATTAATTGACTATCAAAGCAGTTTCTGATTTATTATCTTTCAGTTGACTAATTCATTAATCATTTTAGCTCCAGTCAGGTACACAAGGGGTAGATTGACAAGGGAAAATGTAAAAAGATACCATATTATTTTGTTTTTACAGGTGCTTTATGTCACATTCAGGGCATTGCTATAGCAGCAAACAACTATACATGTAGAACATTTAAATGTCAGTGAAAAACGTATTTATGATTATGGGTTTAGCTTCCTGCTGATCAGGTAATCACCTGCAGTATAAACTCCGCTAGCTACTGCTGTGGCTAAAATCAGCAGCTCATGACTCTTATGAATTAAACATGCACGCTTTCGGCTTTTTCCCTTTTTTCTATTTCCATCCAGTTTCCACAATCCCTCCCCACGGTCCCACTGTCTTTGCACTATTTACTCTCCGCTGTAGATAGCGAGCGTACTGACTCGTTCCGTCTCAAGAGGGCAATAACACCTATAGCCTTTTTTTTTTTTTTTTTTGCTGACGTCGACGAGGCCCGGCTCAGCCTGCTAATGCGGGGCGAGCGTGAGGCCCGAGACGAAGGGCAGAGGAACTCATCTGACGGCGCGCGACCTTCATTGAAGGCGAGAGGTGAGGGGAAAAAGGACTGGAGGTGAACCCCCCGGCGTGTTTCCATCCATCTCCCTGCAAACCCTCCTTCGGCCGATGGCTTCTTCTGCCGAAACGGAAACTCGCCGCTTAATCATTCTCCATCTGATCGGACGGGTGACTCTCGGGTGCGCTCGCCTACAAGTGCGTCCCATCGAAGACGCACGGGCGACCGCCGCTCTGCAGACGTCATCGCCCCGGTTAGAGGATGTGTTTCCTGTGAGGAATACGCCGCCTCGCTTTAAGTGAAATGCATATAGACGGAACCAAGGTGACCTTTCTCGTAGCTCATTAATATTCTCAACGGCGCCTCGTCGGCCCCAACACTCTGGATTACCCAATAATAAGATGAGACAAATAATTGCAACGGGACATCAAAACAAAGTCATTCGATGAAATGACTTATGATAAGTATCTTTCAATTAAGCGGCGTTGCTGTTGAAGGGAAAGCGGCGTCGGATGAGTGCCGACATCGGTACGAGAGACATCTAATCATCTTCATGGCGGTCCTTTTTTTTTTTTTTTTTTTTACCGAATTCCTAGAAAGCCAAGCTTCCTGCAGTGTCACTCCGTGCCCGAGCCGCCGCGTGATTGACACCCGCCGCCACGGTGGCGGGGATCTATCTAACAAGACGTTTATTGGTGGTCATCAAACCGCCGTCGGAGGTCGGCGGCCCAGCCGACACGCGCTAATTGGGTCTTCGTTTTTCCCCGTCTGCGCTTTCAATCAAAACGTCAGTCCGGGGGCCCGACGGCAATCTGGCGGTGGGCTGAACTGGAAGAGCAAGTAATTTAAGATGTTTTCTCCCGACTCCCGCCCACGCCCGCCTCCTTTTCCCTTTTCATACCGTCTTCTCAGACACAGATATTCATTCAGTCGCAAATAGCAACCCTGAAGGTATCATTGCCCTTGCGAGGCACTCTAGTGTGATCTTTTCTTTGTAGTAGTGTATCGCTGGCTCTGGAATTAATAGTCTGAATGGAGGGGGGAGAGGAAAAAAAAGGAAAAGTATGTTTTTAAAGGTGGAGAAACTTGTCAAAAAAGCAAAGTTGGTTGTAGACCGAATGCTTTTTTTCCTTCCACAAGAAAACTGATGACACAACAAAAGCAGTACACTAAGAAATAAAGGTGCTAACAAAGAAAACACCTTCTTGGTTCCACACAGAGCACCTACAGAGGGTTCTACGTAGAACCCAACATAAGGGATTATACCTACAATCATATTTTAAATGGGTCCCTTCTTTAGTGTACTGGTTCCACCCAGAACCCTCTTTGGAGGTTTTCTCTAGAACCCTTTTCGCCCTTTTTAAGGGCGCTAACAAAAATCCGCCATTGTGGTTCCATCGAGAACCATTTGTATCCCGAGGGTTCCACATGGAACCCAACCAGGGTTTCATCTAGAACCCTAAAGGGCTGTGTCTGATGTGGTGCTGTGTAAGCCACACAAATCACAGTTCACAATCCTGTGTTGAGGGCGTTCCCTGGGGCTCAAGCTTTCAACACTCCTTGAAGATGTATTTCTTCAAAAAAAAATGGTTCTTTGTATAGAGAAAAGGTTCTTCTTGGCGCTCGTAGTCTTACAAAGATGCCTTGAAAAGAGCCTTTCTTCAATAAATAACATTCTTTAGAAGCAAATGGATGTGGGCGGAGCCTGAGTCCTTTCGGAAGAACCGGCTTGGGCGTCTTATTTCTAAGAGAAGGGGAAAACATCCACCTGTCAGCGCTTCTTTTTACCTGAAGTCTTTGCGTGAGGTGAAAAGAGATGTGCGCCGCCAATTCACACGCCGACAATGAAGTTCTTCAGAGTGAACGTGGCGGTTGATGGTTCATGGTAATGCAGGACTGAACCAATGCATATTTTATGGAGGAAAACCGATTCATCTCCTTTCTCACTCAGGTCTCCCCTGCGCCAATGAAACCACGTTTTATAGCCGCGTGCATGTGATTCACACACTTATTTCCCCAGACGTGAGCAGAACCGAGACAGTTGTCACCAATCGCTTTCGGCAATCGGGAGCGTTTCTGATTTTGTATTTTTGAGGCTCATTTGAGGGCAGGAACTCATTTGCGCAGCACCAAATGTCATCAGAGGTGCCCCTTTGACATACTAAGCCACTCCGTCTCCTTCCCGGCTGTTTGGACGGTCGGCAGCGCCGTATCGATCTGTTCTGTTCTTGTCCTGCGGTTTTGGAAACCTAAACCCGCCCTCTGAACGTCTGATGACTCTCCACCTTCGGGGGGGTTTATGCTCCGCACACGGACTCCTTGTGGGCTCGCCTGACGTCACCGCCGCTATCTGTGGATGTCCTAAATAGAAAGCGTCAACACGTGACCGCTTAGAGAGGAAATTTGACACCCGCTGTCCAGCGTATTCCAGTTTATTTTGTCCATGGAGAGTTGAATACCTCGAGAAAGAGACGAGATCTCGTCCAAGAACTGCGACAACTTTCTATAAAGCATAACCACGATATTCACGCAACCTTAACGCAATCGTTTTTACTTGCCTCACCTCAACGCTGCGCCTAATTAAAAGCTAAGTCTGGTATTCTTCAACCCCTCCTATGCTTTTGTGTGAGACTAATGGGCACAACCATTTTCTTAATTGGTCCAGTATTGAGCGAGAACGCTGCGGACGGCAGCCGCTAAATGAGCTGCGACATGACGTACGTCCACTAATTGTGTTCCTTTTTCGTCCGACAACATTATGAAAAGGACCCTACAGAGAAATAAAACCTTTTTCTATACCTTTTCGCTTGAATCTGGTCTGCGTAGCGGCTGCCGACGCCCTCAATACTGGACCAATGTGTTGTTTCTATGACTTACTTGGACACAAAAACCAACCAAACAGATAATGTAGATGTCTTTCCCCTGATGTGTACTAGTGACCAGTTAACTAACATCTTCGCTTGCCTTTTATTATCATGCCTGACCTTTTCACGAACTAGGTTTTTACTGTTACAAGATGTGGTCACTGATTGGCTGGATGCAGAGCAACGTAAGAAGAACATACTTCATTTGCAGCGGCGATGCAAGTTAAAGCTTTGACTTGTGGTCTGCAGTTAATTTCAGCTGCTAATGCCTATGCAGAGGGTTAAATATTATCCCACACAGCTGCAGCGTCTTTGCTCTGGCGCTCTTTTAAGTTAAAGTTAATTTCAGATGAGGACTTTTATGGCTTCATGGAGGAAACCAAACCAGGAGTCTCCCCCCCCCCTTTTCCCCCCGTGGCTTTATTCCTACTTAGAAGCCATGCTAAGCCTATCAACCACTCAGCTGCACTTGATACACAATACCCCCAGGCAAAGAAGTCCAACGCTGTATCTGGCTCTGCTGCTCAGAGATACAAAGTCGACTACGAGCGCTCAACAGGCCTCTGGCTGAGTGTTGTGTGGTCAAGCATTTTAAGGAAATGAACCAAACTGGGACGCACACACATGGACATGAAATAAGAGCAAATGGGAGCTTGTGCTCGTTGGTTATTCAGTGTGAAAGAAATTGCTTTTTTCTTACACTGGATGCAGGATGTTGAACAAAATGTTCTTAATTCCTATTAAGAGATTGTCTTTCCCCTTTTTTATCCCCAATTTGGAGACTCAACTCCTCCCTGGAAATACCTCAAACTAAGACAAGTCGACATATTATCACAAAATTGAAGGTTTTAACCTTTTGGAAACAGTGTGAAAATCCTCCCGTGCCAATTTTAAGTCCCAGCATGCCCCATTCAGGCAACTTTTGGCACAAAATATGTAATTTTTCCATTTTTGAACCGAACGACACAGTTTTTTGACTGAAACTCCTTCCTAACAGACCAAAACTTTGTTTTATTGTGATTTCTGTTGCATATTATGACTCTTTAGGTCCTAATATTTCCAAAAAGGTGTCTTATTGACCGCTCCAGGAGGCATTTTTGGGGAATCTGGCTCATATCATGCTGCATGTTCATACTTACAATCAAAATATCTTTTAAAAGTGATTTTTGTTTTTGCAGATATACATTTTTTCCCCAAGACTTTGCTGAACAAATACATACAATAAACACAAGTGTTGGCATTAATTTGAGGTTCATACGACGACTCAAACACTGGTGAAAAGGAGGTCTGGAGATAAAAATTGGTTCCACAGTTTTTAACGGGTTAAATTGCAGAGTTGGTCATTTGTTTACTGAAATTTGCTTTACCTCCTGACAACAATCACAGAATCAAATGCCCAGACTAAAAATTAGCAATCGGTGGCGGTCACAGGACTGTAATAACACCAGCCAATCATTTAATTTGGCCCGAGTGGAAAGATTGGACGGCAGCCTCACAGCTGTGAGCACTAACAATAACCATGTTGGTTGTTAACGTTCATCACGATAATTTTGGGGCAGTAGCTTCGGGACGCGCCGTCAGTGCAATTGTTTTGGAGCTAGTGCCGCCTGCTACTTTAACACTTTAATAAGAAACAAATTGGCAGCATTGGGCGGGGTTTTTCGGGTGAATAAATAAATAAAAAAAGATCTGATATTGTGTTATAGTTTTGCATATAATCATAGGAAGATTTCAGCTTGAGCCGTGGGGCTCGATGCCCGCTTCTGACTTGTTGGGACTCCAACCTTGATGCAAAAAAACACATTTATCTTTCAATAAACACAATCAAGAGACGGTGAAAACACTAATGAATAGTCCAGGGCCTCTGCAGCGGCGCCCTTTTTCTGTTAATCAAGAGAGGAACCCTTTCTTTTTGTCGCTCAATTAAACGTAACTTCATTGAAATCGTCATTTCTTCACCCCGTGACCCTGTTGACTCCACGCAGTGCGATTACAGCGATTTATAAAATGTGAGACTGCGTCTATCAAATGTCACCGACAGACAGTGCTCAAGAAGAGCGAGGTCACTCCTCAGGTGGAGGGTGCAGGAGAGATGCTGCAGGCATTTTTAATTCAAAAGAATTTTCCCGCACCTGCTCCAAAAGAGACGCCGGCTGATTTTTAAACGCCTCCACCTCAATGCAAATGTGTCGCCTGCGCCGGCGTCGATTACCTCGCTGTTAGCGGCCTTCTGCAGGATGACCTTCCCTCCTGGTGTCACGACTCTATTTGCACCTCTAAGCTGCCTGTCAAACGCCGACCCATTCTTCTTCCCGGAGCTCTGCTCTATTTGTTTGAACCGGATCGGGTAGAGGGGGGGGGAGGAAGCGAGAGAGGCATACAAATGGCAGCCCCTCGAGGAGGATTTATGCAAAACAACATTTTTTTTTTCTCCCCCTCCGTGTGTTGCACAGACCCGATGATGGGCATGTCCCTGTCATATGTCGACAACGGCGATGAGAGGCTATTATTCAGATTTCTTTTAGATTAATACCACTCCTGGCACCTCTGCTCCGGACTGTCAATGCAGACGGTGCACCTCCAAATGGCCAGCAGGTGTAGCAGTGAGGTCTCTGCATGAAGAGGATGCAGGAGGAAGGGAAGCAGCAGTCAGTGGGATTAATGGATCTGTCGTACTAAACCCTCCTCCTCTCTGGGGCAATATTTAACAGCGTTTGACCTTTTCACGTCATCGTCATCCGGCTCCATTTGTTGTTTAAATGGTCATCTTATACGTGTTAACTCTGGTGACGCTCCATCAGTAGAAGAGTCCCAGTACTTCACTCCTCCTCCAGTGTGTGTCTCACTTTCTGGTGCAAAAGCTGGGAGTTTTTATTCCATGCTCCGTGTTGTCGCTGTGGTTCGAGGGAGCGTTAAAGCGTGCACATTCACGACGAGTTAAAATCAGAGCTCGGCTGCTTGTTGTCATCTCGGTGCCTGCAGGGGATGGAAGCAAAGAAAGAAAGAAAAAAATCATTCATCACTGACAAATGCCGACATATGCGCTTGTCCGCCGTCGAAGAGATTACGAAGAAAGACGTGCAACTATACTTTAATCAACATAAAATAAAGAAAAACTGTGGATTCGCAGCTCTGGGAGAGTGAATAGGTTTTTGTTTATTTAGATGATTTATTTCCCCGCCCTCAATTTGGCCGCACCTGCATTCACGGCTCTCAGTGTTTCATCCCAGACATTTACTAAAACAAACATGGAGGGGTGGGGGGGTGGAATAAAAGGCAATGAATCATGGCCTCCTTCGTTTGGCTCTCTTTGACTCTGATAAAGGTTGACACGCTATTTCAGTCGCTTCCTTTTGAGTGGATTTGAGGGTGAGACGGGTCTAAGCTGGTTTAAACTGGGCACAGATTTGGTGACGATTTGTGCCAGTTGGCCCGTGTAGGAGGACTTCTGTTTCCCTGCGGGGAGACGACACAACCCGAGCACATCATACACACATCACCATACACACATCACTTGGCTCCATGTAGAGAAGGAAACGCATCAACTTGAGCAGTGTGGACTTTAATGAAGGGCACACCTACGTTAAAGTCTTGGCCCTTTAACTTAAAGAGATATTGACATGTTGTTCGTGCCTGTCTCGTTTTTGGGAACCTGTGCCAAACGTCGGCGTCTTTGCTCTTTAGCATTGGACTCGAAAGCTTGAAGTCGCAGATGGCGTGCTGACATCGGGTCTAAATAACAGCTCAGGTGTCAACGGAGAGCTCACGGGTACCTGCTGTTAGCTTTGAGCGTTCACAGCCGTGGACTTAAAGTTGTGTCGGGGTGCGCTCATCAACGAAATACTAAACATTCAGGAGTTTAAATCAGATATTTTACAAATTACAGGACTATTTCGGTAACTGTGGCACGACAAACAGAACTTAATACGACTCTGATTGGCTTTTTATTCATTAGCAGAGCAACAATTTCTTCCTAAACTAAAGTTTTTAATCGGTTAAACTGAAACAGCCATAACAAAAAACCCTCAATATAATTTATCGGTGCTCATTATGAACTTCAAAGCATGACATTTGTCTCCACAACATGACAATGGCTGAACTGGCGGCTAGCAGCTAGCAGCTAACAACGATAACAGCTAACGCCGCTAATAATGTATATATATATGTGTAAATTAACCCTCATTTGTTTCTCATTTAAATATTCAGGATACAAACCAAAACCTTTAATGCTATTTTAAGTTCTATATGTCACAATAAGGGTCATACTCATAGCTGATATCAAAATGTCCAATCAAACAAACGTATTTTGGGTTGAAAACATCCCGATTCTTTGGACAAATCAAACTTAAATATGTGACGATACTCTGAAGCGAGAGTTGAACACATCTCATGCTCCAACTAGATCTAGCAATAGAAACGCCTGAGGAGCTTTTTAGACGATGATCTCGGCCACCCTGGGGATCCGAAACTGTCACGGCCGTGACTGATCGTACCCGCGTATGCGGTGCATCGTGATGCAGACATCACTGCAAAGCAACAAGCGTGAAGGTGGGGTGGGGGGTGGGGGGGCATTCATCTAGATTTATAAATAATCTATCGCGGGGCAGGAGCGAAACTTTGTTACCGGCA
Source organism: Clinocottus analis (assembly GCF_023055335.1). Taxonomy (NCBI): domain Eukaryota; kingdom Metazoa; phylum Chordata; class Actinopteri; order Perciformes; family Cottidae; genus Clinocottus; species Clinocottus analis. The sequence goes on from NW_027175920.1 coordinate 1,755,198, forward strand.
ACCTTAAGTGGTTTTCTGCATCGCCCCGTGCAGCTCTCACCTTGCCAGCCGGGCCGTGACACTTCCCCTTATTGATATCAGCGTGATTTATGGAAACCCGGCTCCCTCCGGCCCGTCCTCTAACCCGGAGATGGGCGTGTGATTTATCCTCGTCTGATGCCGCGGGGGCGTGAGGGCGGAGGCTCCTCCGGATTTAATTTTTTCAGTGAGAATATTTTGTGATGTGTCGTGTTAAGATGATGCAGCAGGATTTTGCTGTTAATAAGCGGCACAGTTTGCCGCCATCTCCTCAGCGAGTGAAACGGGAAACAAGTGGAGGAAGAATCAATGACTCGGCTTCAATTATCCTGCCCCCGTTTTTCAAGATAAATACCCTCCAACTATGCTTCGTCTGCCACGAGTCTCTTCATTTGATTACGGTCTGACGTGACATTCATGCTTTCCAGACTCGCTGCTGCCGGATTCAAACATAATTGCTCTCAGGAAAAACGTGCGTCCCTCAGGGCAGAGTCCATTTGTCGCTATCAAACTTGTTGATGCCTCGTCGTGCCGGAGGGTTTTTTTTTTCCACTCTTTGCGACGACAATATTGAGCTGTATTTCTTCCCCCGCGGTGAATCATAACGACCATTTTTTCTTTTATGAGAACTTAGATTTTCATACAAATTTCCCTAGTCAATAAATTGAAATAGTGTGTGTGTGGGTGGGGGGGAGGGAGGGGTGGGGGGGGTTGAAATAGCTCCTATTTTGAAAAAGCTAAATGTTCCTCCTTGTGCAACATCTGTGTTGTAGGTAATCGCAGTAAGAGCGCTCCCGTGGGAAAACCCTCCTCGCTAATTCCATGATTGTGTCTGTGTGGCTTCCTCTCAGATTTTTTCTTTAAATTATGATTTCCAGGTCACGAGTAACAGGAGATAAATCCTATCGGCCTGCCCTCCAACACTGGCCTCCGCCGCGGAAAAGGCCCCATTAAAGGATGCTTTATTGATCGTAAATAAGCTTTGTAATTAATGGAGGGTCACGCCGGCTCTCGGGTCCGCCGCCTGCTGCCGGCGGGGTTTCTTTTATGTTTAAAAATGGAGATGGAGATTAGCGATTTAAAAGTTTAATTCATTCTACAGGAGGGTCACAGCGTGAGGAGACCTAAGATAATCCTTCCTTATTGGCCTCATAATACCATGACCGAGCAATTCTTTGTTAAGGACTAAAGCTAAGTGACGGAGTTAAAAAGCCAAATACGCCGGTTTTCTGTCAAGTTTCACAAAGCATATTTATAAATTAGACCTATTTTGAATGTTAATTCAGACTATGAGAAGCTGTGAAGCTTACAAGTAGCTCAAATATATATGTATATATATTTTAAAGACATTTTATGCCGGTTTTCTGTCTTGTTTTTTTTCAAAGCATATTTATATTTTAGCCTATTTGGAATTTTAATTCAGATTTCGTGAAGCTTACAAGTAGCTTAAATCTTTCATTTCATGTCTCGGTAATGATGATCACAATATAGCATTCTGGTAATTCAATAAATAGATTTGTCTGATTGAAATAACCTCATGGGAAAGCCTATTTTTGCCTATATATCGGCAAAAATAGTCTATTTTGCCTATACACTGCATACTACTTAGTAGATTAAATACTTGACAAATTAAAAGTATGAGTATTTTCTTATTTATCAAAGAACTTTAGTGCTGAATGAACATTTTCAACCTCAAGAGAGAGAGAAATGTACAGATGTACACTGACAAAAGGTCAAATATAGACTTGTACACTACATGTCATTCACCCATTCATACACTAACATTCATTCTCATTTATACGCCTACAGCAGCAACGTGAGGTTAAATGAGCCCAAGGACACGTTGATACGTCTCCCTTTTTTATTGATTACTTCTACATAAAGGCCATACAACTCCTCAGCAAATGTGCAATATCCAAAAGTGCAGTATATTAGTTTTATTGGTCACAGTAAATACATTTTGCATTTTTTATTATTATTACTGTTGGATGTGAGTGCATGCACTGTCAGGACTGCTCCTTCATCTTGTATTTACTGCAATAACAATGAATGGATTTATCTTCTAGTCTGCACAAATCTGCAAAGTAAACGGATGAAGACATTAGTTTGTATTTATCTGCACATCAGCAGAATTATTCATTTGTTAGTGTGTGCTTGTTGTTATCAATCTGGGCGGCGTAAATGTGCAATGAGTATCTAGATGATTGATTTAATTGCGGTACGATTCTGTTTATAAAAGCCATAAATCGTCATATTGAACCGTCGCTCCCACTTCCTGCTTACAGCCTCGTATTTCACCAGAACGAGCTCCCGCGCCGCTTCCGTTTATTTTCTTCTTTCAAACACACCGGAGGAGCATCGCGCCGGAGCTGCTGTGTGGAAGGAGCCCGAGATGGTGCCGCATCCGCTTACGCACATCGTCCGCGAGAGCGTGCTGCTTTCTTGGCATTCCCCTTCACAGAGGCCGGTACACCAGGTCAGAGCGAGTGGGAATGACAGAGCTGTGTGTGCTCACACCCTCGCATGAAACGCTCGTGTTGCGGTTGCGTTCCTCTCTCTCTCTTTCTCTTTCTCCGTGGCGACCCGTCTGCATCACTTGCCTACTCGGTATCCCGTCCCTCTAAGATTTCATACATCGATCGCCTCCTCAAGACGCGGCGATATCCCTCCTCATGTTCTGCTCTCGCAGCCGCTAAACCGCTGCAGCCCGAGCCCCAGTTAGCTCGCCGCGGCGCAACATGCGAGCAGATTTATCGCGGCTAAGGGTTTGAAAAGTCCTCCGTATTTTATCCCTCGGTCCTCTCAGCTGTCCTCACTTTTACTGAGTCAGGACTTTTTTTGTTGGTTGAGATTATGATTTAGTATTATAATCGCAGAATGCCTTCCGGCCTGTGCGCTGACCAGACACAATGAGCTGCTGTAGTCGTGCGGGCGCTAGCGGTAGCTGCCCTCCGCTCCGGCGGCCGAGTCTCTGGAGATGATGCACGCCCGAGAGCCGACCACGTCGTCGCCTTTACACCCGGCATCACCGCCGTCTACACCTTGTCACTGGAGGACGGCACATGACTCATACCAATGAGCTGGTTTCAGACCGGAGGGGGAGGGGAAGGGCGTCGACATGAGAAAACTAGCAAAAGAAAATCTACTTGAGTTGGTGTGAAAATGGCGATCAATAAGCTCGGGATTGTAAAGACATATCGGCTCGTTCCAGTCAGCCCACACACACAAACACACACACACACACACACACACACACACACACACACACACACGATGAAGTATCGCCACCACGAACTAGCGCTGCACGATGTGACTAATGCTCTTCACCCGGCCGTCCTGCAGGCGTGAGGATCACTGGAGTCGCCGTATCATGAAGCGGACGTGAAGACGTCATTTTAAATCGTGCGTCAGCCGACATTGATTTCACGCTCGAGAAGATCGCAATAGTGACGCAGAGAAGATTAAGATATCCCGAGGTAGTTCAGAGAGTTCCTCAGTGGTTCAACGCCTCCACATCGCGTACAGACGGATCTAGAGACACGAGGGGCAGCTTGTAGGCAGCTTGTGCATCCTCTTGGTTGTGGAGAGAGACGTCTCCGGTGTTGGCGTACGACCTCACACACGTAGTCCTTTACATACATGCAGAAACACTTGTTTGTAACATGGGAACACAGGTGGAAATTAAGCTTTTTTTGGCCTTTGCAGGGGGATGTTTCATTAGCGGACCTTTTCCGTTAACGAGAGCTTCGTTCTCTTTTATTACGAAACATCGAATGTTGTGCCCTTTGTGGCTCGTGTCATCACTCACACATTGTTTCTGGAAAGTAAATTAGAGATGTGTTTGGAGGGAATAGTCGCCTGAAGCTTCAGTTAGCTCGCTATGGTTTCGGGCGCCGATATTGTGAACACAATGGAAACGAGTCAATTCTGCTTTTTGTTTCTCGTGATACAAAAGCAGAATACTTCCCTTTAAGCCCCTCATCTTAACCCCTAATCCTATTTATTGTTTGAGTTGTGTTTAGAGGTTGCACACGGGGATTACATACTGTTGTAGCGCAGGTTTTTATATTTAATTTGATACCAAACATGTTTTTTTTTTTCTTTTTTGGGGGGAGATTTATATCAGGTTTTTTGATTTGTACCTCACAAGGGCTCAAAGGGATTTTTAAGTGTCACCACTCGGCTTCTCAAAACAACAAACAGCTGGATTTCTCCGAAAAGAGTCAATCTGTGGCTCCGTCTGGTCTCTTTTTGGCAGCTCCACTGGCTCCCCCTCAATCTTCACCTGGCATATTGTTGTTGACTTCTCTTTCACTCCTTTTATATATATTTTTGGACACTCTAAATTGGCAACTGCCAGGACTGCAATCTCGTTGAGACTGTGGACAACTTCACTCTACGAGAGGCCTGACTGACTGAAAAGGAAAACGTCACACATCATTACATCAATCATTTACCCCATGTGACTTTCAGAAAGTCGATTTTCTCGTGCGCTTCAATTGAAAAATCAAAAAAAAACAGAGAAAAGCCTTAATGGACTCAATTGAAGTCAAAGAATACTTCAATTCATCAAGAACTGTCTTGTTTTTTTGATACTTCGTTTTGCCGAAGTAAAAAAGTTATTCTGCAAGATTTAAAGGTAACACTGTGAGTGAATGGTTATTTTTGTGTGAGATTCATAACTCATAATTTAGCATACATTATCGAGTGTTTGAGGCCTTTCCTTACAGCTGTTGTCTGGAGATACCATTAGTCCTTTCGGGCTTAAATTTAAGCGAGATTACACCTCTTAAAACACTCTCAGACATAAAAAAAAGAGGAAAGAATTCATAAATAAATCAGTCATGCAAAAGATGGATTTGGTGCGGCTCGGTTTCATCCCACCTGACGCTAAACATCAGGCGTTGTCTCGTTGTCATTGCCGCGTCCCCCTCGGTGTCCTCAGCCTTTCAGACCCTCTCTGAAGGTCAGGGGGGGATTGTGAACATTAGTTAAGCAGGGGTGAGAGAGGGAGGCGGAGGGGCTTTTTGAGAGCTTTTCCATGTCTTCCTCTCCGAGGGTTTTTTTTTAATTGTTTGGGTCCAAAGCTGGCTTCTCAGCTGGAGTTTGTCTGTGGGGCTCTGCTGAGTCACTCCCACCTAATGGGGAACATCTGCTGCCGTGCTTTTTACTACGCACAGCAGAGCTATCTGTTCCTGCACGACGGAGGGGGGGATGGAGGGATGGAGGGAGGGATGCGGGAGGAATTAGCGGGATACAACAAGCTGCTGGAAAGACATGAAGACAATGTTATTGTTTAACCCGTTGAAAACTGTGCAACCGATTTCGGCTTCAGACCTCCTTTTCTCCTGAGTTTGAGTCGTTGTAGGAACCCCAAATTAATTCCAATACTTGTGTTTATTGTGTGTATTTGTTCAGCAAAGTCTTGGGAAAAAAATCTATATCTGCAAAAAAAAAATCTCTTTTAAAAATATATTTTGATTGTAAGTATGAACATGCAGCATGATGTGAGCCAGATCCCCCAAAAAAGTCTTCTGGAGCGTCAATAAGACACCTTTTTGGAAAGATTAAGACCTAAAGAATCAAAATCTGCAACAAAAATCACAATAAAACAAAGTCTTGGTCTGTTAGGAAGGAGTTTCAGTCAAAAAACTGTGTCGTTCGGTTCAAAAATGGAAAAATTACGTATTTTATGCCAAAAGATTGTGTGAATGGGGCATGCTGGGACTTCAATTGGGCACCGGAGGATTTTAATCTAAAGGTTAAGGTGGCCTTACTTGTCAGCATTGTGGCTCCTTATTTGTTCTGGAACATCCTCCTTTTTATTTTCATGATGCATATCAAACATGGCATTGACCTTCGAAGAGGCAAAGCACATTTTCTTCTTCTCTATTTGCACAAAATGAGTGTTTTTTGCAGTCTATGTTTCTGTTAGAACATTTTCACCCGACACCGTGAGGTAAAATCATTCAATCGAGACATTTATTCGTTGCAAGAAAGGATCCTGGACTCCATTAACGAGCAGAGAGTTGCTTCTTAAATGCATTAGGGTGAAACATCAACACAGTCCCTCATGACGTCTTTAGATTAGCTTGCATCATCGTGGTCATATGATAACAATGTTCTGCATGTTCTCCAGACGGAGACGTACAGATCCCCTCAGTCTCATGACCGTCAGGAGACAACATGCCAAGTTCCTGTGTAGGTTTAAACAAGGGGAGAGTTCACTGGGAAGTCACGGATGATTCATGAACATACGATATGATTTAAATATAACCATATAGACGTCGGCTATGTAGCTTTAAGCTAGTCGCGAGCGTCTTTGTGTGATATCGATGGACGGATGAAGAGAAAAGGATCCGGCGTGTATGAAAGTACCCGATTCTTTCAATATCTCCTTTAGCTCCGCCTCCCAGCCCTCTGTCCTATCCAGTACTCTGGGGTCATTTACTTAATAATTATGTATTTGGTTAATAGTGCATTTTTAAATAGAGCCTATGTAAGTGCTTATAATGGGAATTTGATTCACTTAAACACATTTTTTTGTTCTTTTCCCAATGTAAGTCAATGAGGAAAAGCCTTTCGGGGCCCTGTAGCGTCACTACACCGACATTGTAGTTCCACTGTTTGGCCACCGTGTAAAATTAACTCTTTCTGGTTGTTTTTTAATAAACTAAAAGACTGTTTTTGGTTGTTTTTTTTCTTCAGACCCTCAACTTTTTCCTCTTGCCCCAGTACTAACAGTAAAATAGTCCCACAGCTTTGGTACGAGCGTTACACTTCTCACCTTAACTCTAATTAGACACATTTATTTGCTAGTTACACAAATTAACAATTTGTCAAATTAGTGCAATAGAAACATATTAAATGTACGATAGACTATGAAATATGAAATAAAGTGCACAAACAAACAGATAACAGTACTGTAAACAAGTGTACCGTAGGTGTTAAAGTGTAATGTTCACTTTATTCAGCAGTATTGATGAAATATTTGGAAGCCAATACTATAAAACAATTGCATTCACAGCTTTTCTGGTATGATATCTTCATATCCGGACGCACAGGAAGCAATAATTGATTCCCGAGCGATAGCATGTGGCGGTAAAAGCGTTGTCTCGTTGTGTTGCGTTGCTCCGATGCCTTCAGCGACTGAATTATATTGTCAACAATGTCTGTTGTCTCGCAGGAATATTCATGTTTATCTGTTCTTTCCACAGATCTTGCTGTAGTCGGGTCCAGGGCATCTGCTGCAGTCATGTTTCGCAACAGCTTGAAGATGTTGCTGACGGGAGGGAAGGCCAACCGCAAGAGTCGCAGCAGCGGTGAGTCTGTCTTCTGACGCCGCCGCATCATCATCAACCTGTCAGACGGCGTTCGGCGCTTCTGCGGGTGTATTTTTAGGAAGCAGGGACGCATAAACTCAGAAGTGTATTTCGGTTCTTAAAGAGCAATCTGAGGACCCTTTTTCTGCCTGAAAATAAGAATCCAAACCCAACTCGTCGCCTCTGCCGCTTCCATCGCTTCGCCCTCCCGGTGTGAGAATCTAAAAACTGTGAAGAGTTGTGATTGTGAAGCCTCGCTCCCACGTGACCGGCTCCTCCCCGGCGCATTCGGTGGCTCTGCAGCACCTCCTCGATGCAGGTTTTTCAGTGTTTTGTCGCGTTTCTTCTCGCCTCCTTCATCCGGCGTACAGGAGCCCTACTGTTTAACGGTCGCGTCTGCTTTCGCTGCGCCATCAAAGCTGTGATGAAGGCGCGGCTTTAATCTTCCGTGCAAAGCAAACTCAACAGTTTCCTGCAGCTGTTTCACAGTAAAAGCTCCCCGACAGAGCGACAACTTTTACCGCAGTTTTCGGGTGAACCTCAAGTTTTCAAGGTCAAGCCATGCGTTGTGCTTCTTGTGTTTGAACATGGTTGTATGACGCATATCAGGAGGCGGGTATCTTGTCATTTGGAGGCCCTGACAAGTCGTTGAAGGCTAAAAAATCTGAGCGCATTATATGATTGAGAGATTGCGTCCACATGGCTCTCAACATGGTGGCCAGCTTGCAGAAAACCATGCTAACAGCGCTAACCCCAGCGTGCCCCATTCAGACAATGTTTTTTGACTGAAACTCCTTCCTAACAGGACAAGACTTTGTTTTATTGTGATTTTTGTTGGAGATTCTGATTCTTTAGGTCCTAATCTTTCCAAAAAGGTGTCTTATTGACGCTCCAGGAGGCTTTTTTGGGGAATCTGGCTCATATCTTGCTGGATGTTCATAGTTGCGATCAAAATATCTTTTAAAAGTGATTTCTTTTTCCCCAAGACTCTACTGAACAAATACATAGAATAAACACAACTATTGTAATTAATTTTGGGTTCCTACAACAACTCAAACGCAGGAATAAAGGTCTGGAGACAAAATTGGTTCCACAGTGTTCTCCGGGTTAAAGTATGAACTATCCTCCACTTGTTTTGGCCGTCCGATGGACTTTCTTTGTGCCGTAAAGTGAGCCGTCGCTTTACTGGCAGACACTGCGAGGCTTTCAAGAAACAAATCTAATCACTGCTGGCGTCAACATCCCATAGCCATTACATCCTGCTATCAACATTTACCTCATAATGATACGTTGCAGCAACATTTTTATTTAATCGGTTAATCCATTTGGGTCCAGATTCATCGATTTTATATTACGAAAAATTGTTGTCAATCACTCTTAGGTATAATCTCGATGGTCAAGGGTTAAATTGACCTTAATGTGGCATTAAAAAAGCCTTCAATCCAGTGCAGGAAACGGCCAAAACGAAGCTCTTCCCCTGTCCGTCCCGTTTCCCCCGCAGGTGAAATGACACAGCGGTCGCGTCGCTCCGAGGTCTTCGGTGAAACCACACGAAGCGCTCTTTGTTTCCTACGCGTGCGTTACTGTCACTCAAGCCTCATGGAGGCGCTCACTCAGAGGATGCGGTGGATGCTCCCCCGGCCCAAAAACAACAGGCGCGATCACGTCGCTCCGTCTCGGTCGCTCTCGTCCTAATCGAATAAGTTTCGGGTTATTGGCGACGCGACGGGAAACAAACCGCCGCTCTCTTAAACTGCCTTCGCTGAAATCGGGTCTTTTATTATGGGAGCAGATATCTGAGGGCTTTTGGAAATGCCGCCCACTCAATTTGCACAGATGAATTTATTTAGTAAAGCTTGAAATATCCCACAACTTTTTTTTTTGGCATTTGTTTTGGAGGCTTTTGCTGTTATGTATCGATGCCGAGGATTCAACCATGCAGCCCGCTGTTATTATTATTATTATTATTATTATTAAAAACATGTTTTTACTGACATTCTTTTAAGAAAAGCGATTGAGTTTTGTGGCAAAGGTTTGGAGTATAAGATGCTTAATAGCTGCACCTTTCCAAATATCCCGTTTCCTGACTGCTACGTAATTAATTCCTTCTTCAGGAGGTCGGTGTTTCATTTCAGGACGACAACAAAACCCTCATTTGACATTTGACTTCCTGGTTGTAATCGATCATACTTTTGATTTAAAAAGCTTTTTTTCCTTTGCTGGTTCAAGGCTGTTGTTATCCATTAGCGGCTTGTTGACTACAACTTGCCGCTCTGGAGGGTTATTCCGGTTAAAGCCTTTTTTCAATGCGAGGTCCTGCTCTTCAGGTAATTCACATAAACGCGTCCGTGGATTCATCCTCTTACGTTGCGATGTCAAGGCTGAAGTGAACTAAAGCTGCCTCCTCCTCTGCCCGCTGTTATGTTTGTGTGTTTGTGTGAGAGAAATCCGGTCTTTTGACATCCGTCTCTGTCACTTTTGCCGGGAGTCTGTCTCTCCTCCGCTGAAACATCTGCATCCAGCAGTTTGCAGCACGTTTAAGACACAATTCACGTGCATCACTTATGCATGCAGACATTTCCTCTTCGCTGCTCCACTAAGGACACATCGGGGTGCCGGCTTGAGCAACCCTGACTTATCGGCTTATGACAGACAGGGAGCGCTAGTAAGCTACATCCTGCTGCCGCGGCGGCCGTGGCAGGAGGAGGAGGAGGAGGAGGAAGAGCACTCGGCTCAAAGAGAGAGGACTAAAAAAAAGAAACTGTGGCTGCACAGGCGACGGGGTCTTTTGGTTCAAGTGTGCGCGAGATTGCGAGATAAACGGAGCGTCCTCTGCGCGTTCGACGCGGCTTCAAGTGAGCGTCCGCCGGTCTTCGGCGACGCTCGAGATCTGAAGGGGTGGAAAACGCACCCTCTAATCTGCAGACAACAGACGAGCCAGCTGTCCCCTTGATCTGCACCGGAGACGCCGTGTGTGTGTGTGTGTGTGTAACCCCCCCCCAGAGTTACTAAGCTGGAATGAATGGCGTTTTTTTAATTGAATAACACAGATTAGCCGCTCCGATTGCAAAGATGCTGCGTAAATCTCTATTGTGACACACTCGTAGGAGGGAGGGCAGGCTGGTATCTCCCTCTGGATCTGCATTGTGCACACCGTTCTGTCCTCATACCGCTATTTATAAAGATATAATACTCAAATATAATAGCTCGCCAGGACGCCGCTTTGTCCTTTTTTCGGGGGGCACATTCTCGCACCTGTGGCTCGTTTTCATTTGTTTCCGAGGACGAGTGGAAGCTGCGACGTTTCCTTTTTCAGCTCTCCTCTGGGTCGTTGTCAGACTTGACTTTTAAAAAAATAAAATAAGCAAAAAAGCATCACGTCACGTGGAGCGACTGCTCGTTGCTTGGACAGTTTATGAAAATCAAATCATCGTTAGTGTTATTCGTCCCCGGGATGAAGGAGCGTCCTCAGACACCATCAGTATTAGTCGAGTCAGTCTGGACGTCGCCGCCGTTCCTCCTCCACTTCCACCACTTTGTCATTAATCAGACGCTTCTTAAATGTGAAGTCAACACTTTTAAGACTCTTTAAGCAAAAAGGACAAATGTCTTGCAGTGTTTTTTCTGTATTTGATGAGTCTTTTCATCGGACTCCAACCAGAGTACTGTATATATTTAAGACTTTCTAGAGGGCCTCTGTTGTTGTTGCCGGCGGCAGTTTCATTTAAGTACAGCTCGCATGGAAAGCCCCTACAAAAAGTGAGCGAGAAGGTCTCGGATGTGACACACGATGGAGCAGCGTGGAGGCGTTTTTTTGTTTTCATTTTCGTGGTGCAACAGGGTTTTAAATTCTGACTGCCGTGTCCTTCTCCCCGCCCATCAAGTGGGTCTAGACTCGAAACAAAGTCAACAGCCTGACACCGCAATTACAGGTCACGGCAGCGGCTGATTGGAAAATGAGAAGCGGGGGTTGAGAGGTCGCGGCGTCTGGACCGGGAGCCGTTGCATGACTAATAAGCTCCGAGAGCGACGGGATGGAGCTGGAAGCGCTCGCTCGCGCCGGGAGTTTAAAAACTCTTCTCTTCTCTCGCCTGAGAAAGAGACCGAGCGAGTCGTGGGGGTTAAACAGATTGTAGACGCCGATGTGCGCCGTCTACAATGGCGAACTGACAGGAAAGGAACAAGAGGCAACTTGTGGAGATGTTACGACACCAGAAGTGTAGTCGATACCAACATGAATTATTCTCCAGTACCAATTTCAGCACGATTCAAATCGCATGGACGTCTAATGGCAATTTATTATGAAGCTCAGATGAGATCCTGCAGGTTTTTAACCAAAAACTAAATCATACAAGATGACATTTTGAATATTTTTGAACATATTGAATCTTTTGAATTCATGTCAGACCAGGATTCCCCTTTTTCATTTGGTCTGGACCCGTTTGTGTTCAACTGACACCGCTCCAATCGAACCAAAACCATGGCTTAAGTTCAGAATAATCCGTTTCATTTATTTAGAAGGATGCTTGACGGGTCCAAACTGGCTCCAGTGGCTTGGAGAAGCAACTCTCGTCAACCTGTTCTTGTTCGCATTCGCTATAAAATGGATAAACTAACTTCATTTTTTCCTCCATTTCTCATGATGAGCGGGTTAAAAAAAAGTCCGTTATCGTAAAATGCCGCTACACGACGCTTTAATTTCCTCCCGTCAGTGAGACGAGGAGCGAGTCTGACAGGCAGCAGGTGCTCGACGGGAATCAAATCGGTGCCCCCCTCTTATCGCGGCGCTCTAATTGATGGCTCGTTTCCCACAGTGGTGGAGAAATCTAATTAGAGATCATCAGATCAGCAAACACACTTTCTGAGCTCTGAAGCACGAGGAGTGACACAACAGCCAGACACGCCACGGCGAGTAATTATCGTCAATCCCAGATAAAACCCGTCTGCACCGACGCCGTGGATTTATTCCCCCCCCCACCCCCCCCCGACAAATATTACTTTAAGATTCGAGACTTCCGCACCAGTTGATTTCCAGCACCCTGGCCGGTGTTAATCTCGCACGAGGAGGGGTTTGTTAGCTCGCGAGCGGGATTACCGCTGACGCAAATTATTCACTCGACGTGTTTTTGAAGCGCGAGGGCCGAAAGGAAGAAGCCCGTTAAATTATGCATCATCCTTCCGCTGATGGAAACGACCTTGGCGAAGGGGGCGGGTGGGGGGCGCTCTCTCCAAGTGCCCTTCTGCTTTTATTTATCCGCTCCTCGCTTCACACGGGGAAGAGGGTTGATCCGGCTGAGCGTAACCAACCCGACTGCTTTCTGGGATCTTCAAAAAATGATGTAATAATGTGATAAACATTGTTGGAGACGAGGTGAATTGTTAAACGTGCTTAAAGCTGCTTATAATAGGGGACATATTTGTCTAATTCGTCTTGGACGGGATGGATTATTGTAAAGAAATGCATGTGTTTCAGTTCATTGAAAGCCAAACAATTAGCCAGGGGTTACAGCAACTTTTAATAGGAAGTCCAACATTAAAACACTCCCTCTGCAGACCCCAAATCAACAGTTACATCCAGTCCCGCACCCGTTATTGAGTTCATCTCACGCTTACGTATTCACGGCTGATTTCATCTGTTCGCTCGCTGTAACATCTAACGAATGCAACGTCAGGGACGTGTATATGCAGATGTTGCACATTTACATATATATTGCCGCCGCTTGCATACAAAGCGAGCCGTGGAGCATCCAGCGAACATCGGCGAGCGTAGAAATGAATCATTCCAGCCTATCGGAGAGATGAATGAGGCTGCAGGAGCAGCGGCGGCTTAATGCGAGCTGATTCTGGCTGATCTCCACCGAGCGACAGATTGGCACCTCCTGCTCCACAGAATGTGCTCTTCCGTCCGGTGACGATGAACCAGGGGAGGGGGAAGACGTTGCATGTTGCATGGATGGAGGGGTTTCAGTGGGCAAGGTTTTATAAAAATCCTGCAGAGAGATATCATATTTAAGCCTCTTTTTTTACCTCATTCACTGCAGACGTTCACCCAAATGACAGATTGTTTTAGAGTTCTGTTCATTGTGACATTGGAGGAAATAGTTGACGCTGTAATTCAGAGTTACAGCCAGCGATTACTCTCCTTTCTTCATTTGATCGGCCTTTTTAGTTTTCTCCATTTATTGTTGAACAAATGATCAAAATCTAAAATTCCCAGAGCCGTTGAAAAACAAAAATATTCAAAAGGAAGCAGCACATTGAATAAGCTAATGTCAGAGAGCGAGGTTGGAATGGATGGATGATGGATGGATAGACAGATTGATTGATGGATGGATGGGTGGATAAATGAATGAATGGATAGATGGATTGGTGGGTGGATGGATTACTATATGGGTGGATTAATTGATAGATGGATGATGGATAGATGGATTGGTGGGTGGATCAATAAATGCATGGATGGATGGATAGATATGTAGATGGATGGATGGATGGATAGATATGTAGATGGATGGAAATGTAGATGGATGGATAGATGAATGGATGGATGGATGGATGGATAGATATGTAGATGGATGGATGGATGGATAGATATGTAGATGGATGGAAATGTAGATGGATGGATAGATGAATGGATGGATGGATAGATATGTAGATGGATGGATGGATGGATAGATATGTAGATGGATGGAAATGTAGATGGATGGATAGATGAATGGATGGATGGATAGATATGTAGATGGATGGATGGATGGATAGATATGTAGATGGATGGATGGATTGCTATATGGATGGATTAATTGATAGATGGATGATGGATAGATACTTTATTCATCCCCAGGGGGGAATTTGTTTGTGGCATCAGCAAGCAGTTACATAGAAGACGTACAAATATAAAGCATGAAAAATACTCACTATATGAAATTAAGTAAATGAAATGAAAGTACAATGTATATACGATGTATACAGTGAAATAGAAGTATGCACAGTGACTAACTAAACACGTTACACATCAGTAAACACATCACTTAAACAATATGTCATTAACTTTCTGTCATGACTTCATTTGTACTCGGCTCCGGTTTGTTTGCGTCCTTCTTTTGTTGTCGAGCGTAATTAATCTGTAAACTCCTCCATCTCCACGTCAGAAAACCTCGGCGTGTCTCAAACGCGAGCATCAGGACGCGGTGTAAACACAGACTGTAGACGGCGGCGCAGACAACGGATCGGTGAATCAATACGCCGCACAGCTGTCGAGAGGAGCCGCGACCTTTTGCTTTGCTGAGAACGGCGGCTGCGACGCCCGCGACCTCTTTGAGCGGCGCCGCAACGTGTCACTTAGCGAGCTTTCCTTTTCCGGCTGTTGACATTTATTTCTCGGGGCGCCTTTATGCGGCGGCGACTCGGCGGCGGCGCGGCACCGGGAGCCGTCTGGAGTGAAGTTGTTGGATTGATGAATGCGCGAGCGTCATATGTTTCTCTCATCAGAGCGCCAGAGATGAATTGATCCGCAGTCGGTCTCTCTTTTCCCCTGAGGACCGTCTTCTGTCTCCTCCTCTTCCTCCTCTTCCTCCTCTCTGCAAGCTCGCCGTCTTCATTTCCTCTTCTAGACCTTTTTTGTGGCGTGGGGGATAAATATGACCAACTAAAAAGATACGACCGGCAGGAAAGCACATGTATAGTACACAGAAAATACTATTACTGTGAATATTCACCATGCTCGACAACAAAAGAAAGATACAAGCAAAAGTAATGACAGAAAATTAATATATTAAATATAACTATTCTGAAATATGTATATTGTTTAAGTGATGCGTTTACTGATGAGTAATGTGTTTTGTCGTCTAGTTAGTCACTGTGCATACTTCTACTTCACTTTATATACACTTCACGTACATATATACTTTCTTTATTATTCAATTTTCCCATGCTCTGCTAATTTATTGTGTTGCATATGAGTATTTTTCATATTTGATAGTTTTATGTCTCCTGTGTAACTATGTAAACAAACAAATGATACGACCGCCATGAAAACAAATATAAATTATGTGCAAAATAAAACTCACCTTGACGCTGAATTCTAGCGATAAACCCAAATATAAAGTAAGACTCCTGATTATTGTCTTTCAAATGCAGCTTTCTTTCTCGTGGAAGTCTTCAGCTCTTCTTCTGTGTTTTTTGTGTGCACATTTTTGCTACTTTTTGAGGTAAAGTATCACGTGACCAAGCGTCTTGACATGTATGGAGAGGCACAGACGAACGTCATTTTTCAAAATAAAACGTCTTTCAGAAACGCCATAATAAATACAAAAGAAAATTTCCATACGTTCTTTCTGTGCACCCCGGGAACAAAAAGGGGGGTCACAGACGATATAACGAGCGTGGCGCCGTGGAAGCCGCCTGCGCCCGACCTTATCGGCCGAGGTGACACCTGCGGCCTGGTCACCTGGTAACTGTGGCAACAAGCGGCCTGGAAAAATGAAAGCGCGCCGAAGGTCAGAGGCGATTCCAGACGGTGCTGAGGGACGACTTGACCGAAAAGTGGCGGCGGCGGCACTCTCTCTGCTATCTGGCGGAAAGCGTGGGAGGCACTTATATCGAGGCCGTCATTACGGTCCAGTGGAGGCCACTTGACGCGCAACATTTCACCCGAATGCCTCATTTTGAGTCGTGCCGGGTCGTAGTTCAGGCTCTGGAGATGTGGCTGGAATCAATATCGTGGTATTAAAGAGTAATTTAACTCTTATAAGGTGAGTTTAAAGTGATAATGTCACCGGACCACAGTGTTCTTTTTGGAAATTTAGAGCAATGGACCCTTCGCTAAGCGCCGCTGCTACGCTAATCCATCACAGCTACGTCAACATGGAGCCCACACTGTCACAGATATCTAGTATTTCACAATTCGTCATAGTTTGTTCATGAAATTGAACGCTTTTCCTACTATGACGAATCAAAAATATACAGTACATGCAGTATTTTGAAGAAAGCGTACAGCTATTATCGCTGGAGAAGAAGAAAAAAACAATACTGTCAAGTGCATTCTTTGCTGTAAGAGCACGTACTCGCTGCTGTCGATTGTACTCGGCTGCACGCTGTTCCTTTCTGCAACAATCACCGTGAAGCACATCCTCTTGTGCTTTTTTTTTAAGCTGCTACAGCACACTCCAATGTGTGAAAGATTGGCGTGATTCATGCCTCACGCCTCAGTTTGTCGAGGCCATCAGTCCGCCTCCCAGCGTTCGGCAGTTTTCAGTTTTGGATCGCCGTTGTGAATGTTTGAAGCGGTCTCGGTGCACGTCTAAAAAAATCGGTACGGTGAGTGTAAGAGTCACGACATAGCCGGGTGGTTTCCGGCTCTCTAAAAGTTATACATCTCGCACGGTGACGGCAGGAAGTCCGGGATCCAGGAAGTCCTGCGATCCCTCCATCTGATTATTTAATCTGCATCTGAGTCGGCGCTTTTACTCCATGTTCGCGTTGACGGCTTGATTTAAAGGAGGAGGCGTGGCTGATATTCAGCAGTTGGGTGTTACTGTGACCTAGATAATGGCGTCTTTTCCTCAGGCGGCGACTGAGCCGAGATAACGCCGGCCGCTCGGCTCACGGTCACGTGAAAGGCGACGGGCCTCGAGCACGCGAACACCGGCGAGACCGTCCAGCTGGACAGCAGGACCCACGTTGTCTTTATCTGGGGCTATGGCTTTGGGTCAAGCTGCAGAAATAGCTAAATTGGTTTCTTTAAGTGGCGAGAGCGATGGTTTCCGTTGACGAGTAACTGATTACATGTAATATCAACGGGTTGTCTGTTTTGTGAGTTTTTTTAAGCATCTTTCAGCTAATTGTTTTGGTTTTACAACTCGTTGCTGTTGTGTTTTTTGGTTCCACGCGGCAGACACGCAAAGTTAGCAACTAGCCGGTGAACAAAGTGTAGCGCCTAGCGGCTAACGAGCCGGATATTTCTCCTCGGTGGAGACCAAAGGAGACAGAGTTTTGTACTTACACGAATGCTGACGTTGCTCGCAGCTTCTTGCTTACATGTTTCGACCACATTGACTTTGTGTTTGCAGCCGCCCCAAAGTAGCAAAAAGAAGCAGTTTCTGTGTGATCCAGGGAATTCAATTACCTTGATGTAGAAGTAGAAAGAGCGATCGTGGTGGGAGATCACCGGCTTTGAAAGAGTTAAGTAATTCTGTCCTGGCTGAGAGAAGAGAGGAGGAGGAGGAGGAAGAGGAGGAGGGAGAGTTATTGCTGCCAGAGGAGGGGGAGAAGAAGAGGGGGTGGGAAGAGAGCGAGAGAGAGTTGCCGGTCTGTGTGAGTGTGTGTCTGTGTGTGTGAGTGTGTGTGTCTGTGAGTGTATGCGTGCTGACACCTGGCGCTCGCCCTCCCTCGCTGCTCACATTGTGGAGAGCTCTGCGCCTGTCTGGGTCATTCTTTACCTCTCTTCTCTTTCTCTCTCCCTCACTTCCCTCCTATTTCCCTCCCTCTATCGTTCATCCTTTCTTTTCTTTCATCCCCGAGTTGTTTTTTTTTAGTCCCCCCACCGCCCACCCCTCCTCTCTTCTTTTTTCTCCGTGCCCCTACGATCTCCTCCCTTTTGTGGAGGATCTCCCTCACTATGCTGCAGGATTTTTATCACCCGGGCAGACGAGGCGGCGCTCGACTGACAAAGGTGAGCCGGATGGATGGATGGATGGATGGATGGATGGGTGGATGGATGGATGGATGGATGGGTGGGGTGCAGATGTGGAAGTCTCCGCATGTGAATGTGGGGAGTGGTGGTAACTGGCTTTAGAGAGAGACTCTATTCATCGAGCTTCTGCAGTTATTTGTATTCTCCAGATTTGTTTTGCGCCTTTTTTTTCTTCTTTCTTCTCCACAGTGCAAGTCTGAGCAGCTCTCGCACCGTGTAGGCGTCTCAATGTGTGTTTTATTTTATTTTTCAAAGGTGGAGGGGTTTCTCGAGTGTAGAGCGGCGTTGAGCGTCTCTGTTTCTTTCTTTTTTCACTGGTGTCAGCAGCACGTGTCAAACCATCTCTGATTTGTTTGCTCTGTTTGGAGGGCCGCTGTGCTCGCTGTCACCTTGATCCAGGTAGACGTGGCCACACCTTAAGCATGGACTGTGTGTGTGTGTGTGTGTGTGTGTGTAGACAGCCACACTATTAGAGAAGCAGAGAGGCCATGGCGTGTGACAGATTGCGATTAGAAAAAAAGGAAATTGTGTGACGGACCGAAATAAAAGACTCCACTCTGTTCTTCAGGTGACATCACTCGCTCTTTTCATCTTCTGAGTTTATTAATAACGACGTCATAAAGTATCGTTGACTGGTTTCTACTTAATAATGTCACTATTTTCTTATATTCTCCATCTAACTCTAGATGTGTCTGTGACACAGACTTGTTTCTTTATTCCTTATTCCTTTAATCCGATTTAAAATGATTTTGTTTGGCGTCTTGTGTTTTAAATGTGAAAACTGTGGCTCTAATTATTCAGAGCTATGTGATTCATTCCTGCAAAGCGAGCTATCAAGAAAGTATTTGGTTTTGTACTGAAACTCAGCTCAACATTTCTCTCTCATCCCTTAAAAAACTCTAAATGCCGCTTGAACTTTTCTCTTTTCCCCGAAGTTGTCACTTTCTTGTTCTTTCCATCAGACATTTCCCCCGATTTCAAACCTTCTTTTGTATCCGACGTCTCTACTTCTCTTCATTTCTTGGTTCAGCTCACGGCTGTTGCGATGACGTCGTGCACGTTGAGTTCATCGCTGCGCTGTGGGAAGTCAGTCGCACCTCTAAAAATACATCACAAGTGACAAAAATCACAAGTAGTGAGACAATCTGACTAAAAGTTAACCAATTAGCTTTAATTTAAAGTTTATACTGGAATTGAGCTCAAACGCTGTAGATAACTCTTCATGACAGGAATAAAAGGAACATTTAGATTGGTCTCCTTATTGGCTAATCTGCTGATTGTTTTATCAATTAATCTATAAATCGATACGGCAAAGTATCGCGATATTTTGCCTGCCGATATTGTATCGATACACGGAAGCCAAGTATCGATCTTTTATTTAATCTAAATGTTTTTGGTCGTAGAATAGTAAAATGTATTCATTTTTTGTTGGCAAAGTTTTACTTTGGGGACAATTTGTGGTTGAAAAAAAGCAAATGAATCGCAATATATCGCAGTATCGTGATAATATCGTATCGGGACTTAAGTATCGTGACGATATTGTATCGTGGGACTATTAATCGTTGTAAAATACAACCCAAAACAAGAAAAAGAGCCAATCTCTCGTCAGACATCCAGATAGTAAATCTTTGAATCATTTCAGCGCTACTGATTAATGTTTACAGACTGTTGAGTGAGATTTTCACCCATATTTTCATCAAATATTTGGCCTTTCCTTTTGGGTTTTTGGCACCGCCGCCCATTTCCCCTGAAGCTTAACGAGCCTATTAACACATTTCATTAAACATAAATACACAAAAGGCATGAATTCTTCTGAGGTTCGCGGGAGAAATGACTCTAAAGCGCCACTTTAAACCCTCCAGGGGTGTCCTCGAATGCCACACTGTGTGTATTTAGTTGTGCGCGTATGGTTGGCGTGACATGAGAGGCATCAGGTATCTCTTAAACGTGTTTTCTGCTCACTTCTCATCTGCTTCCTCTGTCGCTGTTGTTCCTTCTCTCTCCCCCTCACTCTGTCATCACTTCACTTATACTGTAACTCTCCTTCTTCCTCACACTCTGTTGCTTTCTCTCTCTCGCTCTCTCTCCCTCCCACTCGGATATTTCTGGAGAACAAAAGGAGGAGAGAGGGAGATAAAACGGTCGAGCGGGGACGGCTTAATGTTCCAGCCTTACGTGGGTCTAATGAGTCCTCACCACTCCGTCCTCCTCCTCCTCCTTCATCTTCATCCACATCATCTCATGACCAAACTTGTCCTCCTCCCTCCTTCCTTTCAGGATCTTCCTCCTCCGGAGCCGCTTCCCCATTCCTCTCCTCCTCCTCCTCCACCGCCTCTCCTCATCAATCCTTATTCGCTCCAACGTTTTCATCGTCACAGCTTCTCGTTTCATCCGTCCCACTGTTCCTCATTTCTTTTCATTCCTCCCCGAGTGGTTGTGGTTTTTTTTTTTCCCCCGACGCCCACGCATCTTCCTTTCATTCGGTCCCACTCATTCCACCCCTTCATCATCCATTTATTCTCCTTATTACAGGTGCTAACCATTCGCCATCCCTTGGCCTTTCTTTTTCTTCTTTCTCAAATCCCTTCCATCTCTATTCATCCTCCTTCATCCATCCATCTCGTCCCCTCGACCCCCAAAGTCCTGCGTCAACAAAAACGTCCTGCTTGTGCGTTCGGCCGTGAGAAATGTGAAACAACGCGATCGTGGCCCATTTACATTTTTCATGCCATGCAGGACTTGTCAGCCCCTCTTTCTCTCTCTCTCTCTTTCGCTCTCTCTCTCTTTTTCCTCACCGGCATCCTGTTGTGTTCTGCCAGTCGGGTGAAACCGGGCTTTCATTGTGCCTCTCCATGTGCACACGGGCTCATTATTGCCGCTCAACGCCGCGTGCCTCTGATCGGCAGGAAGTGACCCCTCCTCGCTCGCCGGAGCGCACCGGAGGGATGTTGTGTCGGTTGCGTAAGAGTGGACGTGGAAAAAAAACAACCAACGGCAGCTGTGTGTCCAAAAGCGTCGCGCCGCCTGTCTCCTCGTTTCGAAGGCGGTTAATCGTGCCATATCTGAATTTTTGAGCCTACAGTCTGCCTATGTCTGTACTTGTCTGGTGCCCTCTTCCTCCTCCTCCTCTTCCTCCTCTCCAGTCTTTGTCAGTCGTGTCCCCCCCCCCCTCTCAGTCGCTGTAACTCCTACTGACAGGAGAAGTGGATTTCTCAGGCCTCCGGGTGAATTCATGAGCTGTGACAGGTCCGGTGATCCTGCAACACGTATGAAGACACGTGTGCTGTCACAGGTGCACCCTCCCCCTTGTAGTTGACTGACAGAAAACTAATCGTGTATACAAATTGGATAATCGATTAGTCGGGTGATTAATCAATGTTCACCGACTCCAGCTTCTAGAAATGTGAGCGTTCACATGCTTTTAGTCTGTTTTGTGTCATTATACATTAAATATCTTCGTGGTTTTGCACCGTCAGGGAACAAAACAAACATTTTTATCTATGTTGTGTAGATTTTTAAGACTAAACAATTGATCTACCTAAATTGATCTACCATTACTAAATCAAACTAAACATTAATGGATTTATCAAGCAACAGAAACGATAATCCATCAATAATTTCAGTCACCTTTCAAACAAAACGTTCATCAGCTTCTTAATTACGATATGACGCGACTTATCTTCTGTTTTATATCATAACAAGTTGAATATATTTGTGTTTTTTGTGTTTGTCTGCTTGAGTTTGAAGAAAACTGTCTATATATTGTGACGTTTTACAGACAGACAATCAAACAATTGATTAAAACCATCTTTTTTTGCACCCGGTAAACATTAGGCGCAAAAATAATCCAATATCTTCAATATTTTGGTAGCGTTTCAGCCCAAGTTGTGATTTTTTTTGCCCATTTTTGCCGGGCATGGTGGTCTTTGTCTATCGACGGTCACAACGGTACTCTGACTTGTATTGTGTGTATTTGTGTCGCACCTTTTTCTAGTCTTACGCACCCCTAGAAAGTGCGATACGCCTCCTGCCAGCATTCACCCAATAAAGCGCCCGGCTGAAGGCTACGCATAAAAAATTGATGCAATGGATCTGTAAAAAACAATACAATACTAACACACACACACACACACACACACACTGACCCATATCCTGGACATTGTGACACTTTTTTTGCTGTATCTTTGTCGTCTGAAATGTTAAAATCCTCCCGGTCGAGTTGAACACCAGCTATAAGGAAAAGGTTGTCATGTACAAGTTGTACGCTATTCTAAATATACACTTGCCGTATTATAGGCTGTCGCTGTCATGTTAATGATGAAAGACATCCAGCCACACACTCTAGCCTACTTTCTCCCCCGCCATGTGTAAGTGTCGGTGTCTGCTGTGGCGCTGCAGACTCCACAATCCCCCAGTCTATTTTATATTTAATGTGTATTTCATTATTCAGGCCTGCTTGTTTGGAGTTGTAGCTCCATCTCCATTGCAATTGAGATGGTGCGTGTGTGTATAATCTCTCGCTATATATATATGTGTGTGTGTGTGTGTGTGTGGTTTTCTCTCTCTCCTATCGTCACAATGACACTGAGACCGGAGTGAATTATTGCTCTGCTGTAGGCAAGTAAAGGATAAGAATAACACCCGAGAGAGGTCGCGGTCGCAAGGGCAGTCTCTCTTTCTATTTCACCTCTCTCCATCTGTTACTATGGCCACCTCTCTTTCTCTTCTTCCCTCTCTCCTTCTCTCTATCTCTCTCTTTCGCTTCCTAATTGTTGGACGCTTTGCGCTCTGATTGGAGCGAGCAGGAAAAAAACTAAATTACACTTGTCTCTGTTGCCGCAGGGCCCTTTTTCCTTTACAGCACCCTTTTTGTGTGTGTTTTTTTGGCTATTTCGAAGACTGATTTTATATTCTGTTGGTCCGTTTGGCATTCAGCTGGTTGTTTCCACGAGGAGAGATCCACAACGCGGCAAGAATGAAAGCGTACCGAGCATTAAATCATGATATAAATAGATAATTCCAGTGATTGCATTCAGCTATTTCGAAGAAGCTTTTTGTGTTGTTGTTCTCTTTCGGCTTTTTTTCTTTCTCCCCTTTTTTTTTTTTATAGAAATCTTTTGTGTGCGCTATCGTTCAGCACCCTTCAATTATAGGTGGAAATCTTCCTAAAACATTACTCATTTCAGACTCGTCGCTCCTCAAAAACAAATATCAGCAAATGGACACTCGGCAGAGTGGTTTACATTAGTCATACGGCCCGAAGGCTGACTGCGGAAAAAGTTAAATTAACTTCTGTCTGAACCCGCGAGAGAGGATTGTGTCCATAAAACCCTGAACACTGCCCTTGTTGTTTTGTCTGAATTTCTAAGTTTAGCTGTTGTGGTTTTAACGGCAAGCCACCAGTGCATGTCAACTTAAAGATGAGATATCTGTAACCATCAGGTTGTTTATGAAAGGAAGAGGTAAACACGGAAAATAATTGTCGCCGCCGGCATCGTTACAGAGAGCGAACTAATGCGTAATGTTGCCGGAAGTAATGGCTGCAGAGTCGCAAGCAGAATAGCAACCAATGTACCTATTGTATTCAATGGTTTCTCATGAGAAAACATCCTTCAAATATATTTAAAATGAACATAAAAAGGTAAAACTAATCAAAACACAGATAGGAATGAATAAATCAGGTAACCAAATGGACATTAGTGAAGAACATTCCTTTTAAATCTTCATTTTAGGAGCTTAAAACTCTTTTTAATGTCAGTTTTGTGTCTAAAAAGACACAATATTGGCAATATGATCACATTCAATTCAATTTAGTTTATTTTGTATCGCCCAAAATACACAAATAATGCCTCGGAGGGCTTTACAATCTCTACACATGACATCCCTGTCCTGGGACCTCACATCAGATCAGGAACAACTCCCCTAAATAAAGGTAGTACAGAGATCAAACTTAGACCTTTTTACAGTGGAAAAGGGGAAGAAACCTTCAGGAGAGCAAGAGAGGAGGATCGTTACAGAGTTACAGCACATTACATGCATATAATGAGTAGTATACGCATGGTCCACATTCACACATACATTGACGACCTTCCCAAAGGCCTTCCCATAATGCATTCTGTTTACCGTATCCAACATATACTACTAGTCTTAATTAGACCCGTTTTTATTCGGTCTTGTTGGGGTGCAATAACATCGTTTGAGTGCGAGAAAACATCCTTGAATGATCTTTTGAGAATGAGCTCGTCATCGGCGGAGCTGGCAGAGACGAGATTAGGGCGCGGTACAAACCTCTCGCTCCACATTTCAGGTTTTGTTTGCGAGGCTTACAAATCCTCGCAGTGCGGCGAGGGCCCTGAGCAACGTGGAAGAAGGATCAAGTATTCCTCTTTAAGCCGATGTACGGCAGCGGCGCAGTCTGTCATTCAGCGAGGCAGCGATTTTTAAAAGGCAGTAAATATCTTCCACAGTAATGAACAAGCAGCAGCTCCTTCTTCTTCTTCTTCTTCTCCTCTCTCCTTTCAGCCTTCCCCCTTTGTGTGAATTTATCAGGATCCCAACCTTTCCTCATTAAACACTCTTCGTCGGCGCAGAGCGAGCGAGACATCTGCAACCTTAGCGGGAGTCGCTCGCGCTCGTCCTCTCGGCCGTCGACAGCCGGAGGTCAAAGGGAACCCGGAGGTGGGCGTTCCTCTTTTGTGCTGCAGACGGAGACGATGGTGCACATTAAAACTGGGGAAACACAAAGCAGGTGCACTCGGCAGCAGACGTAGCGTGACGGTGGCGCGTGGCCCACGCATCATATGAAACAATGTTAGCCTCTTTCTACGTTAGCTACTGATTCTAAGCCTGTTAAACTTCCATTCATGTGGTTTTACGACTCTAAATCTCCGCCAGAAGATTGTGTATTTGATCTGTGTGTGTTGGTGTTGCCTCTGTCTGTGTCCGTCCGTCCAGCCTTTATATTATTTATGCACTTCATGACTGTGTGTTCAAGGACCTTTCGTGGTCGCAGTGATTCACCCTTTTCCACTGCGGATGACAAATTGTTCCCCTCTTGATTTTCATGCGTACAGAAAGACAATGTATGTACATATGTGTAACCATCGCGTAGCTTATGACGCACTGAACCTGAGCGCCGACTGTAACGGCTCGTTTCTGTAGGAGAGCTCGTTAGCTAACAGTGCTAACAGCTAACATGGTTAATTCAGCTAATGCAGTTGTGTTTTTCGGTTTGTTGGGTTGTCGGCAGGACTACGGAAAAGCTACTTCCTTGATGTTCATGAAACTTGTTGGGAAGGTGTTGCACCAGATAAGGAAGAACCCCTTTCATTTTGGAGCTCATTGACCTTTCCGGACGTCTGCGGTCTCCGAGTATCCTGCAAGTTCTCTTGTGTTTTTTTTTTTGTTTTTTTGGAAAAAAGCTGAGTCACACAGCCCCACTGCGGCATGTGGAGAAATGTAGAAAACCTGCCATGTAGTTACGGTTCTTAAAAGCTATTATTGGGCCACCGCTGCTTGGGGAGTTTCGTGAACAGACAACTGATAAACTGATCAATTATTCAAGTCTTGCCTGAAGGAGAAAAAACAACTTTTTCTGGGTCCAACTTATAAAAAGTGAGGAAATGCAGCTTTTCCTCTGCGTTACGCCACTTTAAATGAAATGAATATGGATTTTGGAGCGTTTTGAAGACCTAACCTCTGCCAAATGTTGTATTTCTTGTCATTTAAACGACTAAACGATTGATCTTAATGTGCAAAGAGATGTTAGAGAAGCACTATAGCGATGGAGAAACCATACGAGAGGGGGAAGGGAGGTGGTGCAGGTGGGACGGCTGCTCATCACTTCTTTGTGGTCCCTCTGTGTGTGTGTGTGTGTGTGATTGTCAGGGATTAAAAATGGATAGAAACAAAGTCATCCCTCTTCACTGGATCGCCTGGAGGCAGACCAGGAGCCATACCAGCGTTTTTGTTTCTCCCACTGAGTCTCAAGGCAGTCAAAGCAACAAAAAAAAAAATCCCCCTTATAACACTTACATTTCCGTTTTGGTTATTTTCCGCTGCGTGCTTTTCACTTCTCCGCTGTGTGATGTAACCCCAGTGGTGTGTCAGACTGAAGGTAGGAGATGCCTTTTTCCAGACTCTTCTTCACTGGCTTTTTTATTTTTATTTCTTTTATTTTTTTTCCTTCAAACGAAGCCCACCCACTCGAGTGCTGCGACACGCAGCTTTTCTCAGCTTCGGATGGCAGTGTAGGAGTCAGGGCACATCACTCTCTCTCTCTCTCTCTCTCTCTCTCTCTCTCTCTCTCTCTCTCTCTCTCTCTCTCTCTCTCTCTCTCTCTCTCTCTCTCTCACACTCGTTCCTACTTCCTCCACCATCACACCTCCATCCGTCCAGGACACTGCTGAGTCGCGGTGCCGTCGGCCAGAGCCTGACGCACTCGGCTGCTCACATGTGCGTCACCTCGCTGGCCGGCCGCCGCCGTCGTGCCGCTCGCTGTCCTCCACATAAACCTCGGTGGCCGGGGTCACCGGCTCTGGGCCTTTCTGCAGAGCGGGAGGGAAGAGAAGGAGAAGAAGAAGAAGAAGAAGAAGAAGAAGTGCTATTTCAAGCCAAGGAAACACTTGTCTTTTCATTGAGTCATGTTGTGGGGCAGGTACGCCCAACATACAGGTATATCTTGAAGATACATCACTTAAAATGTAATTTTTTTAAACATATACACACTTACACATATTTCTGATAAGGATAACTTTCTTTAGTCTCGTGTTTTCATACAAATTGTACACTTTTTATAGATTAACACAGTTCTTTTGCATTGTTTTACTGCTGCGTATTGATACCGACATACACGGCAGTACTGATGCAGGTACATCTAATATCAAATATCGGCCGATATATATTCATTTTTTGAGACTTTATGGTGTCGATACAAATCGTTAATATATTTCCTTTACGTTCTGTAATGTAAACACAATGTTTTATGCAATTTTAATATATATTAGGACATATAATAGGCTTATCTATCCGTCTATCGATCTATCTATCTATCTATCTATCTTATCTATCTATCTATCAGTCTACTACTGCTGCTAAGACTTTCTAATATAGTTTCATGTATACAAATCCTTGTTTTAAGTGATTAGTTATAAAGTAAAAATCATCTTTAAAAACACTTTTATGGGCGCAAGATATCTGAAATAATTGTATTTTGGGAGTTTGATGGCTTAATCTTGTATTTAATCTCCTTTCTTTCAACACACATCTCATATTAAGATGTTAAAA
Organism: Clinocottus analis; assembly: GCF_023055335.1. Taxonomy (NCBI): domain Eukaryota; kingdom Metazoa; phylum Chordata; class Actinopteri; order Perciformes; family Cottidae; genus Clinocottus; species Clinocottus analis. The sequence goes on from NW_027175920.1 coordinate 1,782,510, forward strand.
CATCGACTTTACAACATTGAAACCTTTAAACCAGCCCGTCAGTCCGACTCCAGAGCGCGTTGTGTTACAGCTCTGAAGGTTCAACTAAAGGAGCAGCAACAGCCGTAGTACGAGCTAAAAAAAGAACCGCACTGGGATTTGTCATCGCCACTGGATAATCAACAGTTATGTAAGAACAGGACAAACAGAGATACCCCTGAAGCGCTCCGGGCATGACTGGGATGTTTCTGTCTTTTATTGCATCCGCAGTCGCTCGGCAAATTAGACGCTGCCACTGATTTTTAGATTTCGCTCGCGGCCCGTGAACCAATCTGCAGAACGAACAAACGAGCCGACACAACAAAGATTCATCTAAATTATTTTCCAGTGTTATATTATCTTTAAATACTCTTCTGTTTACACTGTGACTCTGTTTTCCCCTCCCTTTAAAGAGGTGTTTTGCCCACATTATTGGTATAGAGAGCGTGTCCCGGCTCGGCTTATAGGATTTATATTAAGGACTCAAGCAAAAAATAAGCCAAAATATATAAACTGCACCATATGGTCGTGTGTGTTAGCGGTTTCATGGGCACATTTTCTAATCCCGTGTGCAGGTGTGCCATGAAATTTGTGTCATTTCACAAATATGGAGCGCTGACCATGACGCATCATGTTCGTAATTGTGAAAATATCAGTAAAATCCATCCCATCGAATACTTTACTGTCATCCTCCCAGCTTGTCCTGTCCTGTCGTATTCTTAATTTAAGCTGAGCATCTTTCCTAATAAACGGACTCCAGTATGAAGGAACATCCAGTTTTGTTGTGCTTTAAATTCATTTTATCCCCGTGTGTGATTGGACCGCTCTGCAGGCAGTGGGCACCAGAAAAGATTCACAAGTGTCTGCTGCCCACACGGTACATCGGTTCCTTTGCTCTCATGCTGGCTGGCTGCTTTTTTTTCTTCTCGCTTGTAAAAAAAGAGGCAGGATACACACATTTTAAATCAAAGCTGAAATGAGCATTGTCCTAAACGCACGTTAACAGCTCTCTCTCTCTCTCTCCCCCGTCTCCCTCGCTCATCCTTCCTGCTCTTCCACTCGGCACACCTGCGTCACGCTCTCCCAAAAGACTTGCAAAACATCCTCGGTCCGTATCAGTGTGGTTCCTCTCCGGGGGATCCCTCTAACTGGTGCAGTTTGTCCTCCCCCACCTCCCCAATTCTCCCTCCAAAGTGGGTTTTTAGCTCGAGAGTCGACACAATTGTTCAATCTCAGCCTCTCGTCTCCTTCCACTCGAGCACGGAAACGTCTCGGTCGAACCACGCCAGAGGTTTACTGCGATTAAAGTTGTGGAGGTGAACAATCCACACCATCCTGATTAACTTTGGAGTACATTTGGTAATATTATAATGGTAATTTAATAGTTATACCCTTTCAAAATAAAGGACTTTAATGGAAAAGCACGACTGCCTTTCAGCTGATTTATCAAAACAAAAGCCTGACTAGCTGAGAGGTCCGGCTTTGTTCAATGTTCTGTGTGTGTGTGTGTGTGTGTGTGTGTGTGTGAGTGAGAGAGTGCGATACAGTGCATATTGTGTGTCTGCTGTGGTTTTGGATGAAAGTGGTTTTACATTGGAAGGATGTCAGAAGCTGCCACTTCCTCTGGTGGACCAGCGCTGGCTCACTGCAGCGGTGGGAGAAAGCTCTTCTCATAGAAGATAGAGTGTGTGTGTGAGTGTGTGTGTGTGTGTGTGTGTCAGCGTACACTGAGGCGGATGCTAATAAAGATGTACTCCAACTTTACAACTGAACAGATGTCTGCGCTCCCGAGCGGCTCGCTGTGGCCTTGCGACTCGTTAAGATGCTCCACTTAGTCCAGACTCTGATTCAATGCAACGCGAACAAACTCCAGGATGAAATGATAGCTAAAATAGTTTTCTCATCCATCTTTTCTCTGAAGGATCAATGATGAACGTCGCCGTCGTATCCCAGGAGCCTCTTCTCTCTCTCTCTCTCTCTCTCTCTCGTCGGGGTAGAAGTCGCCGTTTGGCTGCAGCGATGGAGTCGGCACACGCAGCGCTGATTCACTCCTTGGCATTTTACCTTTTCCAATTTCAAAACTTTTCCTTTTTTCAAATCAATCTCTATTTTGGTAAATTGCCCGAGAACCGTACGTCTGCTCACACACACACACACACACACACCGCAACTCCATGTGATGTATGGCACACACGCTCGTTTTTTTTTATTTGTGTGTGGGCTACCGTGCGCTGAATAAATGTCAGCGTGTTTTATTATCCTGGCTCGCACATGATCCCTCTGTTTTCAACATCAGATTTATAGGGATTTGAGATAGTTTAACATTTAGCTCTCTGGAGAAAAGACGGCGTATAATAGGATTCGGGGATAATGCAAAGGATGGCGTGCACTTCATTTTGAAACGCGTCATTTATCGTAACCCAACACCGGCATTTACTTATTGTTCCGTCACGCTGTAGAAGTACGCGACAAAAAAAAAGGAAACTGTGACAAAACAGAACAAAGTCATTGGAGATTCCCTACTTTCTTTCTGGAATATCATGTTTGATGAATGGTTGATAGAAAGTTGTTGTGACACGGCGAGCACGGTTTAATTAGGTGTCTTAGTTCGCTTTCTGGCGAGAACCCAGGGATTGACGACCAGTTGGCAACATGAAGGCCCTACGGAGGCAATCAGCAAAGGTAAGAAATAAAGTAGCCGAACCTTTCACTAAACCCCCTCGCTGTCACCGGCTGAAGCCATTGAGCCGAAGGATGTAATTCTCCTCCTAATATCCGGGATGTGTCTCAGGTACACGGCAATCTTTTTCCCTTCCCGTCGTGGGCTTTTTTAGTTTTTCTTAAAGCGTGGTATCCGCGGGCATCGATTGCTCCCTCTGGTGCGAGGTTATTGGTTTCGTTTTGAGCTGCGATTGATCGGTCACGGGGAGGAGGGGAAGAAGAACCGAGTCCGTTTCAAATCGTGATTTCCTCCACCTGCTCTCCTCCCGGTTGGTTATCCTGACACATCCGTCGCAAAGCATCAACCCCCTGAATGATGACTTTGCTTTCTTTCTCCTCTGTCTTTTTTTACACCAAAGGTGATCGCGGGAAAAGAGCACGATTCATAGTCATCACGCCCCCGAGCCGGTACAAAAAAGTAGCCTCATTTCAGAGCGGAGGTCACATTGAACACGGCGAACGCCGGCAGGTTCATCAAAGTCGGTCTGAGTGGTAATGATGGCGCAGTCCGTCCTCCGTCCGCCACGCTCGGCGTGGATCGCTTTCAGATGTCACGCTGACTTCTCCCCGTAATGACTCTTTGTCCAAGTGCGAAATTGGCTCGCCCCTTTGACATCCTAAAGGGCGAATTATAATCTTGCAACTAGAACTGCGGCTGGCCACGCAGTCGGATCGACGGACTCGTTTTGGTCTACAGTTCCCGTGCGTTTTCTATGCGCCAGACCAGCAGGTGGCGCAACGGCCGTTTAGAGTCGACCTGCACGCCAACGTTCACCGATATCTCCCTCCAGGAATTCACCGCCATCTGCTTGTCCTTACACTCAGACGGGTTTTACAAATGCTCATATTTGAGGACGTCTTCAGCCAAACGTTCTTCAACGGGATGCATTGTTTGTGTTTCTGCTACGGCTTTTAAAAACAGCGGTATTATACTGTGAAACCAGGAAATGCGAGACTCAGAAAGGACGCGGTTAGCGGACCAATCACAGCCTTGCAGGCTCGCGTTGCTTTGACGGAGAGTCAGAAATTTGGGGTGAAGCACGCAAAATGGCCGATTTGACCACACAAGGGCGGCCATGCGTCTTGCGTGCTTGCGTCTCTGCGTAAAACCCGAATATAAATCAGCCCCCGAGAGCAGCCGACATCATGCCGTAGATGGTCTTTTAGCTCCAGAGAGAGAGAGCAACGCTTTGATTTTATTTCTTTCTTTACAGCTGAATAGGATGCGGTCACAGAGTGACGATTGTCCGTCTTTGGGACTCCGATACTGAGATACGCCGTCGGCCGAGCCGTTGACGGATGTTCTCCGAGGAACTAGAATGATGTCCGCTGTTTGTCGGAGAGAGAAAACACGTCTCTGTCTCCTGTCAAACCGCCGGTCCTCCCCTTTCATGTTCCCCCTCGCTTAATGGGCCATTGATCCGTGCGTGTAGCGTGATCACTGGTAACAAGAGAGCAATCTGTGCTGGAGAAAAGAAGCTTTCAGTGCAGAATGAAAGAGGCACAAAGACGCGTTTGCCAAGCCTGCAAAGAAATGGTAGCGGAGAGAAGAAAGAGAAGAAGCAGAAAGAGAAGATAGAGCCACATTGATGCTCAGTCGATGTCGTCTAGATCGACATTTTTAACGCAGGCCTGTCACGCGGCGGCCGCAACGTAGCTGAACCGGAATAAAAGTAGTTTCGCCGCGTGTATCCGTTACGCGCGTTGCCCTCCGCTCATTTGAATTATCAACGCCTCGGATGTGACATTTTTTCGAGCGACTGAACTCGTCCGAGGAGAAGCGAGCTGCTCCAAAAAAAAAAAAACGTCACCTGAAGGTGCTAATCAGATCCGCCGCAGGAGCGTAGCGGGTGTGCGAAATCCGTTACCAAGCTTTCTCTCCGCCTCGTACGTGTGTGTGTGTGTGTGTGTGTGTGTGTGTGTGTGTGTGTGTGTGTGTGTGTGTGTGTGTGTGTGTGTGTGTAAGGCGTCGCTTGTGTAGCTGCGGCGCATCATTATTTTTTCAAAAGGCCGTATGGATTTTTCACGGCATTGATTTCACCCGATGATACGGCTCATCGGGCAGATGTGGTGAGCAGCTATTTTTGGTGGGTTTGTTGGTGTTGAACAGGAAAGAAATGGAGGCTTTGGCAGCAGGAGTTTTGTTTTTTGTGAGTGCGTGAATGAATATACTTCAGTAGACATGTCATTGAAGGTGTTTGCATGTATATGTATATCTTTGGCGCAAAATATAAATAGATTTGTACATAAAGAGCTGCAGGGATGATGTTGTTTGTCAACAGGAAGTTCTTATCTCACTGGTTCACTGTTGGATTTTGGATTAATGCAGAAATAAACTGTGGAAAACAAAGGTTTATCATATTTACATGTTTTGTTCAGCAAGATAATCTTCACAAACGTTACATATATATTTATAAAAGCTACACCACAATGTCATAAACTTGAGTTTGTCTGTAAAGTCGGACTAGCTGACAGTTAGCGACCACCTTTTTAAAACGTGCAAGAGCTCCAAAATTTACAGTTTGTGGTATTCATGAACATATTTTACACCGTGGATGCACCGCCGCTCGACTGTGAGACTTGTCACTTGCGTGTTCGTGTGATTTGAAGTCGGATGACGCCGGTTAAACAGCGAGAAAGCTTTAGGCGAACCTTCAGCTACGCCTGGGAAAATGTAAAGTCCAGGACTGGCTCCACAAAGCTCCCACTGTTGACCTGAAAGTAATTACACTTGATTCATGACTCAAACTACGAAGGAATTTGATGTTTAAGAAGTTGCGTCAAACCCTTTAAATGGTTTGGATTCGCTCCCAAATTACATGTTTTGATTGCGATTTTCACATTCCCGTGTGAACGCTGTGAATCCTCTGCTGGAGGACCGGCCTCCACAATCGGTGTCGATCTCCAAGTCGGCCGCAGTTCTCACACGGTCGCGTCCCGGCGGCTTATTCCATCCGTCCATCGTCGGGTTTCTCCAGCCCGCCGCGTGGCCACCGGCTCAGTGTGTGAATCTGCGATGGGGGAGAGATAAAAACTTGAGTATTTCATTGGATTTTTCTGGGCTGACGGTGAGCTCTGTGATAGGAACACAATCGGCATGCTTTTCTACTCAACGCAACAATCTTTGATCAATCCACACACACACAAAATCCACCGGCTTTGATTAGTTTTCAGACTTCAGTTCGGGTTTTTTTTATTAATAGCTCACTTAATTCCAGTGGGACGTATTTATTCTGAGCATAAATCGTTTTGTTTCCTCCTCCTCCTCCGCTGGCCTGTCGTGCTTTACAGTAGATCCATCCTCACTCCAACGGGATTACGAAACAATCCCCCGGTGACACTGCCCAGTGATGCCGCCCACCCACCAGCCCCCCTCATCTCGGCTCCGTCCACTGTGGCTAATTCTGCCTGCTCCCCTGGGCGTAATTGATCCTCATATCATTAACCGGGTGCGGATCCGTCCACGGGAAACGCCCACTGGTTTACAGCTCGCCCTCCCGGCTCATTGAACCATAGAGCCCAGTGAGGTCTGTGATCGCGGCTCAAGCGCACAGGGCTCTCTGCACGCAACGGTGGCTGTGATGTAAACCTTGCTGCTGCTGCTGTTGTTGTTGTTGTTTCATCTGCATGAAGCACGCCCTCGAAGATAGAGGGCTTGTTTAGTCTGAACCATGGGGAGGCGCAAGGCGTGGAGCTTGGCGGCGCGGTCCCCCTTCGCCACCATAGGGGGCCGCCTGGGCGCCAGGAGGAAGGGCGTGGAGGGCCTGTGCATGAGCAGCCTGCTGGGGGTCCTGCGCTCCCACACCTGGCTGATGGGAGACGAGGAGGAGGTGGCGGCCCTGCTGCTGGCCTCGGCCTCCGCGCCGCGCTACCGCCGAGCTCACTCCTTGTCTTTGTCCTTCTGCTCCTCCTCCGCAGATGGCGGGAACGAGGACTACGCAGACCCCCGCTCGCCCGGTCTAGACTCTCACCTGAGCCACCACGTCGGCCAAGGTAAGCAAACGTATTGCATGTCGAGAAAGAAAGGAAAGCTACCTCACCAAGGATTCATGGCACATACTAGCTTAAAATCCTTAAAAAAGGCCTCTGAGCCCACCAGCGGGTCTTCTCTTCTACCTCCTATGTGAGCGGAGCGGCTCCCAGGCGTGGATGTGTACTATTATGTGAGTGAATGAGTTGCTGAGAAACAGTGTGCAGGCTTTTCCCGTTACCTTTTACCTTCTCATTTCCTGCAACACTTCTCTCTTGGCGGCCTCTTTCCAAAGCCTCAATTTCTTCCCCCCTTAATGTTTCAACTGCAGAAACCCACAGAGGCCCCTGCTCACCGAGTTGTATTTTATTTGACTTTATAGCTGAAAACTTTACGACTATTGGGAGTCAAGTTTACAGGGGAGAACCGAATGAATGATATGTAATTCGTACTGTAAATCCAAGTTGCTTCGGGGGGAAACAGGCTGTACACACTGGTAGATGTTTATCAACAAGGGGAAGGTTCTTGGCAGGAAATGTTTAGGGCAATTATAATTTGATGTTATTTTTTTTTCCTGTCCTCGTGAATATTTGGAGCCGAACACCTCGACGAGTAGGTGTTTGTGTTTATTTCGAGGCATGGAGTGGCCCTTAAACATGTCTCTCCTCACAGTTTAAAATTAAACACCATCATTTCCCTCTCGCTGCTTTTGTTCTCTGGATTTTCACCACTGAAGTGCGGCTTTCCCTCCTTCTGCACCTGCCAAATCACACCTTTTGGAGTTAGTGCTGAGCATTATAGGCATGGTTTCATAATCTCACTTTAAGTAGCAAACATCTACATTTGTAATTGCTTAAATTGCATACAATCATATTATCTGTCAAAACTAGCTTAGTGCATTTAAGTGATGTTAAATTGATAACAAGTTTGTCTCTAATGTCTAATTTATATTGCTCTGAAACATCCTTCAAACAACTGTATTTATTCAAACTACATTTAAACACATCATAATAACGTTGAACACATAATGTAACTCAATGGGACCTCCAGTAGCGTTAGCTGTTAGCTCCGTTTTTTAGCCCAGCTGGACTCTACTGCCCACCTCTAGGAGCTAAATGCCGGGAGCTAACAGCCGGGAGCTAACAGCCGGGAGCTAACAGCCGGGAGCTAACAGCCGGGAGCTAACAGCCGGGAGCTAACAGCTAGGTGCTAACAGCTAGGTGCTAACAGCAAGGAACTAACAGCCACCAGCTAACATTTAGGAGCTAACAGCCAGCAGCTAGGAGCTGGGAGCTAACAGCTAGCAGCTTATACTTCAACATATCCTCCTTTACCCGAATCTGAAGGATTGTGCACCAAAAAGTGCTTGATTTTGCCATTTAATTGTGACTTTAAGAGTGTTTTTCACTTAAGATGTTTGCAATTTCTTCAACAGCTTAATGGGGGTAAAAATTGATTTATGCTGGTGTAATTGTATGTTTCCATTCAATATTGGAATGCGTTAGAATTGAGCAATAATCACTACCAGAACGCCAAGTCTCCCCCGTTGGTATTCACACCCGGCTCTGCATACACAGGGAAAGTTTCCATGCTTGGGGATGTAACCGCTGCTCTAACGGTTGTTTTTGCTTTTGCAGTTTGACATTCCCCAGTGAATGGGGTGAACTGACTCCAGCACTTCTGGAGCCACAGAGCGATATGTGTGTGTGCTTGTTGTTTGTATACTATATCTGCATTACAACAGCCGACGTGACCCCCATCCTAACCGTCACACGTGCTTCCTCTGGGACTTGTCACGGATTAGTGTGCGATAATGGCTTCATGTCTCGCAGTGGCGGCGGCTGCTGCCGCTGCTGCTGGCGGACGCGAGACTGTCGCTTGACCAGTTGTTGTTTTTCGCAGCTCTGTCTGCAGGGACGTGAGCCAGAGCTGATTCACAAAATGGATGTTGTGTTTACGGACAGCTGGCTGGGTTTTTTTTGCGCACTGGGGGAGTGTGTGTGTGTGTGTGTGTGTCTGTGTGTGAAGTAAAAAGAAGAAGAAAAATGCCCCAAAAGTTCTCATAATTTGTGGTTTTTGGAGGAACAGAGGAAAAAAAAAGAAGTGGGTGAGTGATGGAGAGTGGTGGTTTGGGCTCCGTCTGTAATTACTGCTCATTGTGAGAGCTTTTTGTTGTTGTTGTAAGTAATATGCTCTGCCATGAATCATGACTGTGCCCTTTTTGTTTTTTTTATGCGCCGTATAAACACATATAATATGGTTAGATTATGCTAGAATTGTGGGGTATTGTGTTGCTTTGGGGCTGGCAGAGGTCAGGCGGGCTGTCGTGTATTCAACGTAAACGGCACGTGTTGCCTTCAGGGCTGTTCTCTCTTCTGGGTCACGCCAAGCTTGTTCTACTCGATACTGCTGCTGCGATCCAGGGACCAGCGCTCGGACGTACACTTTCTACATGGGGAGGACGACGACTGTAAACAGCATGATATTTGTATGCAGTCCAACACAGTGCAATGAACACTGAGACAGACTGAAAATTGTCTGCGTTTTGAAGATCAATAACTTGTTTGCCATCTGCTGCTTTTAGTGCTGCCTTTCTCTGTTTCATATTGTTGTAAATTAAAGCCGATACAGAAGCTTTTTTTTTGAGAGTTTGGGCTGTTTTGCTTCTGTAACATGTTAGAAAATGCGGCAAACAGCATCCCGTCATGCACGTATTCATGTATACGATATCAGACATGTTAGTTTCAGTTATATACCATCTCCTCGCATTCTTTGCAGAATCTGACTTATCCGATGTAACGCACTATTAAAAGCGTAGAAAAGCCTCTCACTCTGTTGTTGTTGTTGTTTCTTCTTCCTCCTCCCGCCCTGCAGGTGGCAGCATAGACAGCGACTGTGCCTTTGAAGGAGACTACGGCGTGCCCCCGCTCTCCATCACCGAGGGCATGCAGCACATTCGCATCATGGAGGGCGTGTCGCGCTCGCTGCCCTCCTCCCCGCTGCTCACCCACCAGACCATCAGCGTCCGGCTGCAGCCCGTGAAGAAGCTCACAGGTAAACGTCACTGGCAGCGGAGTTGGAAACACACACACACACACACACACACACACACACGGTTGCAGAGCTGGTCTTCCACTGAGCCTCCCTTAACTCTTCCCACGTCGCCGTCGCAGGCTGAGCATCACGCTCGGTGAAGTAAAACAGACTTCGCGAGACAAAGGCGAAGAGCAGCGGGGGTCCGTCCTCTGACCCTGACGGTTGCCGATAATCGGTAATCACTCGCCGTGTTGCTCAACCCACTCGCCCTCTGGCCCCGCGACAAACGGCTGCAAATTTCCAACTCTCGCGACGGCCAAAGTCCTGACGGGGCTGCGAGCCGCCGCGGCCTCTTCATCTCTTTAATCGCTTCCCCTCCACACTCATCCCCTGACATTCAGGGAATGTGGGGGGGGAAACTCCCCTCTTCATCTTCCTCCTCCTCTGCCTCCTCCATTATGGGTTATTATGAGCCTGTGCCATGTTCCCTCTGCGTTTTATTATACAAGAGGAAGAGTGGGGGGGGTTTGTGGTTTGGTACACGGGGCAGCGTGGACATCCAAGGCTCACTGCCGGTTTTTCAAAATGAGAAATGAAATATTGACATTGCAGCTTCAACCCAATATCGACGCGGCCCCCACAGAGGAGGAAGAGGAGGAGGAGGATGAGTGGGAGTGAAATGACTTGATTTCAGGAGTCACCACTAGGGTGCACCAGCCTCTCAGCTACTTTAGGTCATTAGCCGATATGTCGGGAGGGATTGAGTGTGTGTGTGTGTGTGTGTGTGTGTGTGTGTGTGTGTGGGTGACAGGACTCGGCTGTTTTTGGGAGATCACGTTTTGTTTTTCTCTCTCTCTGCCGTTCGAGGAGCCACCTTTGCTCCGTTTGTGTTTTTTCTTCCAACTTCCTGTTTCCGCAGGCTGCCTAATTGGATGTCTGCACTTTCATCTGCTCGAATCAAAGTGAATTTTTTAGATCGTCAGCATGTGAATCTGTAAATGTGTGTGTGTGTGTTTGACGTGATCAAGAGCGGCTTGATCGATGACATCTCATTTGTGCTCTTCTTTACCTCGCGGAGCGAGAGGTCGGCTCGCACGTGACGGTCGTGACGTCGGCTCGTGAAGGCTGTTCAGATTTTGTGTTTTCAGCTTTTCAATCATTGAAGAACTCTTTCTTGCAACCAAAAAAAAAAGGTTTCTCTGGATGAAAATGGCCCTTAAAGGAACTCTTAGTCTTACAAATAGCCCTTGGGAAAAACCCTTTCAGGAAGAACCTGTTTTAAAACCCTAATGAAGCCGTGTGAGACTGATCTCTGTCCATCACAGGACGTGATTGGCCCTCTTACACAGCGTGTTCGTCTTCTTCAGCTCTTCTTTCCTTTAAGCCCTCGAAGCCCCGCCTCTCCTCTCAAGTGGCGTTCGAGAGCCAGATCGTACCGTGTCGCAAACCACCTCGGCTTTCTCACCCTTTTGTAATTAATTCGACTCAGCGCCACTTCCTGCGCAGCTTGACAGCACTGTGTGCGTGTGCTAGCATGTGTGTGTGTGCGTGTGCTAGCATGTGTGTGTGTGTGTGTGTGTGTGTGCTGGCGTCAGAGGTCAGAGCCCCTCCCATGCCAGAGAACGAGAGGTGGCAGATAGATGAGTGCACAAGGGAGCACAAGGGAGCAAACGGCAGCGCTTTCATCCACTTCACCCCCCCCCCCCCCTCCTCCACACCTGGTGGCCCCGCCCCCTCCTGTGTTTGTGTTGGTGAGGACTTCAGTTATTCAACCTCAAGGCTCTGACAGAATGAAAAAAAAGAGACGGCCACGACAAAGCTCTGACCTTTTTAGAGAGTCATTGAGTTCCTGATTTAATCCCCCCTCTGCCCGCATTGAAGGCTCTCAAGGGGGCCCTCGGACGCTTGGAGGGGTCAACTCGTGATTGGTGAGCGAGGCGGGAGCCGCGTCATCGCAGTGGACTCGTTTTGGGGTTTATTTGCAGGTGGGATGGCCGCCCACTGGAAAACCAGATTTTACAGTTTATCGAAAAAGGTCAGAAGAAGAAAAGAGGCTTTATTAACCCATCGAGGGGAGTAAAAAGACAGAACACCGTCTGATACATAACAAGATATTGTCTTAGCTTCACAAGATACAGTTTAAAAGATCAACTTTATTATCAAAGAAGACAGTTTTTTTTAACAATTTATGTTATTTAAATACAAATTATTCATAATAGTCAGGTATATTTGCCCTTACAATGTGGTTTTAAGCTCCAGGAAAAGCTACTGAGTCTGAGTAAAGACTTTTATTAGCAGTATAAGTAGCATTGCTACTTTTGCTTCAGTAAAATATCTCAATATCCGTTCTATCCTGCTGATGTATTGCTCGGACTTTAATACTTTAAACTCGCTTTTAATCCAACTGAACTAACAATAACATTTATATACTTTATTAACCGCCCGGGGAAAGAGTCTTTTAATCCCTGCTGCGATCCTGAGAGGTCAGCCAGAGTTTCTCTGTGCAAAGTGCACTTTACCTCAAATGCTGCACAACTTTGAGGTACTTTACCTGAGTATTTAAACTGTATTCTACTTTATACTTCTACTCCACTTCATCTCAGCAAGAATATTGTATTTATTTGTACACCACTGTATCGATTTAAGAGGTATCAGATTATACAATATGATCCATTTGACTTTAAAATGACCATAACGTACTAAATGAACATCACGCTGTGTTGAAGAAGGCTTGAAACTAGAGATTCAGACATAAACTCATGTTTACAATGTTTACTGAGGGAATACATCAAGAGAGAAGTAGAGTCATTTATATAGACTTCTATACAACCAGAGGAGTCGCCCCCTGGTGGTCAGGAGAGAGAATGCAGCTTCAACACATGAAGCATCGACTTCTCTTTTTAAATGTTTTGTTTACTAACACATCCTGCACAGCGTGCCGGTAAATATAGTGATTTAACACAATTGCAATTTCTCAATGGAAATGTTGCATTTATGCCAAGACCCTGATATTATAATGACTCCCGCCTGCTGCGCGCTCATTAAAACATATGTTCTCCTCAGCAGAGCATGTTTCAGATATGCAACATTCCTCCATCGTCATGCATAACCCCCCCCCCCCCCCCCCTCCCATTGCCGTGTTTACATTCTCTATATTTAGTCCGCTGTTATCTCAGACTATGAGTGGCCATGATTGCTCATTCTCACGGCGATACATCTCCACGGATGATTGTTATGAGTTATAATTACTGATTGCTCGTTTGTTCCTTAATAAACACCTCGCTGGAGGACCGGGCTCGCCGAGACCTCGGCCCGGCTGATTGATTGGCCCCCGATCCACTCGGAAACATTTAAAGGGTATTATTTCAACATCTTTCCCCAGATTACACTGCTTTGCTCTAATTAATGGCTGCAATCAATACAATTACTCACTCCCCATGGATCGCCCGCATAAAGGTGGAAAATTGCATTTGGCCTTAAAAACCTGAGAATCTGCTTGATTTCATTATACCAGCTATTTCTCCTCTTCCTCCCACTCGCGCCGCACTTCATCACAGTAAGTAATACGAGCATATCTGAAATCTATTGTGTCTGCGGCGCTTACGGTCGTGGAGAGCGGCGTGTGAATAATTGGTCGCCGCGCTACAGCGAGCTAGCTTCTAAATGCTCGCGTGCGGAGTGATGTGGACGATCAGGATTAACTGGGCACGGTGTGCAGAACTGCTTAGTCAGGTTTTGCAGCGCATTGTGTGGGAGGTCTTTAAAGGATCCACATTAAAAAAAAAAACGTCTTTTTCTGGGCCTGTGTCATTGTTCTTGGGGGATTAAGTGAGATGACAGGATCACTTGTTGGCTTATTTCTTGCACAGATACAATGGACTATAATAAGATTTGTATTCTGTCTTAAACTCCGCAGCCGAAACTCGTGCTCTGGCAAGTTATTTTGGGATTAGAAAAACGAGGTATCTGGGAATATATGGATATCATATCAAGATGTGAGGAAAGGCAGGTTAATCTATAAGGCCAGAGGACATTTATTATTGTTTTTGGTTGTTGTACGTCCACAATATCGCCTGGAACTCCTTAAAAGGTGGACTCCAGGATGACTCAATTACAATTTGCTGGACAAACGTCTCTGTGACCTCCTCAAAAAAAAGCTTTTGGCCATAACTCAAGTACTCATATATGCTAATTACGGCAATTAAACAGGATAAAATGATGAGGTGAGGACATTCTGGAGCGACATGGATGTAAACTACAACTTTAATGGCCAGCGGGAGCAATTTATTTATTGCAAAATCAAACATTCACTAGTTTTCAGCCTCTGAACGTGTGGGTAAAGTGTGAAGGTTTGCTTCTTTATTTAGTCTCGTGCGATCACGTGCTCTTCAGGAGGAGATGGAGTTCCCCTAGTTGTCATGGAATTGCAGATTTCGTCTATTTCTTCTCGGCGCTTTAAGGATTTCTCGACCATTTTGACTCCAAAGCCGAGGTTCTTAACACAGTGGTGGTAGTTCTATAGAAGTAGTACTAGGACTACAGTGTACAAATACTCTCTTGCAACTTAAAGTCCTGTAGTCACATTTTAAGTAAAAGTGCGGATGTATTGTCAGCTAAATATATGAAAAGTAAAAGTATTCATGCTAAAGAATCACCCTTTAAATTGAGATATATTTACACATCTATTACTGGCTTTTTATATTTGATGCATCACATTAGCAGCATTTCAATCCTGCAGCTCCTTTAAAAACTTTTAAGTGATTTAATTCATACCAATGCACCCAACAGCCTCTACGTCCTCCCAGCATGCTTCATGAGAGCACGTATGAGTGGACTTCCTGGTTTCTGGACACCTTAAAGTCAAACGTGGACTTGTCCTTGAAAGTCCTCCATCACAAACCTGCATCCACGCCTCCTGATGCGTCTCATCCTCTCGGTGTGTTTCAGAGAGGAGGAGCCGACATTTGGGACATCCGGCGTTTTATCCTCCGCGAATCTTCGACATGAACGCCGACGTTCGGAGCTCCCTCGCCTCCCTCGCACATTGAGAAAATCGTTCTTCAATTATCGTCATTATTTCCTCGCCTCGACCGTCACGGCCTCGGCGGACACTCCAAATAATTTGTTCCGCTGGAAGGAAAATGTGACTTCTTTTTTTTCTCAACTCCGACTGTCGCAGGTGAGAAATAAAGAGTGGAAGGTTAAGTAAAGGAAGTGAGTAATTGAAATGGCAGCGTGATGCCCGCAGGAGGAGCTCTTAAGGAAACCAGCTGGAGTCAGTGCTGTGACAAAACCTCATGTCATTCTGTCGCATCGTAGCGTATCTGGCTTTTCTTCATTAGGCGCAAACATCAGTTCCTTTACCGTCACGTGTCAATCGTGAAGCTACTCCAGGGGATTTAATTCGTATCCGTTTCTGTCGTTGGTTTCAGTTTATTAAGTTCTGCTGACACGATGGTGAAAGGCGGACGCAGGAGGGGAAGAACAAAGAGCTGTTACGTTGTGAGGGTTTCTAAAAGAGAGTAAGATGAGAGGATCTATTCCACTCTTTTTATGTCTCTTTATTGAAATATCACAGGATTTCTAACCAAATACCTCGATAATGATGTTGCCACGATATGGTGAGGTTGACTGACAAAGTATTTACTCAGTAAAATTTTAGATAATGATCATCAATGTGGATATAATGATTAAAGAATGTTTACGAACATTACATCACAAATTCTGCCTTTAAACCCAGAAAAAAAGTCACTCATATCACTAAATCAATATAATGTTGATGTATTGTTGAGCGCTTGTGTCTGTAAAGTAAATATGAAGCGACAAATTGTAGCCAGTTAGCTTAGCTTAGCATCTAAACAGGAAATGGGAAGGAGGAAATGGCTTACCTGGCTTTGTCCAGCACCTCTAACGCTATAACTAAAGCTTATATCGGTCTTTATGCAGATTAAACAAACAATATATAATGTAATAGTGAGTTATTGAGGCGAGCTGTTTCCAGCCTGTGTGCTAAGCTAAGCTAAGCTAACTGGCTGCCGGCTGGAGCCTAAAGGTATTCTCTAAACTCCTCTCGGTGATTCTAGATCCCTTAAATTGGGTATGCTGTAATTACTGTGGTAATAGTTCAGTTCATACTTGACAAACTCATGTTGGAGATTCAGAAGACACCGAAAAGGAATTAATGGATTAAGACTGTAAAGAACACAACGTTTAATTAAAGAAAAATATAGCAGACAGATCAAAAGGATCCCAGAAAATCCACAAAATATAACTCTCCTGATAAAATCAAACATTCTTCTAGTTGTTTTTTTATTAACAATAAACGGAAGTTAGCAACCGAGTCTAAATGCGTCCTGATACTTCTGTTTCTCACACACACACACACTTACGCAACCTCCTTGTGCTCATTTTAATCGTCATAGTGTCTTCCAGTTGAAGCCAGGCATGTGATCAACCTCCCCCTCTCGTCACATCTCACAGGAATATGTTGCATCTTGTTGACAATATGCGACGAGCCCACAATAGGCTATCACTTCAAATCAATATTTTATCCCCACCGGAAAATAAGCAATCGTCGATTATCCAGAGGTTGACCTGCTACTGTGTGGCCCGTCGCTTTCTTTTTTTTTTGGGGAAACGCTGGTTGGACATGTCACCCCTGGGGAAATAAGTGTGACTGTGTCGGAGATGAATAACAGACACTTGGAGAACGGCGAGCTCGCCGAGCCTGACGGATGTGAACCCGCGACAGAAGCAACACACACACAGTAAACTCTCGGCCCTCGCGGGGCTTCGAACCCCCTTTTTTCTTTTTTACATCGCCGTAAAAAAAAAAAACATGGCTGCAGCTGTACAAATAGAGTTTGAAGGGTAAAACAAGGACACGCAAGGAGGCCTGAGGAAAGGTTGTATTATTAAAAACCCTCGTTCCTATCAAGTAGTACCTCTCGTTTAATAGTTTTTTTTGATGTGTCCCCCAAAGCTGCGTCCCAAAAAAAAAAAAAAAGTGTCCCTTTAATAACACCCTCCCTCCATCCCATCCTTTATTTTCCCATGCCGTTTTCTATCCTCCCTCCATACCCACCCTTTTTCCTCCTCCCCCTCCTTTTTTTTTTTTTTTTTGCGCTCTGCGGTTGCCATGACAACAGCAGCACTGCACCATTCATCCGTTGGAGACCCGAGCGCCCCCCCCTCCATCCCCCCTTCACCCGTTCCTATAGCGCCTCTCACATCTATACATAACACGCTAAGCGCTAATGCGCGGCTCCTTTGCGGCGGAAAGGAGACGAAGAAAGGGGGGAAAAAAAGCTCCTCGGGCGTTTTTAAATTTTTCTTTTTGTGATGCTGTCATTTTTTTACTTATTTTTTTGCCGTAATTTTCTTGCAAAAGGTTTTTTCGGTCACCTGTCAGCCCTCTTTGGTTTCGCCTCCCATCACAAAAAGGTGTCACCTCTGTGTCCCCCAGTGACACAGTGACTGCTGCGTTCTCTTCCTTCCTCCTTTCCCTCTTCCTCCCTCCCCCTTTTCCTCTCGCCTCCTCCTCCTCCTCCTCTCGCTCCTCCCGTCGGCGCCACATCTCTCGCCTCGGCTCCGTATCATTTACTGCGACTGTACCGAGCGGGCAGCATCAGCACCGAAACCTGTGGAGATTTCCTCCGATAGGAAACAAGAGAGGGAGGAGAGAGAAAGAGAGAGAGAAAGAGAGAGAGAGGGAGCGCTTCCGTTTCTTCCGCATTCACCCTCTCCTGCTCGGCTGCAGGTGTTTTTTCTTTCTTTCTTTCTTTCTTTTCCTCGTTTTCTCTCTTTTTTCGGCTTATTTTTGATGAGCTGGTCGTCGCTCGGGGAGGAAGGACTGCTCGTGTCTCTGCGGGAGGAGAGAGGGAGGCAGGGAGGGGAGCCGGCGCCGTACTCCAGCCTCCAGGAATGCCAGATCTGGTTTGAGAATGGTGAGCGCCGCCACACCCTCTTGTTTGCTTGTTTCATTCCTCCCCAAAAAAAAAAAAAGACACCCCCATCCATCCCTCGCTCTCCTCCCCACCACCTTCTCACCTGCCGCTGTCTGCGCCCCGGCGGCCGCTGTGGCGTCGGCCGCCGGTTTCGAACGCAGACAACCGGGTGGGTGAAGGAGGTGGGGGGGGGGCTGACGGGGTGATGAGCGCCGGAGAAGTGATGACTCTCCTCCGTCGATGCGTTTGTCAAAGGGGGGGCTGCGCTCCGATGACAACGTAGGCTCGAGGACCTGTGAATCAACCAGAGTGCGATAAGTGTTTTTTTTTTTTTTTCTTCCTCCGTGGTGAGCTGCTCGGTTTCATGCGTCAGCGTGGGTGAGCATTCAATTGTCTTTGAGTGTGTGTGTGTGTGTGTGTGTGTTGGACTGTGCGTGTCTAAGCACAAAGCTGTGGGCGGCTAATGGTGCTTGTTCTTGTTGTTGTGTGTGTCTCACTTTTCCTTCCAGAGCACAGCGTCACATGGAGCGAAAGCGGTGGCGTACGCGGGGCGGGGTACATGAAGTTGGTTGGGGAACTGTTCGCCCCTCCCCTCGCCATGCAGGCGGCGGCGGCGGCGGCTTGTTGTTGTGTACCAGCGTCATGTGCCGGTTGGGGGGGGGCCCATCCCTCTGGGAGGGGGGGGGGGGGGGGCTGCTAGCTGGTGTATGAACAGAACAAAATGTCTCAATAACAATGTCTGCCAGCAAAAAAAACAACCTCATCAGCAGCTGCTATCGGCGGTCTCAGGTGAATGGTTTTTGACGAGGCGCCCGCCGCCGGTTTTTCACACCACTTAGTATCGGCACCCGGAGAGAGAGCGCTTTGATGAGCTCACTTTGTCAGCTGTCACTCAGGATGCGCCGGCCGCGCAAACAACGAGAAGGACTTCCAATTTCCAGGGCGCAGAAATGAGTCGTCCAAGGTTGAGGAAAGAGCGTTTCCTTGAGTTTTTTTTTTAAAGATCCCTCATGGGGGTCATTTAAATCTGATGGAGCAGCGGCAACGAGCTCCCGTCCACGGTGATGTGTATATCTACAGCATATACGCGAGGATTTCGGTGTCATTTCTCCCCATCTTGAGACTCTTCAGCTGAACAGGATCATTATCTGGCGAGAATTTGTTATTCAAAGAAACCGCGAAGAGAGCAATTCAACCGGCACAGAAATACAAAGCCTTGTTTTACACCGGTATGAAGGTTGTAATAGACGACATGAATGCCGCACATGCTGGGAATATCTGGTGTAAAATGTGTGCCCCGATGTGGCTGTCATACTGTGTTTTCCAAGGTTACCCTCATCCCCGTTTCCTCTGTCACGTCACAATATGTGCTCTCTCTCACACGCCCTCGCAGGAAAAGTCGGTTAAACTCCAGCTTCTTGTGTCGCCGGGCTCCTCGGCCGACGAGCCGCCACTTCCCTGAAAATCAGCCAAATCAAGGCGTCCCATCCGCTGCAGTGGATCAGAGTGATATTGATTTATATAATTGCTCAATTTCCCTTCCCATGCCACCTCTTGAGCGGGTGTCAGACAAATGGCTTGTGAGCTTCAGACAGGTTATGAAATAAATATGACAGACCGCCTTCAAAGCCAACTTACTTCACTCACTTTTTAGGCCTCACACACACACACACACACACACACGGCGCATGGAACGAGCTGGGCTATCATTCAACGCGCTGAAGATTACCGTGAGGTTAATTTGCTAACCAGTGGATTATAGGTTGTATTCACCGTTTTGTGGCATTTTGGATGCAGCTGTCGGCTCTTTTCACCACTCGATCTTGATGAAAAGCACCATGCTGAGTTTTTTTTTTGGCCCTTCCGGCTCCTTCGTCTCAAAGTCTATGGTTAAGAAGAGCTGAGGAGACTTTTATCGTCTCTCTCTGTCTTAAAAAAGACAATTGCTAACAAGTGGGCGAAAGAAAACGCTGACTGGTCCACTTTCTGCTCAGTGGAGACGACGAGAAGTCGTCGCGCGATCGTAGTAAAGTTCGTTCAAACCACATCGCAATAATATCATTGGCTTTTCGTGGAGGGGAGCTAGCGCGATGCTAACTTACAGGTTGGTCCAGAAAAGTGCGTCATCTCTGCAGCGCTCCGTTGTCTCCGGGCAATCAGGTGACCCAGCAGGTGCCGCCGCCCCCCATGAATGTCTCCTAATTCTGTGTCCTTTACAGACACTTCTCAAAATGTGAAGACGTTGGATGAGTCATCGAGAGAGCCGGTGTTGCCAACTCCTGTAACAACTCCCCGGGATCTAGAATTACAATCTTTTATTTGCGATGCCAGAGGACGCAGCTTGAGCCGCCATTAGCAAAATGAAGTCATCCTCTTGTGCTCTTGAATCCCTCCCTCCCCTCCGACCGGGCTCTTTAAAATCAGCTTCCAGAGTCTACGCCAGGTAACAACCTGCAATTAGAAATCTTCCCCCAAAGCTGTCTAAACAGCCACCACATGCCCTCTGCTCAAGAAATGCAACCCAGACAGTGCCGACCTCAGCAATTACGGGCCCATCTGTAATCTCCCTTTTCTTTGTTAAACTTCTGAAGAAAACAGTTTTTTAACCTTGCAACTTACCTAAATGACGGCGTGTTACAAAAGTTTCAGATTAGAGGTTATCAAGCAAAACACAGCAATGCAGTAACAACAAAAGAATGACTGTAATGATTATGACATTGTGTCATAAACTGAATATTGATATCACTAGAATGTAATTCTGTGAATTTAGGGGACCCCTTATCGGGTCACAAGGTAAAAATCAAGAAAAAAAATTATGTTAGGTGTCAAATTAAACTTAAAAAACCAGGCTCCAATAATATATAATCCCCATGTACAACCTCTAAACACAACTCAAACAATAAATAGGGTTAGGGCTTGAAGGGCAACGGGAAAATACAAAATATTTGGATCAACATTGGGGGAGATCTGTGATAAACCTTTTGGGCTTTTGGCCTCTCATGCATATGTTTTATGCTACTTTAATCATTGTTGGTGCTGGCAATGCAACGGGACAATTTGGGATTACGGGATAGTTCGAATGACTTGAAAAATGTCTTTATATTGAAGATGGCGTTCCTCACGGCACCGTCCTCGGTCCTTCTCTGTTTTCTTTATCCATGATCCCACTCGGTGACGTGATCACAGGGTTATTTCCTGCTGTCAGGTCCCAACGCGCTGAGCACATCAATGCATGGAGGTGAAACAACTTCAAAATGAGTAGGACACAGTGGAGGGAGATGAGTTTCAATATATTCAGCCGTCTGGCCAAACAGATTAAAAAGCATAAAGAATTCAGATTGATTTTAATCTTAATTCCTCATCATATTGCCCCTCTGCTTATGGCACTACGCAGCTCTTTTACATGCTTTGTAAAGCTTTAAATGAACTGCAACCTCCTTTATATCAAGTCCTTTATTGTCTTCTTTCTCAGACATTCATATTTTCAGACTGCCTTTTGTGAAATACCTCACCTCTTGATCTGAGAATAGCAAACTTGTGCTTTCTTTTTTTGGACTATTATTATTAAATTACAGTTTTAATCCTCCAGGCCTTTTATGTTTTTCTCCTTTCGTTTCACTCTTTAATTCCAAGTGTTTGAAGCATTTCTATTAACATATTTATCTGTGTTAGTGAGACAAGACATTGCTGCTTAAGTTTCCTTTAGCAAAAAGCTCCACCTTTGAATGAGAGCTGCTTCACAAATGACATAACTATGTCTCTCTTACAGTGTGCTGCTTGCTTACTTTTGGTCTTATCTGTATATTTAGCAGTACCTTCTGGGGAAAAAAAAAGCTGTGGAGTGGAACAGAGAAACCCGCAGTGTGCTAAAAATAGCGATAATAATGATTTGCTTACAAAACAGAGCAGTGGGTTACGTATACCACCTCACTGCTTTCTGCGAATGCTGCTGGTGGAGAGCTGAGCAAACAATTTCTCTGTGAAACACACACACACAGGGGCCTAAAGAAGTGTGTTACTGTTGGTGTGTGTGTGTCCATGCGTATCCGAATCCTTACAGACCGCTGCACAGGACTGCACAATGACACCGGCCTCAGCATTACCATTCAACTCCTGCCTGTCTGTTGTTAACTTATTTGCTCAGTCATGGCGGGATTACATGGGAGCAACAATTGATTACAGCTTCTGTCAGACGTGAAATCATCCAGCTCGTCCTGTTTCTTTCCTCAATGGCGAGGGCGTGGCCCTTTTAAGTTGAGTGTTACCCGCCGAGTTATAAATATCTCGAGGTAAAAAAGGCTGCTCTCCATCTGGGAACCGAGGGTCAAGGCAGCCGTGCTATTATTAGGCCTCTGTATCAAGTGTGTGTGTGTGTATCCTTGACAATTATGTGCGTCTGGCTTTCTTATAAGTATTGTATTTCAACTCTACGGCCTGCTGATGAGGAGAGCGGGCCTCCCGCGACTACCGCTAAGCTATGGGAAAGGTTTACGGTCCAGGGTCGACCGATTATTGAGAATTCCCAAAAGAAAAACTAAAAAGCTGTTGAAAGAGCTGCACATAGATGTACAAATATGTCATAAGTAGCTACAAAGTCACCATAATGTGCAGTGTAAGTGCTGTTTTGCACAAGGACATGCTGATATCAGACAATCAGCTTTTAGTAAATGCCGTCGTTCAGTCTCTGTCAAGTTTACACTGCGCTGCCTTTGCCAAAAGACTCGATGATTGAGGGTTGATTGCTCGCAGCGAAAATAGTTTAGTTTGCACCTGCATATTTACAGGGCGCTCCAGCAGCAATTTAACTGAATCATAAATTGCATTTATATAACCACAATAACAGAAAAACAGTCAAATGCCAGCGTGATGTTCCTACAACAATGCATCGCGAAAGAAAAAGAGACAGGATTCATAACCGGCGTCCCGTAATTGAATATTTTTTTTCTGCTGTCGTGGCCAACCGGTATCACGTTGAAGGGTAATCGTGTCATATCATCTGTCGCGGTCACACTTCTGTGTATCATCCCCGCCGCTAAAGAAGAGAAAACCATGACAGAGTCGGCGGCGGCCAAACCGCTCAGCGGTAACAATGGCCGCGATGTCTCAGCAGCTGAGTCATGGAGGCCGAGTCCTTCAAGGAATGAAGGCTTTTGCTCACCAGAGTGGACGGCTGCACAGTACGCCTGCGGTGTGGACGCAAGTACTTCTATATATATATATATATGTACACAATAGGGATTTAGACCAGAGATGGAGTGATGCAAAGAAGGCTG
This sequence comes from Clinocottus analis, assembly GCF_023055335.1. Taxonomy (NCBI): domain Eukaryota; kingdom Metazoa; phylum Chordata; class Actinopteri; order Perciformes; family Cottidae; genus Clinocottus; species Clinocottus analis. Next base: position 1,805,474 of record NW_027175920.1, read on the forward strand.
CACTTGATTAAAGGGCCTTACGAAAGATGGAAAGCAGACACAAATAGTAATATGCATTCAGCTGCCGTGACAATCACAGTGAAGAAATGGAAAAACCTCAAATCTGCTTTTAAGGAGGACGCTTGGGCCCAGATGAGAAAAAAGGTCATGTTTTGTCAGTCGAGTTTGGGTTTAACTTGATATCAGACCGTGTGAGGATTACTAACTGTGTCCGCTCTGTTGAGGTATTTAAAAAAATGTCTTTCACCTTCCAGATCGCTGCTCGTAGACGGCTGCAGACAGGTTCATGTAATCATTGTAATTTTATGCAAAATACCTTTAACAATGTCTCTAATCTCTAATCTAATTTCCTTCTTTGTTGATGTGGTTTCGATGTCACTTTGGTTTTGTGCCATCGGTCTAATCCAGGCCTCCAGATAAGGTGCATCAAGGTGTTTTTTGGGGCATTGAGAGAGCTCGGCTAATGAGCGTTCATAGAAATTCAGCCCCTCCCTCCGCCCTCTTAAAATTCTGCCGGTGCCTCACCTTGCTCTGCTAATCCTCCCAAGGTTGTAATGATAGATTCATGTGTGCGTGTACGTGCGTGTGCGGCAGACACACACACACACACTTTGCACACACAGAGCACATAAAAGAGGGAGAGGCCGTCTGGCTAATCGACATGCACTTGCTGCCTCGGCTTCGAAGCCGTGGCTGAACAGCGCAGCAACATCTGGTCTGCGTTATATTGTTCAACAAGTCAACAAGACAAACGCACAAAAAAATCCCCCCGTGAGCCAGATCACGATGCGCACACTGGGAACGAGCCTCCGGGCCGATGCGTTAAGACGGTGAAATTAAAGGGAAACGGCACGTCTGAAGATCCACGTTAATTATCAGCCGCATCTGTGGTTTAATTTATTTACAATGTGTTAAAAAAAATACTCTGTTTACTGCTGCACTTCTTCTGCATTCCAAATCACATAGTTTTCTTTTGTTTTAACACATACAAAGTGCGTACTTTTACTAGGTAATACTACGTTGACGCTCAATAATTTCTCAATAACCAGAGAAGTTGGCAAAATGCGACCGAACGTTAAAAAAACCCATCCGATGTAATTATACATATTGGGACGTAGTAAATATTTCTTCTGACACACAGTAAGTGTTGAAATGCACGTATTGTCTTTTTTATTCTTCATGTATTCTTCCTGGTTAAAATCTGGCACTTAGATTGCCCACAATGCAACGGGACAATTTGGGATTACGGGATAACTTGAATGATTTGAAAAATGTCTTTTATATTGAAGATGGCGTTCCTCATGGCACCGTCCTTGGTCCTTTTCTGTTTTCTTTATACATGATCCCACTCGCTTCCCACACTTGTTTATTTTTCGTGTACAGGAACTGATGATCATTGTTGTTGCTGACAAAGTGTTGTGTTACTGTTTGACACCCATAATGATGACAATTTGAACGACTTGAGGCATGGGTGCCTTGATATTAAATATGGCGTTCCTCAAGGAACCGTCCTGAGTCCTTTTCTGTTTTCTAACATGATCACAGTGTTATTTCCTGCTGTCGGGTCCCAACGCTCTGAGCACATCAATGCATGGAGGTGAAACAGCTTTAAAATGAGTAGAACACAGTGGAGGGAGATGAGTTTCAATATATTTAGCCGTCTGGCTAAACCGATTAAAACTCATAAAGAATTCCCCATCTTAAAATATGACGCATGCATGCGCATGAAGAGTTGAGTCCAATGTAAGAACACCGAGCATTTTATGTATTAGCCACATCACAATATACACATCGAGATATCTTTAATAAGAATTGAATGAAGCATGCCACTCAGCCGATACCTGAAGAATAAATGAATGTCAAAGAAGCCAAGCTGACAGTACGCAGCCGGCGGCTCAAAGGACCCGAGCATCCGTCGCTGCAGCTTGTATATATTTTTTTTAAAAGCCGGGTTCCTTGAACGCAGCCGAGGAGGGAAGACCGAACCGACACAAAGACGCCGCTTGAATAAATGTTAGAGCAAACGTATCGGGGACCTTAAAGCTTTTAGTGTCGGTGTAAACATCCCCCGTCCCCTCCGTGTCACCGCCACCACAGAAGAAGAAGGTGGACGAGACCTGTCGTTTCCCTCCCTCCCCCCCGTGCTCTTGCTGTTGCCATAGTGCTCCGTTTCTGTAAAAGCTCCGCTTTGGTTGCAGACAGCTGGGCGATGCACGTCCTCAACAACACTATGTGTGTGTGTGCGTGTGTGTGTGTGGATGCGTGGGCGCCTGAGGTCGTACGAAGCTGAGACGGCGGCGATTCAGACACCAGGAACGTCTCCTTTGACCGCGCATCGCTGTGTCAGAAGCCGCTAATTCATATTCAGATTTTGTCGTTATGTTTGCAGAAAAGCACAGGTTTGCGTCCACGGGTGGGAGTGGGAGGGGCGTCGGCACAGCACCCTTGCACACGTGATTTTTGAATCACAATATTGACTCTCTTCGCTGAAGATTTCACCAAATGCTGTGTGTGTGTGTGTGTGTGTGTGTGTGTGTGTGTGTGTGTGTGTGCATGTGCATGGCGACTACCTTGGGAGTAGAGATCAGCTCTTTCTTTTCATGTTCCCTCTGTCCATTGTCGCCGATCTCTCTCCCCCCCTCCCCCTCCTCCCTCACCCACTCACCCTGTTCTCCCTCTAATCTCACATGTACACTTGCACGCATGCATATTCATATTCACGCCCTCACACATCTAAAGCATGTTGCAAATAATCTACTTCACGGCCACGTGCATCTGCACGCACGCACACACTGGAGATATTTATTCATAAGCTCATTAGAGGAGTGGATTTGCCTGCTGCCATCCATCACGGTGTCACCCATCCTCAGCCTGGCACCCATTGAGCTGCAGGAGAGGAGTCCCTGGGATTTAAGTCTCCCGGAGCCGCCGCTGTGGAGGGGATTACTCCCCGATAGACACAGTCTCACTTCGGCATTTTTTATAGAGGTGAGATCAGGGAGACAAAAAAACAAAACAAAAAGGGACGATAATCTCCCTTTCACCTCCTAGTTTTATCCAGAAACTGATATTCCAGCGTGGGAAATGCTTTCAGTCTCTTTGCAGAGTCGTCGTCAGCAGCTGTTCAGCATCAGGCCGGCTTTGTTAAAAGATTTGAAAATGTGAAAACTGTTTTTTTTCTTTTTCTTTCTGCGTCACGTGAAAGCTCGGTTCGTCACAGTCTCCTTGTGGCTCGTTACAAGCTAGTGCAAGCTGTTGCAAGCTCGTCGCCGCCGGTGCAAGAGCGGCTTATCGGAGTTTAAAGGCAGGACTGGTTTGAAAAAGGAAAGCGAGTGTTGTTGTAACTTTGGGCTCTTTTTGCACGAGCAAACAAAGCGCGTATCGCTTCCTAGTTTTCCTAAAAATGTGTAAAAAGTATCCTAGTACAGTTTTGTATGTGGTGAAACTTCCACCTGAAGGTCAAAGGTCCTTTAATTCCCTTGTTTCATTGCCTTCAAATGACTGACACTAACTTTGTAAGCAGGGCGATGCTTTGAAAGTCAAATTAGGAGTAAAAAACTATATAAAAAGTCTGATATTCAATGTTTGACACATGTATACAGACCCATATTTTGCCGTGCTTTCCTTTATGTTTGGCTTTTCTTGCATCTGGAGGTAAAGTAAGTCATCTCAGCTGAAACCTTTTGAATGAAAAAGATGAATTAATTAAACAATTATGTAATTTTTTTCCCATTGCACATTGTTTTACAAACGTTTGTCGGTAAAATAAAATGACTTATTTTCAAATGACTTGAAATCAAAAAAAAAAATAAAATATGGTAAACGAAATGAACTCTCGCCAAAATATACAACAAGTAATTAAAAAACAAAACCAGCCGTGCGTCAGGCCGAACGCATGAAGTGTCTCTGTCGGAGTTTCTTTCATGGCAGCTGATCCCGTCCAGAATAACTCCCTCCGTCCTCCTGGCTGTCAGTCGGTTCTCGCTGTGGCATCTGTGCTGGCTCGCGTCCTAGATGTGGTCAATTAGCGGGTCCTCTGCAGACCATACCAACACAGTGTTAGCGCTCAGTGTGTGGCAAGCCAACGCATCTCCTTTACACACACACACGCACACACACTCATAGCGCTGAAGGAGTTCTTTATTTCCGCCGCCAGGATATTTAGTTTGTGTTTGTTTGCGTGTCTGTAAGTGCGTGAGCAGAATATCTTTAATCCTGACAACAGATTGCAGTCAATTGGTGGAAAGTTGGTGCAAAAGTGATGAGTTTTTTTACTAAAGATGCAGATAAAGGTGAATGAATTCTCATTATTACGTTTTTTAAATGTTTTTCTCTCATTGCTCGTTGTAAAATGCCTCCAAACTACTGGATTAATTCCCATTAAATTTCCCCCAGACGTGCTTGTCCCCATCAGGATGAGATGCAACCACATGACTGATTCCTTCACTTTGAACATAGTGCCATCTTTCCCCCTGACGTTTGTCCTTGTACTTTGTTTACTGCCCAAATACCCGCACATCTAATCACGTTACCGCCGGCCGCGGCTGTACGCTCCGTTTGATGCTAGCTGGAAAAATGCTAACGCACTCGTCTCACTTTAGCCATTTAGCTCAGAGCACGGCTGCGCCGGCTGTAAGCGTGGCTCCGTCTCAGTGTCGTTGAGATAAAATGAAGGATTACATGCTCCCTCATGGCTCGAGAAACACTACCACTGAGATATATATATATATATATATATATATATATATATATATATATATATATATATATATATATATATATATATATAGTCAGTGTCTTTGAACTGACATTTTGAAGACAATTGGGTTGAAGTCGGTGGACAGTGATGCTATCTGCTTTTATGCAGATTCATAAGGATGCATGCCAACCAGTGTCACTGCAATAAAAATGTGATAATCATATGCAAACAGATGCATGCATGTCATTTGACCTCTGCATTGAACCGCATCGTAAGCATTTAGGAGCAGTTTAACATTCAACGTCAGTATGTTGGAAAAAGTACTTCTGTGTCTGCTGCTCATGCATTAAATTAACTCTTTTAAACTCTAATACACAGCATGGCCTCGGTGTCCATTTAAAATAGTTTGATGATACATGTACATCAGCAAATAAACAGGTAGAAGTGGCTAAATATTGGTTTGGGTTGTTTTAAGAGATTACAATGTAAATGTAAGATGTAAATCAATAAGTCTAATGTGAAGATGGGACAAACAAAACAGGCAGAAATGGTAACATGTTGGCTATAGTTTTATTCTTTATGTATTCTTCCTGGTCAAAATCTGGCACTTACATTGCCCACAATGCAACGGGACAATTTGGGATTACGGTATAATTTGCATGACTTGAAAAATGTCTTTATATTGAAGATGGCGTTCCTCATGGCACCGTCCTTGGTCCTTTTCTGTTTTCTTTATACATGATCCCACTCGTTGTAGCACACTTGTTCATTTTCGAGTGCAGTAATGTACATACAGTAGCCACACACACACATACACACACATGCGTATGCATTACGGGTTTTATCTGTAACAGAAACACCAGATCAAAGTGCAGAGGAGCTTGTTGCCTGAACGTCTCAGCTGCCGTACAGCGTCTGGAGATGTGCACTCACCCGCAGTCGGACCGCTTCACAGTCACAGCATACAGTACATAATCTATTTTAAACCCTCGTTTAACCAGATTAACCAATTGAGAACAAATTATCCTCCGATCACTGCCCACACGGGTACAAAGTACAAAAAAAAAGAACAAATTCACTCTTATCCAGTTGAAAATTAGCTCAATTCCTTTGCTTGTCGGACTCAGAGAAAAGACTCCTGCATGTCCTGAAAACCTGCTTGGATGTGAGCAACGCTTTTGGAGGTCACACACACTCTTGTCTTGCTGTATAAACTGCTGTGCTGTACGTTTTCCTCAGCCATTGAATAACTCTTACACAGCAAGTGTCCCCCGGTCGCCATCAACGTACTCGCACTGTGACACCAGAAGCGTTTTTTTGTTTTTGGGTAGCGGCGCTTTACGCTCTCTCCGCACCGTGACCAGGAACCCAGAAAAAGATCGTGTCACAACCACCACCCCCGGCTTTCTCTCCCTCCCTCCCTCCCTCCCTCTCGTCGAGGGGGACTCGTTTGATGTCTCAGACGTCGTGCTCGAGTCGAGGCGAGAGAACATTCCAAAAATGGATCTCATTTGCATTCTCGGTGTGATTATGACGCCGGACAAACAGACACAACAAATTCTTTTCTCTCTCTCTCTCTTTTTTTTTACACAGTCCATCTTTCCAGCTGAAAGATCCATGAAATGAAAATAAAAACCTCTACGTGTGGTGACATTTTTTACATTTCACTGGCCGGTCGGGGTTCACGCCGCTTGTTTTAGCTTTTTCGCTCCTTAGCTTTAGCTTCTTTTAGCGTCATGTGACCCCGAGGGAAAGCCTTCAGAAAAGATGTTTCAGTCTTGTTATCAGTGTGCTGCTTCAAGTTCATACGCTCTCTATCTTCCTCCCTCTCTGTCCTGTCCCTGTCGCTCCTCTCTTTCTTGTCTTCCATCTCCCTGATCTGTGTACATGTGTGTGTTTCTGTGTGTGTGTGCATGTCGTCCTCTCTTTTCTCTATATGTGTGTGTGTGTGTGTGTGTGTGTGTGTGCGCTTTCTGCTCCCAGCGCCTCTGCGGAAAGCAAAGTTTGTGGAGAGCCCTCGCATTCCTCAATCAGAGCTTGGCTCCCCTACACACACCTCCACCACTGCCAGGAATCCAGACCTGGACACATACTGCCCTGGTAAGTTTTAGTTTTTTTGGCCAGCTCATCCCTCATTTCAGTCGTGTTACCTCTCAGCATGTTGCTTCTCGTCTTCCTGAATGCGGCAGAGAGAGAGAAAGATTCAGAGAGTTTCGCTGAAAAACACTCGCGAAAGGTCGTTAATGAACTGGCTCCGCTGGAGCCCACAGTGTCCATCCTCCTCCTCCCTCCTCCTTCCCTGTCGCTTTAATCCTCCCCTCGCTGCTCCCTCGCTCTTGTCTAGTTGCCTCCGCTGCTTTTTCTGGTAACTTCACAGTCGGCGGTGGCTCAGTAATCCCGTGGACGGTCTAGATTTCCTTCCCCCGTGCTCCTCGTCGCACCTCCTCTCTCACGGTAAACAGCCGGTCACTCGAGGATAGCCGCCGCCGCCGCCGCTACGCTAAAGATCCTAGCGGTATCTGCTTTCTCATCTCTCCTCCTCTTTCCTGTGGCCGCCGCCTGAGAAGTGCAGCATTAGCTTCCTGACCTGTCTCCTCGGCTCCGACCTCCGGTTGGCCGCGAGGACTTCCTCGGCATGATGCGGCAGCACCCTGAGGTGGGAGAGGGGGGGCGGAGGTCTCGGGACTTCACTTTGTGTAACTTAACGAGAAAAAAAAATGGTGGAAAGAGCGCTTCCAGTGTTCTCCGTCTGCCAGCCTCTTCTGCTGAGCCTCTGCTCAATGGGAGCTCTAAGTAGGTACTAGAATATGCTTTTTTTATTTTAAATAAATATTTCTATAGAAGTCTAAATAGTCTGTTGGGTAAGACCCTTTAGTTCTGCTACCTGACTCGCTGCTGAAGAGACCGTCGTCCTCTGGCTTTATTTTGGCATCGCACCTGTGAAATAGACTGTGAAAATAAGCGATGGGCTTCGGGATGAGCCGCTGAGAGCCGCTGCAGATGTGACATTTCCGGGGCTGAGATGGTAATCTTCTCCAGCGCCGCTGAGGCAGGAAAAAGGGGAATTCTCTGTCAATAGCAACTGGAGCTGCAGAGGAACCAGGGAGGGGTGAGACGAGTTTTACCTTTTCGGGGGTAGAGGACTCGGGGTTGACAGATGGACATCCGAGCTCTTAACTGAGGGCGGTGACTTCAACATCCGATAAGCGCGAACAAACACTCGACATCCGGGGAGCACGTCAGGTACCGGCTTCATGTTTTTTCTTTCATGGCCCACAAAGAGATTTGCGGGCTCGTAAATATGGTAAATATCTTCGCGGGATGGCTTGTAAAGTTCACCACGAGCCGGCCTCCTGACATCATCGGAGTGAAAGCTTTTTATGATGTAAGAGCTGGAACTCGCTGACAGGAAGTTTCCGGAGTTGTGGGCGCGTACGGATAATAATTTTATCTCATAATGTTCTTGTGGAGTTGAGTTGGAGTCCAAATGAAATCATGCTTAGTCATCCTTTTTTGCAGGCAGTTTGAATATAACACTACGGGGGCGTGTCTGTGCTTGATTGACAGCTTTGTTTCAGGCTTAAGCAGCAGGTATTGAGGCGTTAGGAAAAATGTGAAACGCAGATGTCTCTCTGGTTTTGGGAAATATGTGAACTGTAAGCGGGCAAAAAACATGGAATTGAAGGTCATGGATTTGGAGAGCTGAATGTGCAAGATAAGCCAAAAAGACAAGGCCAAAGGTTTATGAAAGAAAGCTAAATAAACTACAAATTAAAATGAGCCAAATGCAACAAAATGATGACAAAGGAAAGCAGCAGCTAAAGACAAAATGTGTTCAAGACTTTGCAAAGTGTTGCGGAACAACAATGGAGGAACTGTCCCCGTGTGAAATAACAAGGTGGCGTCGTGTATTTTGGTTATTCTATCAAATTTCACCCTTCATTCAAATAAATACCCAAGATGAAGCTGCTCATTGTCACGTTGGACGTAGCTTATAGCATCCTGGCGTTCCTTTGTGTATAAAAACCTCAATTTTTCTGGCGTAGATATGATCAGGAAGGAATGTGAAATTCATTCCTCGGATCTCGCGATTACCTTCCCAGCCGCGATGCGTTCGCCGGTGCATGCCCATCTGCGTGTGTGTGTGTGTGTGTGTGTGTGTGTGAGAGTGTGTGTGTGTGTGTATGCCCGGTACTCTCTAAAATTGGGTGTGAATCTACCTGGTAACCGCTGCCTCCTGCTCGTCAACAGCTTCTTGTGCGAGTTCATTCTCACCTCTCGCACACAGGTGCGCCTCCTCCTGCTCGTCTTTTTACCTTTTCTCTACAAATAAATGTTTGTTTGCTTTTTGGGGGGGGGGATTCTCGTCGTCGTTTGTGTGCGCTCTCTGCAAGCTGAGGGGTAAAAAGGTAAAAGCGGCCAGGTGTAGGGTGAAATAAGAGCTGCCACACATGGTATGTGCCATCTCACCTGCAGCCTCGGACCTATTAATACGTCTCCTGTGCCTCCCTCCCGCCTGCAAGCGCACATGCTTCCCCTCGCTCGCTCGGTCGAGGGGGAGAAACAGATGCGCTCGCACAGAAACACATTCCTGGCTGTGTGTGTGTGTGCGTGTGTGTGTGTGTGTGTGTGTGTGCGCAAGATAGTTGCCATGGCAACCATCTGTCTCCTTTTTCGCAGCTCAGGAAATCCACTGGTAGGTGCGTGTGTGTTGTGTGTGTGTGTGTGTGTGCGCGGTTGAATGATCCTCTAGCGATGCCGTCGCGTAGCTTTGAAGCGATCGCAACGTTTTTGTTTTTTTTTTGTCTTCAGATTGTCGAATTGTGTATTTTAAGAACAAAAAAATCGCTATAAACAGGAAAAGAAATCTAAAGTATGCCACCGCCGCGATATGACAATGCACTTTCCCCCTTTTGATAGGAGCTCGTTAGCGTTGGAAGCGGATGAACATGACGTTTTTGAATCTTTCAAAGTGTATTTGACAGCCTCGTGACAGCAGCGGTATGTTTGACGACATCGTTGTTGTTTCTCTGGAGTGTGTGGCGTTTAAGGACACGACAGGTTTGCGTATGTTGAGCTCACGGGGAGTCGCCGTGACCTCCAGCGTCCAGATTAAAGAGTTCCCACCTCCCACGTACGACTTAAAAAGCACAGACTGTTGTCCAACAGCTGGCCGCCGCTCGAGAAGGGAAACGGATAAAGAAAGGAAACTCAACAGACGTGGAGAGAGAGAAGTGAACAAAGAAGATGAGCGAGAAGGACGCAGACAAACACTCGCACAGAGGCAAAAAGAGAGAGAGAGAGAGAGAGAAAGAGAAAGCCCCCCCTGTTTGATCACGGTCACGGCCACAAACCCCGCAGGAGCGGTTGACTAATCAGTGCTAATGTATTCACTGCTTGCTGCTCCCAGTCTGTCAAGGAGACTTCACTGCCTCCATGTCCAGACAACACACACACACACACACACACATATATATTTATACATAATGGGCCACTGGATAGATGTTCGTGCCTTTGTTCAGACACACAACTCATCCATCCCCCCACCATACTGCCTTTCCGGGAGACTGTAATGTTATTTACAGACATCTTCTCCATTTCTGCGTTCAGCACTTTTTTTTTTCTTCGAGGATTTCGTGACCTTGGAGGACCTTCCTCGCGAACGTATCCTGCTCCACATATACATCCTGCTTCACTTCACTAAGCCGCCGTAGCCACCTCACCACGGCTCCTTATTAGCCGCTTTGGACCTAACGCGCGCTGCGATTACCTCGTTATTGTTTTTTTATTGAGGCTCTGCAACAGTTTTTTCGTTTTTTTTTTTTTTTCCTCCTTTAAAAGGTGCCGATCCGTCTTACTTCCTCAAAGGGGACTTGGAGTCAATCTAATAAGGATCCTGACAGCGCGGCTTTAGATTGCCTTGTCCGTCTGTGAGTCTTTAAACGGACGCGAGAGAGAGATAGAGGGGGAGAGAGAGGTAGAGAGAGAGGACACATGCTTTTAGACAAGCTGTCTGTCTTCAGAGAGGTGGAGCGGCCGCTGGGACTTTCTAATGGTCGTCAGTCAGGACGTCATGTCGCTACCTGCCAGTCTGGTCCGACCTGCCCGGCAGGAAAACGAGCGAGAGAGAGAGAGAGTGTGTGTGTGTATATATGTGTGTGTGTGTGTGTGTGAAAGAGAACCGGCCCTGCCGCTCTGCCTCGCCGCTGTTTATTTAAACGCCGGCTATCTCGTGCCGCCGGCTTCCATGTCATTAATGTCTCGGCCAATTCTCAGACCCGTTCATCCAATTACAGACGTCTGTTTTCAGCCGCTAAGTCACCCTGCTGGTCGTGAGAGAGAAAGAGAGAGAGAGAGAGAGAGAAAGAGTGAGTAATTAGTGAAAGCTTGAGCTCCGAGAGTGACACACTCGAGTGAATAAAGTGTAACTGATATAGTTAGGCACCCCCGAGGGCACGATAGCCAGGTGTTATTAAAAGAAACACACACACACACAAAAAAACATGACACCACCAGTGAGGGCTTGTTATGGGTGGAGAGTAACCAGGTAATAGGGCGACAAGGTGAGGTAATTTATTTGGTTGGTTCCTCCTGCAAAGATGACAACTGAAATGTGCGCATGTGTGTGTTTGTGTGTGTGATCATCTGATCTTCACACAAGATCACCCTGCTGTTTTCTTTCCTCTCTTCCGAGCGAGTCGTCTGTAAACAGGATAAAGAGGTTGAAACACACTCGCTTTGTCTTTAAAAGACACACACAGTCTCTCTCTTGACACACACACACACACACACACACACACACACACACACACACACACAGATACGTGCAGGTAAAGGGCGTATCTCATTACGTCACACGAGCTGCGGTGGTGATGAGTGGTGCGGAAAGAGCTGCCGAAGGAAGAGGGCTTTTTCTTCTTCTTTTTGGTTCTCAATGAGCGAGAACGGATTCTGACGGGATTTTTGTGTGTTTTTGTTTTTTTTTGTAAAAACTTTTAAGTAAAGAAGACGCCGGCAACGGACATGCCTTTTAACGCACAGCTCTTGAGTTTACGGGAACAGCTCAGGTGAGGGTGTTTCACGTCGTGAGCGCAGGTGCTGTGTGTGTGTGTGTGTGTGTGTGTGTTCTGTATCCGGGTCCGTTGATGCAAAGCGTAGCAGATACACGCTGATGTGTCTGCGGGTAAAGAGAGGTGGCGGACAAGAAGTTATTAAAAGTAGGGTTTTTTTTAGGGCGTGGGGTGAAAACCTGTTGTTTCTCCAGCACTGACACACATTTGTTCTCTCTCTCTCTTTCTCTCTCTTCCCCTCCTCCACCTCCTCCCGTCTCTGCAGGGGAGTCAAGCCATGAGCTGGGCCCCCCTCCGTCGGTGGACGAGGCAGCCAACACATTGATGACGCGCCTGGGTTTCCTTCTGGGAGACAAAGTGAGCGAGGGGCCCGCCGGTACCCAGTACAGCATGGAGGAACCCGAGGCGAGACAGGTACCCGTCTCACTTTTGAATCCCACAATCCCGCTACTGAGAGACTCTCTCTTGTAGACAAAACCCTCCAGACTTCAGACTTAAGATGATCAATTGGCGCCAGCAAGCACCCTTTTTTTTTAGTTCCCTACACCCTCCTTTCACACCCTTACTGTTATGGTTCATCTTTATCAATTCGTCTCGCCGCGTCTTGCGATCCCGACACGTTTCTATCCGCCCTGCAACTCGAGCAAACACCCGGTTGTCTCAAGTCGATCTGTTTTGACGTTTTATCTTCATCGTATCCGTGTTTGCGCTCGCTTTTTGACAGATCTTTGGCTGTCAGGGTTGCCAGATCAAAAGATAGATTCAAAATGAATCAGAGCCTCAGATATCTCCTCGTCTAATTACTTTTTTTTAATATATATATTATTATATTTTGTCCCACGGTGCTTTTAAACTTTGCCCTATTGAAAGCGAGTTTCTTGAGTTGCGGCAAGTCCAAGGTTTGTCTCCCGCACCGCAACCTTTCAATTTGTGAGTTTGGCAGTTGTGCAACAAACAGCTCTTGGCACAACGGGCCGCGCTCTGGGCTCTGCAGCAGATGCCCTGGTTTCTCTACCTAAACCTGATTTGACAGGTATGAGTTTCCCAAACCGAGGGAAGAAAAACAGTGGCGGCAGAAAGAGAGACACAGAGAGTAAAAATAAAAAGGGGAGGGAAGGGGTGAGAACCTGTTGCTGAGGCGTTCAAAGCCTGGCCCAGGTATGAGTTTGCACTAAAGCATTGCAGATAAGCGATTAGACTGATGGACTGCCTGTGCTCGACGCGAGCGCCGCTGTAGCAGTGGGGGTGTATAAATTGAGAGAGGTTTATTCAAGCGGCTCTTTTTAGAGACGTGACTCACACCGGCTGCATCGTGCACACAGTACAAACTTATTATTTTAGATATCTGCGCCGAATTTTCCAGATTGTTTGATTCATTAGCCGACAAAAAGATGATAGAGACAACATCTATCAGCAGATTAGAGAGAGTGGGCTTTTTGTTGGAACTTTTCCTTAATATGCAAGGGATTTTCTGGAGAGCAGACGTTTCAGTTATCAATCTGAAACTTTGTCCTAATGTGTGTCACAACCGATTTGCCCACCATTTTTATACTGTAGTTAATTAACACGACGCCAGGCAGATAGTGACCTGCTTTGAATAAAAACTCTGCATTAGGTGAAGGTTATCTTTGCTTTCTTTTCTCTCTGTAAAAACAACCAATCCACCATTTTCCATTCGACGTGGATGACTTCCTAACGCCATCTGAGTGTGTGTCTCCGCTGCGAGACCTCAGCAGCTGAGCGGGAACAAGGTGACCTTCGCTCGCGGGGAGCGCAGTTAATTGCCTCTCGTGCTCCAGCGCCCTGAATAGACGCGGCGCTCCGAGTTCAACCCTCATCCTCCCCGTGCAACGTTTGAGGTCAGGTCCTTCACGAGTCGCGGCTCGTTAGCCCAGCAGATAGCGCCGCGGCGCTATGTGCGCATGTTTGGCCCTGCTATCGGGGTCAAGCTCCCGCGAACACAACACTCCCCGTCCGCAAGGCCGACGGCGTGCGGAAGATTGCCTCGATCAGTCACTCACAAAAACGCTCAGCAGAGGCCATGTACTGTTACAGGCAGCGTGTGGATCAGTTCACAGACGTTAGCTAGTACTTCTGTACAGACGTTAGCTAGTACTGCTGTACAGACGTTAGCTAGTACTTCTATGCAGACGTTAGCTAGTACTGCTGTACAGACGTTAGCTAGTACTTCTATGCAGACGTTAGCTAGTACTTCTATGCAGACGTTAGCTATTACTGCTGTACAGACGTTAGCTAGTACTTCTATGCAGACGTTAGCTATTACTGCTGTACAGACGTTAGCTATTACTGCTGTACAGACGTTAGCTAGTACTTCTGTACAGACGTTAGCTAGTACTGCTGTGCAGACGTTAGCTAGTACTTCTGTACACAGATGTTAGCTAGTACTTCTGTACACAGATGTTAGCTAGTACTTCTGTACACAGACGTTAGCTAGTACTTCTGTACACAGACGTTAGCTAGTACTTCTGTACACAGACGTTAGCTAGTACTTCTGTACAGACGTTAGCTAGTACTGCTGTGCAGACGTTAGCTAGTAACGTTACTGCTGTGCAGACGTTAGCTAGTACTTCTGTACAGACGTTAGCGAGTACTTCTATGCAGACGTTAGCTAGTACTGCTGTACAGACATTAGCTAGTACTGCTGTACAGACGTTAGCTAGTACTTCTGTACAGACGTTAGCTAGTACTTCTAACTAACAGTTTGGCCACAATTCAAAGTTACAAAGCTTATAAAGGCAAGTTTGCTGTTTCAGAGAGGCATTAATTTAACTGTATATTAGTGGTTGGTGTTTTTCTAATATTCTAGCCCCCTTATTTTCCTATAAGTGGCGGGAAAACCTTAGACGTGTCAATATAATACAGTATAACTTAAACAAATACCTCTTTGACAGTCTGGTAACGGTGGAATATTGGACAAAGGTATGGATTGAAATGATGAATTCATTAATAACAATTCATCTTTAAAAATGGTGAATGGACCGCATTCATGTGGGAGTTGTTATACCAAAGCATTTTACATCCACACACACACAGAATTGGCACTTTTTTACATGTGGACCCGAGGATCAAACCACGATCAATTGAACTACCTGATCTATCTTCTGAGCCGCAGCCTTAGAAGCCTGTCATCGGATAACTGACGGATCGGTCGATAATGAAAATAATTGTTAGTTGCAGCCTCACTCCAGAGTGTGCGTGGGCGTGTGCTTTAGTTTAGTGTGTCCCTTCAGTCTTTCCCTCCTGCAGATTAAACTAGACTAGATTTAGCCCGTTCACCCCGGCGTTGGCCTGAACTCATCAGCAGCAGCAACGCGTGTTTCGCCGTCTGATGCACAAACGTAATCGCTTGGCAGCCATTTTTTTTTCTCTGCACTTGCGCGGACTCTGCATGCATGTTTTTTCGGTGTAGATGTTTTTGTGCGCCTGTGGGTGTTTGCAGATTAGACGCAGCAGAGTGTTGTTTTTGCACCTTCTCTAGTCTCCTAATCTGAGTTGACAGAGTAGAGGGTCACGTCAGGATGCCAAAACAATGCCAGCACCGGGTGGAATATATATGATGAGGGCTTTATTTCAGTTTAAGCACCTCTTATAGGAACATAAGCATGAAAATGGGTCGGTCTATGAGGGTAAGATATGTTCTCTATGTCCAAATAATAGTCAATTGGAGTTAAATACACTTGGAGAACTTCTGTACACAACCTCACATGTGCCGTGGGACTGTGCCAAATCTGATTTTGGAAATGCCACTCCCTTTTTTTCTTCTTCTTAGAAAGGGTAAATTACTGTTTTCCTGCATTTAAGATGCAGCTTGCGTCACTGATGCGTGGATTAAACTCCCCAATGTTTGTTTGTTTCGTGCCATACTCAGCTGCAGAAAACCGTGTTTTAAGCAAGGTACATTTGTGAAGCAATTTCAGGGCGTTAAATGTGCAAATTATTAACGTTATTCGAGAAAATATAATTTTTTTTGTGTGTTTAAATACACCGTTTTGGCGTTTAGTGTTGGTGTGCCTCATTGGAGATTTGTGAAGCTCTCTAAAAGCTAGAAATGTGTAATAATTATTATTTGTTATGAGTTTTTGTGTGCGTGTGGGAGAGAAAATCCTTTGAAGGACTGACTACATAAAAGGCAGCAGGGGGGCTAAGCTTTTAAGAAACGCAATATTGAAGTGACATTTTGCTCTGAATGTGACTCTGATTATAAAAAGTTCAAACATTGTACTTTGACTTTTATGGCTGTGTGTTCTGATTGAGTGGAACCAAACAAAGCTGTTAAACAAAGCTTGTCGCGTCTGTCTGTCTGTCTGTGTGTATGTGTGTTTGTTTGTTTGTTTACTAGGGCCAGAACCAGAGGATCAGCCCGTGCTCCACCCTGACCAGCAGCACTGCCTCACCCCCTGCAGGCAGCCCCTGCTCCACCCTCCCCCCTGCCATGCTCGGCCAGACCGGCAACAAGGACTGCGCCTACGGCTCCGTCACCAGTCCCACCTCCACCCTGGAGAGCAGGGACAGCGGGATAATCGGTGAGATGCGCACACACATTCCTCTCTGAACAACCACAAACTCTTTCAATGTACACTACCGTGCAAAGCTTTGGGGTCACTTAGAAATGTCTTTACTTTTCAAAGAAAAGCACTGTGAAGATAACAGGAAATTAATCAGAAATACACTCTTTACATTGTTGATGTAGTAAATGACTATTTTAGGTGGAATTGTGTGTTTTTTAATGAAATATCTACATATATATGTGTTTGATTACACTTAAAAACCCTTGTGCAGTGTTCTTGTTCTTAGAAGTGAAGGCTTTTCCATGCGGGAACTTGGGAAGGAACTGATAATCTGACCCCAAAGTTTTGAACGGTAGTGTACATATGGGCATGGAAAAACATGAATATATTGTGGAGAAAGTGGCTTTCAAGTGGATTCAACGCAAAAGAAAAAGGTACAGAAGTAGTCAGCTGTAACAGCTCAGACAGGAAGCTGGGTTACGGGGGGAAGTTATACGTCTTGTCACAGTCAGTGGGAACTCGCCTGAGGTTATAGCTCCTCGTCTCCACTGAACCTCAAAATGTCGCAATCTGAATGCTTTTTTTCTCTTCCCCGAAACCACAAACCGTACCTGACTGCGGTCAAACTGTAGTCATGCAAAGACAATCCACGAAACTGTGGCATTCTTGCTTTGTTAGAAATAGAGCAGGTGATGTCAAAGGGAGTGTTTAGTTACAAACAATGGAGAACGCCTGCAGCGTGATGAGGAGAACACGCTAGTTGACTCGACGGTAAATAAGCGTGCGAGCCGACGGGGAGCTGGGGGAGGTTGCGGCTTGACGCACACACACGCACACATATGTGCAACATGCGTGTGCACTGACGCCCGCGTCGCTCTGTTTGCAGCCACGCTGACCAGCTACTCGGAGAACATGGAGCGCGGCGGCAAGTACGGCGAGGGCTCCCGGGGAAACCTGAAGCTGTGGCAGTCCCAGAAATCAGGCATGGACTCGTTCCTGTACAGGGTGGATGAAAACATGACCGCCTCCACCTACAGCCTCAACAAAATCCCTGAGCGCAACCTGGAGAGCATGTCCTCCCACTCCGCCCACTCCATCCCTCTGTACCTCATGCCCCGCCCCAACTCTGTGGCCGGTGAGTCCCTTCCTCTTTTTTCCTCTTGTTCCTCTTTTCCCCCTCCTCTCTCTCTCTCTTCTCCTATGAAAGTCAGAAATAAGGTTATGTACAAGTGCATGTGTCCAATTCTGCAAAGGTCCTCTGGCGAAATTGGATCGCACCGCTGCTTCTAGGTTCCTTTTTGTTATATATTTCTGACTCCTCAACTGCTCCCTATTCACTCGTTTCAAGCTTCCTTTCCTCGCTTGTCTCCTCCCCGAGATGAGCTGTGATCCTTTTTCAAAAGTCCATTTGTGTGAATCCTGTTCCCACCAATTTCAGGACGGTCTGTGTGACATTTAGCTTAATTTTTGATGAAGAATTTCATCTTTAAAGAATCCTTTTTTAAGGATAGATCACATCTTTGCTGGCGGATCACGACGTGGCCTTATAGTCAGAAAGAAATGTGCGCTGGTAGTCAACGACGAGAGACAAATATTTGCTCCAAAAAAGTATTTGTCTCTCTGAAGTAACATAATGGGGGGAGGAGCTTTGCCTCTCTATTAGCAGCTATATTATGCAACAGATTTTTGCCATAATTATCACATACTTTAGTCAATTACAGTGATGTCAGCCAGCAAAAGATTACATCTGCTCATATGGCCAGGTACAAAAACACATCCCAAAGCTGCAGCCCGTATTTCTCGTGAATATCTGGGATGAAGCGGCTTACGCTTTTCAATCTGTTGTCGCTTTTTTTACAACATGGTTTAATTATCCAGGGAGAAAACAACTATTGTTCTCGAGTTTCAAAGAGAGGTTTTTATGTTGAAATTTCGATGGGAGGGAGGAGGAGGGGAGGGATGGTTTAGCTGCAAATCCTCGGTGGTGTTTTCTCTCACAACCCTGCGGTGTGGATGGAAAAAACCACGGAACAGAATAACACAGTCTGTGGAAGAAAAACATCTTCAGAAGGAGAACGTACTGCGGCTGGGAGCGCATCACATGAGAGGAGCAGGCGTTTGTGTTGCTGTCAGAGGTCTCATTGATGTGTGTTTCTCATTGCAGGCTCCCAAACATGCAAATGAGTAAAAAAAACATCAGTTTCATAACACCTCACTGGGGCCGATTAGGCAGATTCCTAAAGGGCCTGATTGTGTTATTGTTCTCATGGTGAGAGGAGGATGCCGTGGACGATGAGCGCCGTCCTTCTCGCCGGCGTTAAAGGGCGCCGGCGTCGCGTACGGTGGACAAACATGTGGCCCGCCGCCCGGGCCTGCGAACCGCCCCTCTCTCTCTCTTTATGCCGGTCGTGTTCCTCTGTTTGATGCCGTCTGGCAGCGATTTAGAGATTCACCTTCGATCTCATCGCCGCCCTCCAACACCCAGACCTTCAAACGCAGCCGGAGGCCAAGTATGAAGACTTAGATGATGCAAAAGAGGAGGAGGAGGAGGAGGGAGGGAGGAAGGAGGGAGTGAGGAAGAAGGAAAAAAAGAAGGTGGGAGGAAAAGGAGAAGAAGAAGAAGAAGAAGAAGAAGGTGGGAGGAAGGAGAAGAAGAGGGAAGAAGAAGGAGAAGAAGAAAGTGGGAGGGACCAAGGAAGGGGGAATGAGAAGAAGGTGGGAGGGAGGGAGAGAGGGAGGAAAGAGGGTAAAGGAGGAAGGAAGGAGAAGAAGCGGAAGAAGAAGGGATGAAGGAGGAAGGAAGAAGGAAGGAGGGAGGGAGGAAGGAAGGAGAAGGGGAGAAGAAGAAAGGATGGATTAAGAAGGAGAAGAAGAAGCAGCATTATGTTTATAAATGAATTCATTATGAACAGGAATCCTGTGTTGGGAAGATGGATTCATGTGGAAGAGTGAAAGCAGAGTTTCGTAATCTCTCTCTCTCTCCCTCCCTCTCTCTCTCTCCCTCTCCCTCTCTTCCTCCACAAAGAGTTATTAGATGATGTAGGGACGGGCGGCTGACACAGGCTGAGGATTGGCTGGGCTCACACAGCACTGGAACATCAAAGCCCAAGGCATTAACCGTTTCTATCCCCCAGAGCGACAGCGAGAGACGGACTTTGATGTGTGTGAGAGTGTGTGTGTGTGTGTGTGTGTGAGGGAGAGAGATACGGAGCGAGAGCAGAAGGCGACTGGGGAGGAAAGCGAGGAGGGAGGGTGGCTCCTCTGTTACCTAATGAAGGCAGTGCGTTGGTAGAGCTGAGGATGGATATGCAGGAAGGAGTAACCAAGACACCGTATTCCTGTTTCTCTGGCGCTCGCTTGAGAGTTTGCAGTTTGAGTCTATATTCAGCTACTAGGCCCTACATTTCCCACAATGCAACTATCTTTTGCGAAACCCTCCCCCTGCCTGGTTAAAGAGCAAAGAGAGAAACCTCAAAACCTCGGCAAATGCAAAGTAATTTGGATGAACTGACCCTTGAAAAAAAAAAAAAAGCCTTGTTGGAGAATCTCTATAATTGCCTGAAGATTGTTGGATTCCTACTCATGCACAAACTAAAGAGGCATGAAAGACACTGAGATTATTCAGTGAACTCCCTCTATAGTCTTTAAATTCACCAAATTAAGATAACCGCTCAACCGAGAGAGAACATTTCTCAATTTGCTGGGCGGACAAGTGTCATTGATTTCCTTTTTTTCATGCCGTTTTCTCCCCCCTTCGATTCTCCCACCTTCTGCGTAACACCCGGAAATATTGTTGTTTAAGTAGCAGGACCGCCGTTATTTACGGGGAGGACGGCTATGGCGAGGCGTTTTAGAGCCTCCTCCCTTATCTGAGATGACTCGTCAAGCGTTCGCGCCATCAGTGGCTCTCTTTGAGAAACAGGAAGTGTCTGATGCGGCCGAGCCGCAACAGTTAGCTTCGTTCCTTCACTTTTTCTTACTCTCCCTCTTACGCACCGTTTCTTTTTCCCCTTTGCCTTTTTATTTCCGTCTTAGCGCATTGGCACAGGAACTGTGCACGCGATCCCCGGCAGCCTGCTGCATTGCAGATAGAGGTGATGAGCACACAGATTTCATTCCTCGCATTCAAACACGGTTGAAAGAGAGAAAATAAGGAGCCTCTTCCCCGGCCCCGTTGGCCCCGAGTCATTCCCTCCTTAGCAGCACGTTAATGCCTCCACTGTCTCCGCTTTTAGCCTCGCCGGCGCCCACATTCCCATCAGGGCCGAGCCTCCAGCAGCATTCCCAGCTGCCATTTTCCCTCCATTTTGGGAAATCCATGTGGCTCCTTTTTGTTTTTGGCCCGGGTGACTCGCGCTCAGGACTTCGCTGAGCTTTTTACTCCAGAGGAGAAAACACGCTCTTTCAAATCCGACACGGGATCAGAGGTGAGGTGCTGGTGAGAGGTGGCAAGCTCAGAGGCCTCATGGAGGGATTACTAAGCCTTGACTCGGCATGTCAGGACTCCAGGTATAGTTTAACAAGAAAGCTCTGTCTAACTGGATTTTTGACGTCGTACTCACCAAGTTAACTGATTCCAGATGTGATAAGAAACTCAAGCAGTCAGGTTGATCAGGTTTTGATCAATCTGACTGTTGCTTAAAACTGTCGATTGGAAACAACAATCAGTCTAGAGACCAATTCATGAGGGATTATTACGACATATCAAGTGCATTCAGTTGAAGTAGTTCAACTGGTTTACAACCTGTTCATTTCATTATTTGACACACTTTCCTATTTGACTTTTTTTTGACCTCCCAAATCTTCGAATTGCAAAAAAAAAAAATCCAATTGAAATTAACAGGAATTAGTTGTTTTTTGTTAAGAAAAACAGACTTTCAAAGGTGCTGAGTTCTAAAGTCGAAGCATATTGAGGGACTGCTTCCATCACAGCCTGCTGCTACAAGCTGTGCAGTGCAAACAGCGCTAGCGGCGCAAACAGCAGCAACAGAGCAAACAGCGCTAGCGGCGCAAACAGCAGTAACAGAGCAAACAGCGCTAGCGGCGCAGACAGCAGCAACAGTGTTGACGGAGGTAACAGCAACTGGAGGGTCAGCGTCACGCCGGCGTCATCAGCTGTAACCGCCGTATGAACGCCGTGCATAGCTGCGCCGATTAGCTAGCCACTAGGGACTAGCTATCCGCTAGCCGCTGGGACTCGTGTGCACGTGCAGCTGGAACCGAAGCTCGGAGTACGACGCGCAGAGCGCTCAGGCAGCCGTTCCTCCGCTACAGCTTCACATCCACAATAGTTGCTTGCTGCTATATTGATGCACTGAATATTGAATTTAGCGCCTTAAAGGTTCCTAGAAAAGTGTTTTCTCAGAGTTTTCCCAAACAAATAGTTTGTGGTTAATTTGATATTCTGTCCTCTGTCACCGTCTCTGCAGCGTTTCCATTATCTCTGCATTAGAAGAGTTTATTATAAACCAGATTTTCCTGCCGCAGCACTTTTTTTTTGGACTCATTTTTAAAAGAGACAAACAATCTGCTCCGTCCATTACGACGTCCTCTCTTAATGCAACGACTCATCAAACCTTCTCCACTCGGGGTTCAGGTGCGGCGGAGAATCGAGTCGTCTTATCTTGTTTAACGTTCACCGATTTCCGAGCGTTTGGCCCCCGAAGACGAGACGCGGTGCGAAACAATCAGCAGCCGGCGTCAGACGGCGTTCACTCCATGAATAAGACATTTTGTCTGCTGAGCTAATTAATCGTGAGAGGCGCCTGATGGCATCTGCCTCTGCGCCGCGTGACTGACACCGAGAGGAGGGAGTTTTAGGACACAACCGCCGAGGGCTGGCTCGCTATAAAGATATATATATGTGCATATATTTATATATATGTGTATATATATGGGTTGTTTGTTCATATACATGCTGACGATAGTATCTTTTTCTTTCCCCTCTTCCTCTGAAACCTCCTACTCTCTCTTTCTGTCACACACTCGCTCACACACACAGCTACTAGTTCGGCCCACCTGGAGGACCTGGCGTACCTGGATGAGCAGAGACACGCTCCGTTGCGCACGTCGCTGCGCATGCCCAGACAGAGCACCACCTGCGGGCCGGGTCGCTCCGGGCAGGACCTGAGAGGTAAGCAAGAGATAAAGACACACACACACACTTTCAACTGTAACCCCACCGCTGATGACGCCCCAAATGTAAGAACGACAGTTTGTCCATTTGTGCAGGTGTTTGCAGGCGACAAAGTCGAAGCATTGAACTGTTTTTTGCGTTTACTTTCGATATGGAGACGTCCGCATGCACAGCCGGAGCAGTGATGCCGCGGGGCTGGCTGTGGTTGGACTCTCTAGATTGTGTATGTGTGTGCGAGAAAGAGACGTGTGTGTGCATAAAGAGCGTTTTGTCAGGTTGTGTCACCACTAAGCTAAAAGTCTGTCTCTGTGCTTAACATTCACGGTCAGCGGGCCATGTCTAGCGGCGCACAGCAAATCTCCTTAGCCTTCTTCTCCCCCAAATGGCCTCGTGTCACAACATAATGTGTCCCCCCCCCACTCGCCCTTCTTCCTCAGTCACTTAGCCAGTAATGACATCCGTAAATGGCCGCCCGAGCGACACAAATGTGCGTCCCCGTGTGTTTTTAAAACACCTGTTAAGACCCCACTTAGCCGAGAGAGAGAGCGCGCTCGGCTGAGCTGCGATGTGATTCGTCCTGCCCGAGGCAGCTGGCCACGGACAGATGCAGGGGTTGGAAAGAGTGTCGGAAAAAGAGAGAGAGAGAGAAGACGCGAGTTCCTCTCAATGCCTCACCGTTACTGCCAGAGCCACTTGTTTCAGCCCTCCTCCTCCTCCTCCACCTCCTCTCAGGGCAACCGAGTGTGTTTACAAGCCGACCGACTGCGTCCTGGCGTGCGTCCTGCCTCCTCGGATCAGTGTCAGCCTCCCCGAGTGCAGCGCCGAGAGAGAACGAGGCGGAAAGAAGACACGACGTGAAGGCCGGCCGCTCGGAGAACACGGGGTTTTTTTCTTCTCCCTACAGATCACATGAGGGCAAATTCCTCATACGATCTGATGATAAATATTATGGTTAAAAAGCTTAAAGGGTCAATGTTTGGCTGACACTAGTGTCCAGATGTTATGCTCTGGATCCCCACGGGATGATTCATGACGATGTGACCTCCCCTGACCCTTGAGGGCTCAGTGGAAAGGTCTCACAGTGATCAAGGTCACAGTGATCAAGGTCACAGTGATGACGCCGACTCTTAACAAAAAGCTTTGGATCGATCCTGCACAAACGCTGTTTTATTAATGCACTATAGTAATAAAGTAGTCCCTTTTTTTAAGGCGTTCATTCGAGCCAATGAGCTGCAGCACAGGCCACGTTTGAAACCGCTTCCATAAAGAAGGGACGCTGTCGGTTTTATTGCCTTTTTTATAAACATGTAATACATAAATAAAAGACTAATAGTGATGCATTGTGCACTTTTCCTCCAGCACCACCTTTTTCACAGCGCACGAGCGATGCAATGTCCTGATCTCCGAGACATTTATGGTGAATTAGCTTCCTTTTATATGGCGCCTCTCTCGTCTTCTGACCGCTCAAAGCGCTTTTACAGTCCGTGTAAACACACACACGTACTGATTGATGCCATGCAAGCCGCGACCTGCCCGTCAGGATCTAAAATAAACTCCACAAACCGAGACAACTTCAACACTCCGGATGGGAGGAGCCTAACGGGGAAGTGTGACGCACACACAGTCGCACCTTTTGCATAACAAGAGGATCATCAAGCGACCGATTTGATTTTTAAATATACAAGATGCGGATGGTTATGTGTCGGGTCAGGTTGTAACCAGCTGACGGATGCAGCTCTCTCTCTCTCTCTCTCTCTCT
The DNA here is from genome assembly GCF_023055335.1 of Clinocottus analis. NCBI lineage: Eukaryota > Metazoa > Chordata > Actinopteri > Perciformes > Cottidae > Clinocottus > Clinocottus analis. The sequence continues at coordinate 1,829,667 of NW_027175920.1, forward strand.
CTCTCTCTCTCTCTCTCTCTCTCTCTCTCTCTCTCTTTCTCTCTCTCTCTCTCTCTCTCTCTCTCTCTCTCTCTCGTTGTTTTTTTGTTCGCTCCTTTTGATGCTCGGGCGTCCATCGGGGGCTCGAGCTGTGCTGCTGTTTGGAGGAGAGTGAGTCAGACTGTGATGGACCTTCTTGTGCTCCTGCCTGCCTACCTCTAAGATTTCACCACCCACCTTATCTATTCACCGCAAACTCACTCGCATAACTGTACACCACACACACACACACACATGCTCTCCCTCGTTTATCTTCACTCTGACGCTCTCTCTTTGTCTTTGTCGTTTTGGTTTTATTACTCCCATATATATATATACATATATATATATATATATATATATATATATATATATATATATATATATATATACTCGCTGGCTGGGGATGCAACTTAAATAAAAAGTCTTGGAGATTCAGGTTAGCGCTGTAATTGATCAGACATTTAAAGGGTAACGCTGTTGATGTTGCTCCTCCTCAGCAAATTCCTTGAAAGCGCCAAAAGCAAAACATAAATCTGTAGTTTATCCAGAAGCTCGACGTCGTAGAGGAAGACCTCCGGTGTTGTTCATGAACTATCGGCACTGCAGTTTATTTTGAGCCAATCCCACATACAACATCCGGCCGCTGTGAACACTCACAGGAGCTGCGAATGCGTATTAATCCACATAGAAATATTCCTTTTATTCATCTTGGAGGGAAACTACAGAGTCCGGCTGTTTCAGGAAACAACTGAGCCTCTTTTTTAAAAAAGGAAGCTCGTCAAGAATGCCAGAAAAAGTCAGAAACCTTTGACTAATATATTGTTGTTTTAACGGGAAACAAATACAGAATATTGTACAGTTGATTAGTTTAAATTAAGTGACTCTTCATGGTTCACATTTATTTACAGCAAACACAGATTATTATCACAAGTGAGTCAGATCGCTAGTCTAGATTTGCAACACGTCAGCTGCTATCTTTTGGATGATTATCTGCTGTTTTTTCATTTCGTCTGACACCGGCGCCTTAATCTGTTGTCTGCAATCAGATGAAAGCATTTTAATTTCAAAACTATCTTTAATTCCAGACGCGACATTCATCATAACACGTCTGTTGTTTCGAGGGCTTCACATCCGACGCAACACGCCGACATCCTCGTGTCCTTGTTGCGTGAAGTTAAGTCTGTGAACGCTTCGTGTTGAATGTTAAATGCCTCCATGAGGAAGATTACAACACATTACCCATAAACTCGTCCAGGTTTATTTTGCTGCTCCGACTCAAATTACATAAGATTTTTTTTTCTTCGAATAAGAAATTATGTAAGAACCTGTCGGTGCATTAGCTGCAGCTCTACATCCACTGTTGCAGGAAATTACTCCCACTTCCACCGACTCCCACATCAGCCATAAGAGAAGTCACCTGACCGGAGATAACCCCGCCCCCCACACCCCTCTGCCGCCACGCCATCCCCAGACCCTCCTCCTCATCCCTCTCTCTTCTTCCTCTCCACCTCTGTGCCAACTTCCCCTCCCGCCTCCTCGAGGCCGCTCAGCCACCGTGAGTCATCCTCACCTGGTGAATAATTAAAACGTCTGAGACTCTCGCGCCGTCTGGCCATCGGAGGAGCAGCAGGAGGAGCAGGAGGAGGAGGAGGGAGGCAGACGAGGGGCGGTGGAGTGATAACTCTCTTAATGTCGCCTGAGGGTTATGAGCAACTGCCATCCATCCGTCTACCACCCTCTCTCTCTCTCTCTCTCTCTCACACTTTTGCTTTCAACGTCCTGGGAAAAAAACAAACAACTCCCTCGGCCTCCGACGTTCACAACCGCGTTCCAGCGGACGACCCAGCGGAGTCGCTAGCGGCTGCGCGACTTAGCGCGCACAAAACAGGTGTAATCGCCGCCGCCGATATCGCAAAAAAAGGTGTGTTTAGCAAATCCACGAGGACAGAAAGGAGCTTTACGGGCTCGTTTGGCATTCACTCTCTCCACCCTCAAACCCCCGTGATAATTGGATTAGCAAGCACTTAAAACAGAGCAGCGGTGGGTTATTTAGCCTCTTGCTTCAGCGGCCTTCGGTGTCGTAAACGGCATCGGGGTCGTTTTTCTGCGCCAGTGTTGCGTCAGGGCCGTTGTGACGCCCGACTGGAGGAAGATTACATCAGTTTGTGAGTTTTAGACGGAACAGAGAGGTCGCCTTCTGCCTCGTTGTGTCTCTCTGTGCGTGTTGAGTTGCACTAAAATAATCTTACGGGGGAATATGGATGAAGTGTCTTTCATTGCGTCTGGCTGCAGCCGGCTCAGAGCTCAGTGCAGTGAGAAGTGTCGCTGGACACGCAGCCGCCACCAAAACAAGCTTTTCATGCACTTCCAGGTCTTTTTCTGCTGATTGCGCTTCCTTTTTAGCGGGATCATCACGTTTCCTTTCTCTCTGCGGTGAGAATTAGCATTCGAGGAGGAGGAGAAGGTGAAGAAGAAGAAGGTGAAGAAGAAGAAGAAGAAGAAGGTGAAGAAGAAGAAGAAGAAGCTGGTGAAGGAGAAGGAGGAGGAGTTAGTGAAGAAGAAGAAGAAGGTAGTGAAGAAGAAAGTAGTGAAGAAGGAGAAGAAGAAGGAGCAGCTGGTGAAGGAGGAGGAGTTAGTGAAGAAGAAGAAGGTAGTGAAGAAGAAGAAGAAGAAGGTAGTGAAGGTGAAGAAGGTGGTGAAGAAGAAGGTGGTGGTTAAGGTGATGAAGAAGGTGAAGAAGAAGAAGGTGAAGAAGACGAAGGTGGTGAAGTAGATGATGAAGAAGGTGAAGAAGCAGCATTTGAAGTGCCGCGTGGTAAAAGGACGCGTACAGTGTAGCATCACGTCATTATGGGATGGAGCCGTGCTCTTTATCAGCTCACTGGAGTATTTACAGACATGCAGCCTTAATGCAAACCCTCCTCTCCTTCTTTCCTTTCCTTTCTTCCCTCCTGATGTATTTTGCGCTCTACCAGCACGCAGTATAGAAATTTCTGCCGACACACAATAAATCCTACACCGCTCTCTCGCCGCTCGCGTCCGCCCGCTGTAACGCACGATGCATATTTCCCTCAGCTCCGACTCCGCGTGCTTGATGCCGGCGCACTGCAGAGCGTGAAGAGAGCCGCTGCCGGCTGATCAGCAGTTATTCCTCATCATCGGTAAAGCGAGGAGAATCAGAGCTGAGAGTCGAATGATCTGGGAAAACGATTTTTACATTATATTCTCAGGGCTGAGTCCCGTCTCGGGGTCAAATGGTGGATTATGATAGTTGTGTTATGTGTCATTGTCACATGACGGCACATTAAGGTTCCAACTTAAGTGGCAAAAAAACTCAGACTACAGAAAGCTCCTTTGTCCTTCAAATACAAATAAAACACCCACTGGTTACTTATTATATTATTTTGCCCTGATTTTTAAGCACATGAGAGATGATTTCATGGGACGTGATCTCAAGAAAAAGAGCAGGAACCTCACAAAGGAACCAGAAGAAATGCTTCAGCGTAGATCTGATCGTACAATTTGTCTGAGGTTTCGGTAACGGCTCCAAATTCGGGATTTCTCAGGTACTTTCTGACCTTTAGCAGCCCGTAGTTTGTGTGTGTGTGTGTGTGTGTGTTTGTGTGTGCGTGGAGTCAAGGTTGGAGTTCCCTCCATCCAAGTGTTCAAATCACCAGAACTGTGTTCATTTATTTTATTTTTAATATAGATTAATTGATCTCGCCCCGCACGCGATGAAACCAATTAGATTCTCCCCCCAAAAAACAGCCGCTCTTGAAAACACCGCTCGATGTAATTCAAAGGATTTCACTCAGGAATCGACCCAACAACCCACCGGTGTGGAGGAGGTTCCCATATTCCTGACATCATGACGTGCTGACGCTGTTGTCCGCTTCCTTTTATTTATATTTGTGTGTCTTTGCATTGAGCTGCAAACTGCTGCCAGTTCCCATTCCTGTCCTCACTGTCTTGCTTTCTCCCCCCTCTCTCTCTCTCTCTCTTTCTCTTTCTCTCCGTCTCTCTCCCTCTCTTCTGCTTGCTCTCCGTCACAGCTTCCGCTAATAACACCCATGCCTGGCAATCCCAGTCACGTAAGTTACTTTAATTTTCATTGGTTGCAGTTCTGCTCGCGGCCGCCGCGCTCGCTGGCTTCTGCTTCACAAGTTGCACACATGCACTCTCACACACACACACACACACACACACACACACACACACTCTCTCGCCAGCAGAGCGTTTGGATTATTAACGCACAACTCGCATTCTCAATCGGGCATAATTAGCAGATGCCGATGCACCATTTAAAGAAACGAGACACCAGATAGAAGAGAGCGTGTTTTTAAAAAAAAAATTTAAAGACGGCACCCCGGAGATGACACCCAGAAGCAGCCGACTGAATTTTTACACTGAATTCATCACACATGCTTCAGAAGTTGGTACCAGATTCATTTCGGCCTCATTAGTCTTTAACGGTCCATATGTTGGGCTAAAAAGCCGCTCAACCTCTGGAGGTCTGGAGTTTAATGAATCCCCCACGCGAGTAAAGATCAACATTCGGCTGTTAAAACAGTCGACCCCCAACAAAATGAGTTCAAAGCAAACAAATCTGGATCGTAAAAGTCTTCCCCTTTGAGTTCTTAAGCTACGTTTTCTTGCTCCCAACATGACTTTAACTGGTATTTCTGTTTTCTCTTTAATTTATAGTGAGATTAAAGTGACATTTAACCTCCAGAGGACATTTTACACCCGACACATTGTTCTATAATGTCTTTAAAGGACCGTTTGTCACACAATCCACACACACAATCATGTTTATTTCACGTGGGAATCACTGACCCAAGAGTATATATTTGATCTCAGAAGGTTAATAACTTTGTTTCTGTAATGTCAACCTTTTAATGTTGAATTGCATGTCAATATTTGTAACCTTAAAATCCACATTTTGTTGCTGTATTTACTTTTGTATATCAGAACATACAAACGTGTTCATGCATAGATATGTTCATGTCTGTGTTTCCATTCATATGTTGTTAATCCTGTACCAAATATGCAGCAAAGTGGTTAATTTTGGGGGTTTTATAGACACAGCAACACACACGATTTCATATTTTTCCTGCAAGAAAGGAGGTTGTAAATCTTTCCAACTCTAATTCTTAATTTCCTCGCCCCCCTGCAGTGCGCTTTGCACCCTACCGGCCTCAAGACATCGCCCTCAAGCCGCTGCTGTTCGAGGTGCCGAGCATCACCATGGACTCGGTCTTCACGGGCCGCGAGTGGCTCTTCCAGGAGGTCGACGCCCACCTCAACAGCCCCAACGCCAGCACCAACCGCGGCGTGGCAGTGGTGGGCAACATCGGCTTCGGCAAGACCGCCATCGTGTCCCGCCTGGTGGCGCTCAGCTGCCACGGCACGCGCATGAGGCAGATCGCCTCCGACAGCCCGCAGGCCTCGCCCAAACGTACGCCGGCTAAGCTAAGACCGCTTTTTCATTATTGTTGTACCCGATTGGAAGAGTCGGCACGTCTCACACGGCGCTTGTGTGTTGTGTCCAGATGGCGAGGGGCTCCCTCTCACGCAGCCTCAGCCCACGCACGGCACCCTGGGAGGAGGCAGCTGTCCCGGGACCCCCGAGATGAGGCGACGTCAGGAGGAAGCCATGAGGAGGCTGGCGTCTCAGGTACCCGACACACCTGCGATCGTGGGCGCTCAGTTCAGCCTCTAATCCACAGAAAAAAAGACATTTGCTTTCACCTTAAACACTCTGATGGTCCGTGTTTATTTGTCGGCTTCTTCCACAGATGCACATGATCTATTTATCGAGCCGTTTGCTCCGAGTGTAGCCGCGCTTGTAGCGATTTCAGATTGCAATTTCCAGCGTTTATATTTGATGGTTTGCGTATCACTGAAGAAAGATAAGTGCACAAGCCCGAGCCTCATAAATACATCTCCACCTTCCCTCGACACCTCCATTTCACAGCTGTGCGAAATGAAAAAAGATATAGATTTAATTGCCGCAAAAAAAAAAAACCTTATACAAGCGAACTCATTTGCATTGTCGCTTCTTCCGTTTCATATTTTCCTCCGTTATCAAAGAGCAGAAGTGCACACGTGATTTGTGAAGAGGAAACGTGGCTGAATAGTCTTTATTGTTTTTATTGTGTTTGTGGTGGAGCGTGACATTTTCCGGCCTCTCTGTCCAAAAAAAAAAAAAAAGTCTTAACGTCTTCATTTTTCAATTAGCGACGGCGGCGCCGGCAGGTTAGCCGGCGTGTCGCTCGTTTGAAGAGCGCGAGCGCGGACGCCGACTCGTGAAGCTTTTCATGGACTCACGCAGAGTTTCTCTCCCCGAGGTCGTCGACTTCAAATGAGCTGCGAGATAAGTCGGGACTGAGGATTCCTCTCTCGCTCTTCTCTGTGTTAAATGTTGACTTTTTTCTTCTTGAAACAACCGCAAACGAGAGAGTTTAGCTTCAACTTGAGAAACGTCTTTTACCCGCTCTTCTTCTTCTTCTCCTTCTTTTTCTTCTTCACTACTTTCTTCTTCTTCACTACCTTCTTCTTCTTCTTCTTCTTCTTCACCACCTCCTTCTTCTCTTTCACCACCTTCTTCTTCTTCTTCTTCTTCACTACCTTCTTCATCTTCTTCACTGCCTTCTTCTTCTTCACCACCTTCTCCTCCTCCACCTTCTTCCTCTTCTCCTTCTTCTTCTTCTTCTTCTTCTTCTTCGTCGCACCTCGGCCCCCCTCCCATGCTGCTCAGCCATCTGCATCCCCCTCGGTCCCAGCCTGATGCATTATGCAGATGTGTTTAAAAAAGAAAAAACAACTTTGCCAGGGAGCCTTATGAAATATTAATACCTGCAGAAAGCCATTTCCCAGCCACGCTATTAGATCTTGTTAACTCTTTGCATTAATAATGGAGCTCGCCCCCTTTTTTCACCCCCTTTTTTTGGTTTTAAAAACTCTTTTTCTTTGTTTTCCCTCACTGCTCTCTGATTGCTGCACCTCTTTTTTTTTTTTTTAAACTATTCAAACTCCTTCGTGACGTCTCGGTCGCCCTCGACCGTCCTGCCGACGCACGAAGACGCGTTCGCTCATGTAATTAATCATCGCCGTGTTTTTCGACGGTTTCAACACTCGACTCCTCTCCGCGCCGCCCAACAGTCGCCCGACACACGAGTGTGTGTGCGCGGGCTGACTCACAGTCGGTTCCCCCCTCTTGGCAGCCGGAAAAAAGGCAATGAATTATGAATAGCTGAAACCGTACAGCGGGACGAGAAGTATTATGTTTCATTATGCTGCAATCACCCACCATGAAGTTGACTCAATCCCAAATGAGTCTGTGTGCTCTGGGCGAAACAATATTTCTGCCACCTGACTCCCACGCACACTTTTCTTCAGTTTGTTGCAGAAAAAAAAAAAAAAGGTTTGTCACGGTTCAGATTACTAGATTTTTTTGACCCCCTGGTCTTCTTTTCCCCCAACTCTCTGTCGCCCCCAGGTGGTGGCGTACCATTACTGCCAGGCCGACAACGCCTACACCTGCCTGGTGCCGGAGTTCGTGCACAACGTGGCGGCTCTGCTGTGCCGCTCGCCGCACCTGGTGGCCTACAGGGAGCAGCTGCTGAGGGAGCCGCACCTGCAGAGCACCCTGAGCCTGCGCTCCTGCGTGCAGGACCCCCTGGCCTCCTTCAGGAGGGGCGTGCTGGAGCCCCTGGACGCGCTTTACAAAGGTGAAGCGGCAAAGTCGCACACAGTCTCACACACACACACGGGGGTCAGAACAGTCACAGTATATGTTCAATGAAGAAAACAAAGTGTAGACTTTATTCTGTGACCCTGTATTGATGTATTCTCGTGCAATTCATCTGTGCAAAGTACTTTTTTAATTGCATTAAGGCAATTTATGTATTTGTATAAAAAATATTGCTTTTTAATCATTTAAGACGTAGCTCTACTTGAGTTTGTTGATTCATTTGCTCTCTTGGACTAAACGTCTTCACATTCCTCAGGATTAACTGGATTGTGTTGAATTATTTTAATAATTTGTCTCGCTTTCTTTGCAATTTGATGCCTCTTCAGACCTCAGTGTTCAATTTATTGTTTGACTTGAATCCCTGGTGCATGGTATTAGACGCATCTTGTGCACTTTGTGTTCAATATAATCAAGATCAAAGTCGTTAATCTCGACGCTGGAGCTGATTTTTCTTTCTTTTTTTATTAAACCAAACAAAGCTTCTCAGGATAGATTGTTCCACGCTTTCATTTTGAATGGAGACAAAACATCCAATCTGTGATGATTACTTTTTAAATACGATGTGAAATTTGACTTTGTGGCGGAGCGTGAAGGTCAAACTCACTTTGCAGAGGACGGCCGTTCAATGTGGAAAGCTCTGAAACATCAAGTACATGCCATTTATTTGTGGTTAATCATGAGCTTGTTTTTCATCACCATCATGTAAAAAAATATATATATTTTTTAAAAAGTATCTTTTTTTTCTCCATTTGTATAAAAATGTTTAAAAAAAGAAATTATTTTTTTTTTTAAAGTTTTTTTCTTCATTTGTATAAAAATGTTTTTTAAGTATATATATTTTTTTAAATGTAAAAAAAAAAAAAAAAACTTTTTTGGGGATAAAAATGTTTTTAAAAAAAACTAGAAAGAGCATTTCCTGCTGAAAATGCGTTGGAATGCAAAAAGCTGAAGCTTATAGCTGAAATATTTGAAAGAAATAGCTGAATATAGCTGAACATAGTGGAATATAGCTTAAATTAGCTAAATATAGCTAAATATATTTGAAAATGAAAAAATAGCTGAATATATGTAAAAACAGCTGAATATATTAATATAGCTGAAAATAGCGGAATAGATGAATATATAAATAAATAGCAAATCAGTATTGAAAATATAGAAAAGGCAAAATACCTGCTAAAATTTTACAGTTCAAAGTCATTTAATTGAACTGTTGAAAATTCTTGTCGTTTAAATGTATAATTGGAAAAGTTGAAAGGAAAACTGCATCATCTAAATCAGGGGTGTCAAACATACGACCCGGCCCGCCACAGTGTCCAGTCCAACAGAAGAAAAAAAAAAGTTTTTTTGAAAAATTAAAATCTGTCACAGGTGGGGTTTGAACCACTGACCCTTTGCTCCTAAGGCGGAGTTGCTAACCACTGATCTACAGGTGCAGTTGGTGAGAGACCTGATATTACTGAGTGTCTACAAAACCATCCGTCAAACCTCAACGTGAACGTCAGTGACGCTGTTAATCCTGACGTTTATAACCAAAGTGACCTGCACACACGCGCGCGCACACACACACACGAACGTTCACGCGACCATAATAACACGTTCACGCGCGAGCACGGCCGTTCATGTGCGCCACCCGTTCGCGTGTGCGGCCGCTTACGTGCCTGCTGCCTGTAGATGCACAGACCAAAGGGCTGCTGCTGGGGACGGACCGGCTCTCCCATTCAGTCGGACCTCAACACGTCTTATCTGTTGGATTCCTATCGACCGCAGTTTACGGCAGAAGACAAGATTTCCAACGTTTTGAGCTATAAATTATGTCCAAAGAGTATACGGTTTGGAGTAGAGAGCAAGTTTAAAATATGTGTATCGCCAAGTGCCCTCGCTCTGGAGTATTACGTCACTGCTCTGAGCTGCCCAACACACAATAATGAGAAAGGCAGAAAAGGTGCGGAAAAACTATAAAACGAAAACGCCGACAGTTAAAACAATATAGGATATATCGAAAAGATGAGTAATACAATAACAGCAAAAACGTTTTGTCAACATTTTAAAGGTGGAATGGTGTCTCTAGCTGGAGGCATGACAGAGCCTTTCCCTTTTGAAGTTGAAGAGTTGAAAGCGGATTTGAAGATGTTCTTCATTGGAAACCATTCATTTTTTTTTTATAAAAAGCTGAATAATTTTAAAATTTGAGAAAATATGAAAAATGTAAAAGCGTAGATTAATAGCTAAAGGTTTTGTCAACATTTGGAATTTTAAATATTGTCTCAAGCTCAATGTATGAAGAAACTGTAAACGTTTGAAGTTGAAGATGATTTGAAGATTTCCCCATTGGGTCCCATTATAAAAAAAATCATAAAAAGCTTAATAATTTGGAAATTTGAAAAGTCAGAAATATGAAAAGTCATAGCCATCGTCTCCTTAAGTAGCTGAATATTTGAATAATTGAACTTTTTTCTGTAACTGGAAATATGAAGGACTAGTTACGGTCCAAAATACGGATGGAAGAAATAGAAGAAACAGTTTAATAAAGATTTGAAGAACAATAGTTGGAATGCTTGCAGCATTCCAACTAATTAGAAAAAAACTTTTTTTTCTTCATTTGTATAAAAATGTAAAATTATTATTATTTTTTTTCCAGAGAGGAAGATCAACTCTGAGGAGGACCTCATCATCCTCATCGACGGGCTGAACGAGGCAGAGTTCCACAAGCCGGACTACGGAGACACCATCGTGTCTTTCCTCAGCAAAACCATCCACAAGTTCCCTCCATGGCTCAAGCTGGTGGTGACGGTCAGAACCACGCTGCAGGTACACAGACAGACGGGAGCTTTGTTCTCCAGCTGTTTGCATCTGCCGCTTCACATTCAATCTAATTCAAAAACAATAGTTTTAATTTTGTTTTGTTTTGTGTTTGTCTATTATTGTTACTACTGGCACCAACAGGGTTTTACATCAACATTATCAGCGGGTTATTTTTATTTAATTTATTATTATTTTTATTTTTTTAAATATATATATATATTTATTTAATTTGTATTTTTTATTATTTCTATTTTGAAATTATATATATATATATATATATATATATATATATATATGCTTTATTTTTTTAATAATATTTGTTTTTTATTTACATTATTTATTTTAAATATTTAATTTATTTAATTTATTATTTCTATTTCTTAAAATAATATATACATTTAATTTATTTAATTTATTAGAAGAAAAAAATAGACCAGTTACTCATTCCATTTTACACTTTATTTTTGACCTTTCATTTAAAATGAATAATTTAAATTCCTCAAGATGTCTCTGCAGCAATATCACTGACCGCTTTGTGACCGCTCAGGAGATCACCAGCGCGCTGCCGTTCCACCGCATCTCTCTGGACGGCCTGGAGGAGAACGACGCCATAGACCAGGACCTGCAGGGCTACATCCTGCACCGCATCCACAGCAGCCCGGAGATCCAGAACAACATCTCGCTCAACGGCAAGATGGACAACACCACCTTCGGCAAGCTCAGCGCCCACCTGAAGGCCCTGAGCCAGGGCTCTTACCTGTACCTCAAGCTCACCTTTGACCTCATCGAGAAGGGCTACCTTGTGCTCAAAAGCTCCAGCTACAAGGTACGGGAGGCGCCGACAACGAGAACGTCTGGCGGCTAACTCTGCATACTTTGAATAAAGCCAATTTGCCCAAAACCAAGAAAAACATCACAGTGTTTCTCGCTGCATCCATAGCAACAGGGACGAAAAAAAAACCCATTTCTCTAAATCAAATATCCTGGTGCTCGTGATTGCTCAAGGCAACAACCGGAATGGCAATTTTTATTTACCCGCACCCCCGACATGTACAAGTAGTTTCATGAAATCTTCTTCTCGACAGCCGGGAACCGAAACACCTTTTTTTTCCATAAATAATGCAACCGCCATTGTTTAAGTGTGCATTTCATAATGAAATATTTTATCTCGCACCTCCAGCTTCATTGAATTTTCATGTATTCAGAAGAGCTTCCAGACTCCATATAAAGAAAGAAAAAATCACATTCTCCCCCCCCCCTCCGACCACACGGAGACGCGCTGTACAAACACGCTGCATTATTCATGTTCTGTCGAGCGGCGGCGAACGAGAAAGAAATCTGCATTACGCTTCATATTCTCCTCTCAGGTGGTCCCGGTCAACCTGGCGGAGGTGTACCTGCTGCAGTGCAACATGCGCTTCCCCACGCAGTCGTCGTTCGAGCGGGCGCTGCCGCTGCTCAACGTGGCCGTGGCCTCGCTGCACCCGCTGAACGACGAGCAGATCTACCAGGCCATCAACTCCGGCTCGCTGCAGGTAAAACAAAAACATCCGGGGAAAAAAAAGGAACGCACAAGACGACCTTGAGACGGTCGAACAGCTCACGGCCTTTTTAAAATTGATTTGATTTATTATAATAATTGGCCGCTGTGATCCGGGTTTCACAGTCCAAACTTTTCCTAAGTCAAGAGCTAAATGAACATTTTGAAAATTAGGTGAAAAGACTTTTTAATGGATTAGATTAGATGTATTTTATTAGTCCCGTAGTGGGGAAATTTGCAGGATTACAGTGCACACAAGAGACACAAGTACCTGTAATATGAATAAATACAAATATTAAACAAGTAATGTAAATAATTAAAACAGTAAAGAATGCACAATAACAATAACATTATTGTGACGTCATCTCTTGCTAGACTTTGGTTATTTTATAATAAATGGATTCAAATAAAATGTTGTTGCATGTCATAAATGTTTATCTAACATAGCCGTGTATTCTTAAAGGCCATTACAATGTGCTTTTTAATCAGCTTCTTACTTTGAACAAACTATTTCCAATACTTTTACTGGTTTTGCGTTACACTTTGGTAAAATTAAATTGTTTCTATAGTTTTCAGCTGGAAGAAAATGGTGACATCACACATTAATCAGTCTTTAGCAGTATTTGACTCAAAATATAATTACATCATTTAGTTATCGTCATGCACATTAGGCTAATTATCCCAGTTAATAAATAAAAATGTAATTTGTTCCTTATTTAGTGAGACATCAATTACACAATATGTAAATATTTGTAGTAAACGAGTTTTAGGGGCTTTGACAATTCAAAGAAAAGAGTATTTTACTTCTTTTGGTTGACTAAATAAATTGTCCAATACAATTATCAAACACTGCATCCACAGTTCTACAAATACACATCATATTGTAAAGTTGTCCCCTTGCTTAAGAACGACAAACTAAACCCAACGAATGACTTTGGATTGACCTCTGTGGCTCGCAGGGCACGCTGGACTGGGAGGATTTCTCACAGCGCCTCGACAACCTGTCGGTCTTCCTGGTGAAGAGGAGGGACGGCACGCGGATGTTCGTGCACCCGTCCTTCAGGGAGTGGCTCATCTGGAGGGAGGAAGGAGAAAAGACAAAGTTCCTCTGCGACCCGAGGTGAAATAATCTTAATCTGCTAGGATGAAAGTACCGAGCGAAGAAGTTCACGCTTAAACTGTGGGAGGAAACAGTCGTTCTTTAGTATTAGCTAATAAGGGATACTTTGGGTACTTTATCCATGGCCGGTGTGTTTCCTCCAGACAGGAGGACCAAAGCAAAACATATTTAACACCTACAAAGTTTAAGTGTGCACTATATTCAGATTATTTCCCCTTCTTTACTTGCTGTGAGACAGCCCTTTCCTCTGGTAACCGGTGATCCGGTAACTGTGATCTCCATTCAATCTTTCTTCAGAGCCACCAGACTCCTATAACAAAAACAGCGATTTTATTTTGCAGAACACCGTCTTTGCTAGTCTTCCTCTGCCTCTGTCGGTTATTCTCGGCGCTCTTTTGTGGCTTTTGTGACTCCGAACGAAGCATTTGAAACGCCGGAGTCGCACGATAACGCGAGCTAACACAAGCTAACGGAGCGATGGAGTCGGCGGTGGATGGAGTTGCGCGAAGGTAAAATGGCTTTTTTTGTCAATGGAGTCTGGTGGCTTTGAAGAGAGCAGAGAGGATGCCGAGGTCACACACGAAGAGGACGTAAAGAAAGACATTAAACCCATCGTGTCTCAGAAAGAGGAAGCAACTTTTTTGCAGGGTGAACGTCCCAAATCCCTAAATTTGTATTACTGGTTAGGAATCAATATTTAATCAGCAACCTCAGCTGTTTTTCAGGAAGTAGAACTAACAGGATTCACATTAAAATCAGTCAACTGTAAGCTATAATATCAAAATATCAATGACATAACATCAGGACTTAAATAACCGGCTTCCTAGCGCCATCAGAAGTGAATATTCACCACTTTTTTTAATCACACATGTGGCAACGAATGATTCCTCTGACTGCCACCTGCATCTCCTCCGTGTGCTTTTAAGTCCGTCAGTTACGTGTGATTATAAACGTCCCCGTCAGTCGCGGGTACAGTATGTGCGTCTCGGCAGAGGAGGTGCAGGAACATTATGTTATGAGCGGTGATAACGACCCGACGGGTCCGTCTGGATATTGAAGGACTCCGCCTTCGTCCTCTCTGCAGGAGCGGTCACACCCTGCTGGCCTTCTGGTTCTCTCGGCAGGAGAACAAGCTGAACAGACAGCAGACCATTGAGCTGGGCCACCACATCCTCAAAGCACATATCTTCAAGGTACGCTGGTATTTGTCATCTACAGCCACACACACACACACACACACAGCTGTGGTCTGGCTTCAAAGTAATGAATATTTACAATCCATCTCTCTTTCTCTCTTCAAGGGTCTCAGCAAGAAAGTCGGGGTTTCCTCATCCATCTTGCAGGGCCTGTGGGTGTCCTACAGCACAGAAGGCCTTTCAGCCGCGCTCTCTTCGCTCCGAAACCTCTACACACCCAACATCAAGGTACAGGGGAGAGGAGTCGTGCTTAAAGAATATGCGCTGGGTACAAAATCGAGACTGCTTGGCAAATTGCGCTTCAGCCCTAAAACGTCCCCTCGCTCTGGGCCGCGTCGGGCAACTTCTCGGAGGCGTTGCCTGGCAAAATCGTGTGGACAAGGAGAGGGAACTTCCTCACAAACGTCCACTTGGACTAGAGGGATGAGCTGATTTAAAATGGTGGTCAAAGGTCACGTTTTTTTTTGGGCCATAACTCAAAAAATCATCAGACACGAACGTGTCTCGATAGGATAATAATGAATAATGAAGTGACGGCAAAAGGGAAGTAAATGAGTGTTTCTCTCTCTCTCTCTCTCTTTCTCTCCCCCTCCCAGGTGAGCCGGCTGCTGATGCTGGGCGGAGCCAACGTGAACTACCGCACGGAGGTGCTGAACAACGCCCCCGTCCTGTGCGTCCACTCCCACCTGGGCTACATGGACATGGTGGGCCTGCTGCTGGAGTACGGCGCCTCGGTGGACTCCCCGTCCGAGAGCGGCCTCACGCCGCTGGGCTACGCCGCCGCCGGGGGCCACATGGCCATCGTGACGGCGCTCTGCCGCAGGAGGGCGAAGGTGAGCGCGGGAAGAGCGCCGATCGAGGCCACGAGGTCTCATGATCCGAGACCTTGCTTGAGATTTGCGTCTCTGATCGCCGTCATCTGTCTCCACGTTCGCAGGTGGATCACCTGGACAAGAACGGCCAGTGCGCTCTGGTCCACGCGGCCCTGCGGGGCCACATGGAGGTGGTGAAGTTCCTCATCCAGTGCGACTGGGGCCTGGGGCCGCAGCAGCAGCAGTCTCCACAAACACAACAGCAGGCCGCCTTCACCAAGAGCCACGCGGTACAGCAGGCCCTCGTCGCTGCCGCCAGCATGGGATACACAGAGGTACGTCTGATGGGAGGAAGCAGATGAGTATCAAGCCCTCCATGGTCTTTTTTCTGGAGTTTTTCTGTTTTAAAGGTTGGAGATGCACGGTTTTAAAGCCAAAAGACGAGGAAAACAGTATTAAAAATGCTTTATTAACACGTTCTGTGCCATATTCGCTCCGATGTTTGTCAGTTACATTTAGTCAAACCGTTAAGTCATATCCTCTCATTTGAGCTTACTTCGCCGCATATCAGCCATTTTTAATACTAGAAAAAGACGCCAAAGCCCCCGTTCACAGGAAGAAAAGCGACTCAACACGGCGCTGACAGGCTGATGATGATCAGTGTGTGAGCTGAAGGCAAGCAAACAACGTCTGTCGCACGAAACTCTGAAGCTCCTTCAACAGTTTTTACACTATATCAACATGTGTGAGGCGATTCAGCTCATTGCCGTGCAGCGCAGGGTTGCTTTTCTTAGCAATGCTGTACGTATCGCAGGGACATAAAAAGGGATCATCCTCACACTTGGGCTCTAAAAAAGGCTAAAACAATGTGTTAAAGCAATTGGATGAGCCTCTTTGATCAATTTAGGCTTAATTAAGTGGTTTCATGTTCATGTTTCCAGCATGTTAATCCTTTTAATAATCTTCGTCATCCCCCATCAGATTGTGTCCTACCTGCTGGATCTGCCGGAGAAAGATGAAGAGGAGGTGGAGCGGGCTCAGATCAATAACTTTGACACCTTGTGGGGGGAGACAGGTGAGAACACCTCCTTTACATCACACCTGGCTCTGAATGATTTGTGTTCAAATAGTTCTCTGCCGATACTAAAACGTGGATCAGGAGGTCGGGTTCACGCTAGGAGCTTCCATTCACTTACATTATGATGCGTTCAGGTTCATTCAGTAAAAGTGAGACGTTAGAGGTAAGTTGTCGTGATAAAATGTTGAAACTAGAAACTAAATACAGTTATGAACTGTTACTACCAGATTATTATCATCTTCAAACACACAGTTGTCTTTTTTTCATCCATACAAATTGTCTCCTCGTCATTTGGATGAATTTTTGACGGTTTGCACTGACTTCGGGGCAGCTCGAGGTCTCGTACAACAGCCGCTGTAACAAAAACCGCTCCACAAAGATCGACGGGTGTCTTGCGAGAGGGTTTTTATCTCCCGCGAGGCGAGGCAGAGCGCTGCAGTGCGGATATGAGAGACGGTCCTGTGCGTCTGCTGCTGCTGCATGATGCTGATGGCGGTGCAGCGGTGTCATTGGAGCGCAGACAGGGTGGGTGGGGGTTAGGGTGGATGTGTGTGTGCTCCGGGGTGCTGTGAGAAATGACTCGTCTGATCGCCCCGAGGCCGGGCGTTGAGAAAGGCGACGCATCGTTCGTTTCCCAGAGATGTAGGAGCTTCGTTTCACTGCAGTTTCACAAAAGTCCGTCAGTTGAAGACGAGGGATTTGAACCCACTCGGCCGTGGTTTGATTGTTTCATAGGGAGGATCAGAGAGATGACGGTTGTTCTGGATGTTGTTTTTTTTAATCCACATGTTACAGGATGGGTCAATGCAAGTGCATTATTGTAACAGCCAGAGCGTGCATGTGTAGATATACTCACTGGATATCAAAGTGTTCTTCCAGCGGAGATTTAAAAAGGTTGAAACGCAGATTCATCTGTATCAGTGTTTATGAAAAGTTGACTTTGCAACCATTAAAGTAAGTCTCTCGGTCTTGATCACTATAATTATCCTTCACTTTTAAAGAGCAACTCTTTTTTTTTTTATTTTAAAATACACTTTGCTCTGATGTGTTCCACATTCGTTTTTGTTTTGTTTTATTCCTCCTCTTTTCTCTCCTCTCCTTGTCCCCTTCTTTCATCATCTCTTCCTCTCTTATTTCCTCTCCTCTTCTCCTTGTTTCCTCTTCTGTCAAGCAACTCTTAAAAATCAATCCCAGAAATGGTTTCTCATAGAGAACACATATTATTTTCTCCTTCAGCAACAATGTATATTTTTGCATTCTGTAAACATCAACACATGAAGCCGTGATCATCGTACCTGCAGCTTCTCGTCGGCTTCGGCTCGTCGTTTCGCCGCCTCGGTGCAGACTCCCTGCTCTCATAATGTTGTTCTTCAGGCTCTCAGAGCCCTCAGTGTTCACCACCCGACCCAGCGAGCGACTCGCCGCTGAGCACAGAGAAGCTTTGAGCCGCTGGAGGCCAGAAGTTTACCTCAGGAGCCGGCGGGCCACACCAATATTTAACTTTTAGCCTCCATCCAACGGTCTCCAGATGAATAATAACGTTGCTCTGTGACTGAAGCCGTACCCTGTTTGTCCTCATCTCACCCCGGACGCGTCGTGTGTGTGTGTTTATGTGTGTGTTTGTGTGTTCCAGCTCTCACCGCAGCCTCCGGTCGAGGGAAGCTGGAGGTTTGCCGCCTGCTGCTGGAGCAGGGAGCGGCCGTGGCGCAGCCCAACCGGCGAGGCATCGTCCCGCTGTTCAGCGCCGTCCGACAGGGACACTGGCAGGTCAGTCAGTGCCCCCCTCCTTTAAAACACGCTCTTTTAAAACACTTGAAAACACTTAAAACCGTTGTTCTCCCAGACCAAACTTCTCTTGCTCCAAAAGGCAGGAAAAACCTGGCGATCGTGCTCGAGAAACATAATATTTATTTCAGCAATTTCCCCATTTAATTTGAGGATGTGCTGACGCGGGGTGCTTGTGTTTTTTTTTCAGATCGTGGACCTCCTCCTCACGCACGGCGCCGACGTCAACCTGGCCGACAAGCAGGGTCGCACTCCTCTCATGATGGCCGCCTCGGAGGGACACCTGGGCACGGTTGAGTTTCTACTGGCTCAAGGTGAGGGGCCGAGACGGAGAAACCTGAGTTTAGAGCAGATTTAAAAACCACAAAGTTGAACCCAAAAGCGCCTCGTGAACACAAATGGACACGCATGAATAAATGGGATGCTTTCGCCGCTTCTCCTCCCAGGAGCCTCTCTGTCTCTGATGGATAAGGAGGGTCTGACCGCCCTCAGCTGGGCGTGTCTGAAAGGACACCTGACCGTCGTCCGCTGCCTGGTGGAGAGCGGCGCCGCCACCGACCACGCCGACAAGAACGGACGCACGCCGCTCGACCTGGCCGCCTTCTACGGAGACTCGGAAGTGGTGAGAGCCTCGATCATGAACATATTCATAAAGTAGACGTTTAACAAGCGTGTCTTTATATGTCTGACACTATTTTTTGGAAGAAATCCTTAATTATTTGTGTGATATTGACTGAAGTTTGTTCGTAGGGCCGAAAGCCTTGAGACGCTTTTTCTCTCTCTCTTTCAGATTCTGATCAAACAGTATCTCGTTTAGGTCACAATATTTCAGATTTCAGATTAGTTTATTTAGTATTGTGTTTAGACATTTGGCTTCTTTTGTTGTATAAAAGAAATACTTCATTTTTGTATTAGAAAATGTTCAATTTGAGGAGAAGCCCCTTTGAAATGCATTGAATTTTCAACACAAATATGGAAATGAATCCATATTGAAAGAATTAGTTGGCTCATAAAATGTATTTTCAAACCTTTTCCAGCTTCAGCATCTCAAATGTGGACACTTAATAGTGTTTATTTTAGACTTATATCATAATACCTTTAATATCTTTTGTTTTTTGACTGAAAACAAGGTGAGACTTTCTCCAGTGATCCATACACAAGTCAATAAGATATTCCTTTATTTGTTCCTCAGTGGAAACAAAAATTAAACGGTCAGAAGAATAATAAATATACAGATGGAATAAAAAAATTAAGTAAGTGTGTATAAAAGTATTGCACAATAAGTAAAAAGTCCTGTTCCAACCCTCCGTCCCCGACAAAGAGCTTATCATATTCTTCATGACGCTCTCTCTCTCCATCAGGTCCAGTTCTTGGTTGACCACGGCGCCATGATCGAGCACGTAGACTACAGCGGGATGCGACCCCTCGACCGCGCGGTGGGCTGCAGGAACACGTCGGTGGTGGTCGCCCTGCTCAAGAAAGGAGCCAAGATAGGTAAGAGCGGGTCGACGGTTCAAGAGCGCCGCCGCTTAGCTCGCACAGAGGACGACCCCCCTCTCTTCTAAATGCAGCGTCGGCGTCCTCTAAAAGCTCATTTTAGCACGCCGAGACGCTTTTTTTTTTTTTAGGGGGGGGTTTCAGGCATGAGCTGCATGCAACACCACGAAGAGAGAATCCACAGATGAAAAAAAACACACTTTTAAAGCACACACACCTCCTGCTCGTCATTACAGAGCACCGGAGCGATTTACTGCTGGTTTGTGTCTCCGTGTAGCTTTGAACCGCTTCCTGCTACTGTACGTCATCCCCGCCCACACGCCCACTGCCGCTTCTCCGCAGCTATTTATGGCTCAGATGTGCGTTTCTTTTTATTGTACTACTGTTGCCGCTGTGTTGTTTTGCTCTCTCTCTCTCTGTTTCTCTCTCTCTCTCCGTTTGTCTCTATCGCTCTCTGCACATCCTCTGTCTCTCTCGCTCTCTCGGTTGCTCCGCGACGGGTTGTGTATTAGCGCTCGCGATGTTTTCTTTTCCTTTTTTTATTTCTCCTTTTTTGGTTTTGTTGCCGAGGCACTTACCTTCCGCTTCTCACTGCTGCTTTTTTGTGTTCCTTTTCTCACTTCTCCTCCTCCTCCACCTCCACCACTTTCATCACCTCTTTTTCTTTCACCTTCTCGCTGTTTCTATCGCTCTGCCCTCCCACTTACACTCCTTCCCTTGCTCTCGATCTCCTCCCCTTCCTTCCTTCCTTCCTTCCTTCTCTCCCCTCCACCCAATACCCACCCACTCTTGCCCCCCCGCCTCTCTCTCCGGCCCCAGGATGTCAGACGCTGCCCAGTCGGCCCCGAGGTAAAGCCAAGGCTGTCGACTTCTCACCCCACCAGGCATTTTGACAGCTCTATCTCCTCTTTCTGTGTTGTCTGTGTCGCCCTAAAGTGTCGGCAGGCCAGCTTAGCTTCTCAAAACTGACAAATAACAAAATAACGCGCACAAAAGGTATTAGCGCCGACAGCAGACACGGTCGGGATTTGCCTATAGAGGTAGACGGCTAACGCTAACGACGGCATGCTATCCGGCCTCTGTGACGTCGTCCCCGAGGTCGTCGACCTCTTCCATCCCACAGATGCATGACGTGACGATGCAGCCGCTCGCTAGCTCCCGCGTGGTCGCTACCTCGCGGGAGATTGCATGTGTGTGTGATTCCTCTGTGCCACCGCCGCCACAGACCGAGGGGGGATAAGCCAGCGGCGTTCATCTTAGGCCAGTCAGCAGCATTTCCAGCTCCACCACCAGCAGCAGCAGCAGCAGCAGCAGCAGCAGCAGCACCAGCAGCACCACCGAGGACAGCTAACGCCTGCAGAGCTCCGTTATATACATATATATCCCTTCCTGCTTGCCTTTTTTGTTGATCGCACCTGCCCCGTGTCTCCTTGTGCAAGATCCCCCTCCCTCCTTTTCCTCTCCATCCCTGTGGTGTCGTGTTCATGTGTCAAAGGATTGCCGGTTGCGCAGATGCAGAAAAGACACATCAGTTTCAGCAGTCTGCAGGGATTAGGCGTTTTTTGTTTTTTTTTAACGCACAACACAAAGTTTTCCCCTTGGTCTCGATCACGACCCCCGAATCGACTTACTGTACATCTGCACTTCTTGACGAGACAGAAAAAGGATCATTAGAAGAGACTTGACGGCGTTTTGTTGGCCTCTGCCTGGGCCAAAACAGATTTGCAGATAATTGCTACAGTTAAGTTTAATCAGCTATTTGAAAACAATTCAAAACGGACTCTTTCTTTCCCTCCATCCCCGCTCTCCAATTAGGTAAATTTGACTCCCAGCTGGGTTAAGAGAATGAAAAAAAAACACTTTTAATTATTGGCAAACCGCATTTGACCCGGGTCTGATGTCCTGTAAGCGAGGTCACAGCGTTCTGAACGTCAGAGCAGCTTCTTTTTTTTCTTCTAATCTTTTCTCTGCAGTGGATTGCCTGTCTTTTCTCCTCCATTCCCCCATTTTGACTGTTGTCCTCATCCCTGTTATTATTGTTGTGTGTAGTGTGACTCCCAGTCGCTCCTTCCCTCTTCCTCCTCCTCCTCCTCTTCCTCTGCTTATTGCTGTGTGTCTCTCTCACTGTGTTTCTGTTTTCATCTGCTCCTTCCTGTGTTACCCAGGTCCTGCCACATGGGCCATGGCCACCTCCAAACCCGACATCATGATCATCTTACTCAGCAAACTCATCGAGGAGGGGGACAGCTACTACAAGGTCGGAGAGCCGGCGCTCGGATATCCTTATTTTTATTCTGTTTGCACTTCATGAAGTCCAAGTAATGAAAAAGTAGAAATGCGGCAGACTTTCTCTCAACATAAGGTGGAAAAAAGATTAAGATAAGATCATTTAGACAACATGAGCCGAAAAGCTGACTTATAAATACATAATTCCATTTTAAAATATACATTTATTCTTAAGATTTTAATATTTAATAGCCAAAAAATGTAAAAGATTGAGATAACTACAATATAAATGACAGCGAGGTCAACGTAAACCAATTATATGATAAAAACTTTGTACATACATTATGAATACCTCTTCAATACATTACATATACTAATTATATACTACTCTTTAAGACTGTGTACTAGTTTTATTGTTTTCTTAATATAGACTTTGGTCAATGTTACTTGACATAAATAGATTTTGTTCTTCATAATTTTCTTCTCACTGTTCGTACAAGGTAGAAACACAATTACTATTATATCTGTACTGTAATATTGCAACGAAATATATACAGTAAAAACAAGATTATCCAACACAAATGATGATACAGATTAGCATTATTTATTTCCCAGACTATAACTAGACTTCTCTGTGTTTCCCGGCAGAAGGGGAAGGTGAAGGAGGCCGCGCAGCGTTACCAGTACGCCCTCAAAAAGTTTCCGCGCGAAGGCTTCAGCGACGACCTCAAGACGTTCAGGGAACTCAAAGTATCGCTCTTCCTCAACCTGTCCCGATGTCGGAGGAAAATGAACGTGCGTTTTTAGGGATTAACTCAAGCAGATTTGTCCTTGAGACCCAATCAGACGGCAAATAACACTTTTGCCGATATTTTCCATGTCGTTTAAATCTCTCCAGGACTTTGGGATGGCTGAGGAATTTGCGACGAAGGCACTCGAGCTGAAACCAAAATCCTATGAAGCATACTATGCCCGAGCGCGCGCCAAGCGCAGCAGCAGGTACGCTCCTTCCCTCCGTCCACGCGTCGCCATCAATGTCTGACGGTGTTTCTGTGTGGAGGCAGAGTTGTGTCTTTTTTTACCCGAGTTAATTTCTAGTTTATAATTAAATTATCTCCAAATCTTTGCTCTCAATTAAAAAAAATGCTCTAAAAAAAAAAAAAAAACGCTCTGCAAACTAAAATTTTCTCTCCAAAAAAAATAAAAAAATTCGCTCTAAAAAAAAACTGCTCTCAAAACTAAAATTTGCTCTAAATATTTTTTTTTAATTCCCTCTATAAAAAAAATAAACACAAAAAAACCTGCTATTTTTTTTTTTCGAGCGGATTTTTTTTTTCTTTTTTTTTTCGAGCAATTTTTTTAATTGAGAGCAAAGATTTGGAGATAATTTACATACAAACTAGAAATTTGCTTGGTTAAAAAAGACACAAATCTTTATTTCAAACCATATACAAATCATTTCTGCAGCTCCACTCACATTAGCTCACCCGCATCGTGACCTGAACACGCTAACTCGCTGTTCTCCTGCTTCCAGACAATTTCCTGAAGCCTTAGAGGACCTGAATGAAGCCATGCAGCAGTGCCCCAACAACCGCGAGATCCTGCGGCTGCTCCAGAGGGTGGAGGAGGAATACCACCAGCTCAGCCTGGAGGAGCACCACCAGCAGCAGCAGGACCTGGAGCTGGAGCCTCCGCCCTCCCCTCCTCCTACGCCTCCCCCGGAAGACGAGGAGTCCCTGTCCCTGTCCCTGTCCATGCCTCTGCCGCCTCCCCCGGAGCCCCGCTTGGAGGACATGGAGCCCGTCCAGGACCTGTTTGAGGACGAGGACTACCTGGAGCAGGAGCTGGAGGCCATGTCCGCGTGCCTGCCTCCGCCCGAGTCCCTCGGTAACCCGTCGGGCCTCCCCGTCATCCAGAGCCCGCCGCTCTCCCCGACGCACCCGGATCAGATCTACCTGGCGGGCGGTTCGCCCATGGGCCAGCCGTACGAGTACCACCCCACCTCTTCCTCCATGTCCTCCCCGACCCGCGGGTCCTACCAGCCCACGTCGCCCTCCCTGTCCCCGACGCACCAGAACCACTACCGGCACAGCCCGCCCCACACCTCCCCGGTGCACCACTCGTCCTACGGCTTCAGCCCGCCTTCCATGTGCCCCGGGGGCCAGGGAGGGATGGATCACCAGAGCCCGCCGCCGTCCCCTCTGCGCCGCGCCGCCCAGTACCGAGCCAGCCCGCCGGTGGAGAGCGTTTGCCTGTACCGCTCGCAGTCCGGGTCGCCCGTCCGCTACCAGACGGAGCAGCTCCCCGGCCGGCCCAAATCCCCGCTCTCCAAGATGAGCAGCCAGCGGTCGTTCCAACTGAGCTCCCAGCCCTCGCTGTCCTCGCAGCACCACCAAGCCCAGGGCCTCCGCCTGCAGCCGTCCATCGCCCAGATCGTCCGCACCAACCAGCCCGGCGGCAGCGCCATGGGCAACAGCCTCTACGCGGGCCAGATGGGCCACTCCATGGGCGGCCGCTACCAAGGGGGCTCGGTGGACGTCGTGGAGAGCCGGCTGGTGTACCAGCCGTCCCTGGACGGACGCTCCATGCCCCAGGTGCAGGGGAGCCTCAGCTCCGGGGCCCTCTGTCAGCACGGCGGCCGAGGAGGGGTTATGGAGTCGGGCCTGTTGAAGGACGAGCTGCCCCAGCGCCCCTCCTCTGCCTACCGCGCCAGCAGCGGGGGCCCGGGCGGCGTCCGCTACAGCCAGACGCCGCAGATCAGCCGCAGCCAGTCGGCCGCCTACTACCCGGTGTCCGAGCACGTGCTGGAGCGGGCCAACACCGCCATGCCCCCGTGCCAGCTGGGCTCGCCCGAGATGCCGCACATGGCGAGGCGCCCCGTCAGCGCCAACACCGCCGAGCTGAAGCAGCACGTGCCCACCCCGAGGCCCCTCATCCACTCGCAGAGCGTCGGCCTCCGGTTCTCGCCCTCCAGCAACAACATCTCCACGGGGTCCACCTCCAATCTGGCGCCGGGCTTCCGGCCGTCCTCGTCCATCCAGGGGATGGAGATCCCCCTGCAGGTGTCGTACGAGCGCGCCTGCGACGACATCTCGCCCATATCTCCCTCTCAGGGCGGAGGAGGCGGCGGCGGGCTGTACCCGGGCGAGAGCGCCCGCTCTCGGAGCACGCCCTTCATGGGCATCATAGACAAGACGGCGCGGACGCACCAGTACCTGCCCTCGCGGTCCCGGGGCATGGCGTCCATGGACTCGGCCATCAGCCCGACGTCGCCCGGCCAGCTGGTCCAGCAGGGCTCCGGCTACAGCCCCCCCGCCTCGCTGGGCAACATCGCCTACTACAACAAGACCAACAACGCCCAAAACGGACACCTGCTGGAGGAGGACTACTACGCCCAGACACAGCCGCCGTCGCTCGGCAAGCTGGCCAACGGCTCGCGTGGCGGCGGCGGCAGCGGCGGGGACATCTTGGAGCGGGTCAGCCAGGTGCCCACCTACCCGGACGTGAAGGTGGCGAGGACTCTGCCCGTGGCTCAGGCCTACCAGGACAACATGTACCGCCAGCTGTCGCGCGACTCCCGGACCCAGGGCCCCACCTCCCCCATCAAACCAAAGAGACCTTTTGTGGAGTCAAATGTGTGACGGGGTCTTGTCTGTGATTGGCTGATTGGACGTGTTAGTGGGATGCGAGAGGAGAGGAAAATATTTAGCCCCCTTGTGACGAACTCATCTTACAGAACTCACCGGGAGACAGTCGGAGAGAAAACCACACACACAAACACACTTAGGGTTGCAGACATTATCCGAAAAACATTACTCACGAGGGAAGCGGTTATTTCATCGTCATGTTCTGCACACAGGTGGGATGACGGGAGGGTCAAAGACCAGCGCACCTTTTTTTCCGAAACGTCGCGCGGCACAAAAAGTTCCCACACGTGAACACAAGAATCTTCTGACTGTCGGGAGTGAAAGTACTTCATCATCGGACTCTTAACTCGTGGACTCTGTGCCCATCTTCTGTTCTTTCAAAGTGTGCTCTTAACCGAGGTTGCTAGTAGGCTCTATTCTATGTAATACAATATTATATGTTCAATACTGTACATTGCTCAGAAAAATACGAAAAAGGCTCAACAACTCAGTACTTAAGAGAAAAACGACAATATTTATAATTAAGTTATATATTGTACATAGAAAGGAAACATAGTTTGCGGTTGAATTGTTTTCTGTTAACCTCGCCTGTGTGTCCCACTGCTAGTCGTACGGATGAGGAGAAGCCAGGAAGGGAGGGGCAACGACCAACTTTGAGTGATATAATTAGCGCTATTGTGGCACATTAATAAAGATTTTAAAGCGAGAAAATGCTGCGATGCGTCCTCGATGCTCCGAAGGCCGCACCTGGAGTATTCTCTTTGTTGATTCGTCGACAGATTATTGCTTTTTCAGTGGTTTCAGATTAAAAAAAAGATGTTGTGCCTTCAAATGTTGTTTTTTTTAATCCAAAACCACAGAGACATTCAGTTAAAGAGAAAAAGAAAAGCCGGAGAACGTTTGACCTTTTTAACACCCCGTCAATCAAAATTGCTTATCAAAAGGTTCATTAACACTTACGGAGATTAAGAGTACCACAAAGTGCATGTATGTACTTTTGAAAAGGTTTAAACTAACATTAAAAAAAGCTTTAGTCAGGATAAAAATCCAAATATCTCATCTTGCCTCATTTCTAAAGGTAAAGAAACATGAATTCTGACTTCCCATATGCTTTTCTTTTTAAATATTACACTGCTTTGAATGCGCTGTCAATCATCTGCTCACGTGAACCCGGCGAAGCGTCCGCCGCCGTCGTTTCGTACGAGCTCCTTCGGTTGCTTTCCAACTCGCTTTGAGGACAGATTGCTGTATTTTGGCCTCGAGTGCAATAAATCAGTTTCTAGCTTGAATCTTTGACTAAAAAAAAAACAAAACAAATCAATCAACGACGCAGGTCAAATGCTGAATCGGGTGATTCTATTGGTCGTGTCAGAGTTGGCCTTTGTCTCTCCTCTGCAGGTAATCAGAGAGAGAGCGAGCGATTAAAAGCAGGCGAATGCAAACACGACCACTGTTCTAGACCTTTTCCTCCCTTTATTCTGTGTCGTTTCTTTTTACCCACAATGCATTTTTATTCCGCCACTTCTGCACTAAAAATGCCTGTTAAGTTCTTAACTAAGGGTGCACTTTATGTATTTTACTTACTGTGTTGTTCTGATTGTTGACTTTGGAGGAAGTGTGTGTGCGTGTGTGTGTGTGATCAGGCAGACCGCTGACCAGAGACTATCATAGACACTTATTATTATTATTATTATTGTTATATGATTTACAAAGCAGTGATGAATGACAATATGAATAGCAAACGGATGTTTTTAAACTGGTGAAGATGTATAGACTTTCTAGCACAAGTTGTATATACGCTGACTCAGATATTCCACGGGTTTGTTTCAGGAGGCCGAACATATTTAAGTATTCCACGTCTTGAGAATAAAATATATACATTAAAGTCCTCTATATCTCTAAATCAGCCAGTCTGATCCACTGGCCTTGCACACATCTTGAAATTTAGTCAAATCTACTGCAACAAATGAAAGTATGACTGCGGTTTCAGTGCCCTTAAGCTCCATGTTTTGGAGTTTGGGTGATAGAGAAAGTGGAATAGTGAGAATATAGTTTGTATATGTGGGAAAAAAGTTACGGACCATTTGTCTGTAACGTTTTATTTTGCTTTCTCCGATTCAGAATATGGAAAAGAGGGGAGGGGGGCAGTTCATCCTTCAACCTGCTACCAGAGAGATGCCCTACTTATCTTTACAGAAATGAAGATATAAACTGTATTATACTTAATTTAAAAAGACTTCTAAGTTGAGGATAGTGGAGGGGTGTATGGTTTCAAGCTGTCTATGTATATTAGTTTGCTGTAAATAGTCTGATGCATGTTCTATTCTTTCCATGAGCTCAAGCAGAAACATGTATAGCGGTGTTCTGACCCCCTGTGTGTGTGTGTGTGTGTGAGTGTGTGTGAGATACAACGTTCGGATCGCGATAAGGAAAAGCGCTTTCCTCCCCCCCCCCGAACGATCCTCATCATTTTCCTTCGACCAGACAAAAAGCAAAAGGTTCTTTTTATTTTATTTTGACGTGTTTGCTTGCTGAGCAGAGTTTCTCTTGTCTGTAAATGTGAGCTTTCAGATCGCTGTGATAAAAAGTTTAATTAAAAACAATAAAAAAGAATGTGTTTTTAATCTCATGATAACTGATTGTAATCTGTACAGTCAAACCTATGTATTGGAGAAAAAAAAAAAGAACATATTTATAAATGGTTACCAACTGAAACACGCCCCGCATGTCAGTCGTTTATTTTTAAGAATATTTTTATATAACACACACATATACGTTTCTTATTTGGGATTATTTGTGGTCCACGAAACAACATGTAACACCAGTGTGTCCACAGTAACCTGCACAACTTGATGCAATTCCATACACTCCCAAAACATTGCATATTATAAAGCTAACGGTAAAAGAAAAGGTGTTGCATTGGATTTTTTTTTACTATATTAAATGTTTGTGTAACTTACATCGTACATCTGCCGACCTAAACAAAGTAATGAGCTCCAGTTTGCCCAAAACCTCTAGTGAATGTTGAATGTTATGTGATGTAACTCCGCCCATTTTTCACATCAGAGTCTGTTTGCAGGTGTCGGCGTCTCCAGGGGAATCTACACGAAATCTAACACATCGCCTCAAGTGATGTCACTTGAGTCGAAGTGAGAAGTGAGTTCACCGGACCTCTGCCGCCGCCACTCGTCTCTGCATTGTGGGTAATATCAGTGCCATGTTTTTGACTCTTTGACTGGTTAACGTTAACAATTATGGTACTATAATGTTCCAGCGGTCCAGAAAGTTTAAATTAATCCCTCTTAACTGCCTTAAACACCTGAACTCACTTCATTGAGAAGATATTTTCTATCTGATGGAAGTCTGAGGGCTGAAACTTCCTTAATTTAGTGAACACAAGGTGTTCCCATCAGCCTTTCTCTGGTAAGATTCAAATGCTAGACCCTGTCACATGTTTTAAAGCACTTTTCCCATCAAAAATATACAGTAGTATCAACATTTATTATTATTGCAGTATTAAAGATTGACTGCTAATGTAAAACAAAACACTTAAGGCCCATGTAATGTAATCGCACCAACAAAAAAAAGGACACTCTTCAGCCAAATAGTAAGAGAACAGAGATAAATATGGAGTAATTAACGACAGCCTTAACACACCTGTGAAATACTTAGAATGGAGATTTTAAGTGCAGAAACTCAGAAGGAACCTTTTGTCCTTGTTGAGGTCAAAGACGGAAGTTTCTAGTCGCTCTTCCTCTTGTGGGTGAACAGGTGAACCAGGCCCGGCACCAGCAACATTACGATCTGAGGCACCATGACGAACTTGACGAAGAACAGCCCGTAGAAGAGTCCCACCGGTCGGATGGGGAGCGGCAGGCGGTTGATGTGGTACAGCCCCATGGACGAGATGGCCAGGGACAAAGCCCGGGGAGCCCAAGGCAGAGACCATCCGCCCGGCTTCCAGTACTGGGCCATCCCCAAACCCAGGAGGGCCCCGCAGTCTCGAGTCAGAGAGGAGAACGGGGTCGAATCCAGACGAACCCACTCCTCACGGCTGCACCATTTCTTAGATAAAGCAATAGACCTGTGGGAGAAAAAAACAAATGTATCAAGGTTACATTTACTTTGCTTATTATGCACCGAATATAATTATCACCACACGTGTAAATAAAGTGAAAAGCTGATACCAGGAGAGGTCGATCCCCAGCCACTGCAGTCCGGCGTGCAGCAGCACGGTGCCGAGCAGCAGGCCGGTGCTGAGGCTGAAGAAGAACAGCAGGGAGCGATGGTCCGGGACTCTGCGGCTCAGAAAGACCCCAAGAAAGAAACCTGACAAAAAGCAAGTGCATCAGACTAAATTTGCAACATTAAAAATAGACAGTATGCGGTTTTTAATAGGTTTATAGTCACGTAGTGTATGAGGCGACCCTACAATTTTCTAGTGATTTTGGATTCCTATGATTTTTGCCTCTGTGTGAAGAAGTTCTTAAATTCAACAGATTAGCCAAAAACAAGCCAATACTGTCTGGTTCTTTTACCTAGTTGTGATTTTCCTGCCCTGCAAACACTCATGTTTTTTTTAGCTTGTGCGTGAAAACTGCATTCAGACCTGTGATGGAGCCGGTGACCACCTGGTGAGGGAAGTGTGCGAGGATGAAGATCCTGGAGAGTCCGACCGTCAGCAGCATTACCAAGTAGAACAGGTAGGGAGCAGCTGATAACGTCACACTGGAGCCACACAGCAAGAGAGTAATGACACAATAAGCTATGGCAGTCTCAAATTTCTTCATCGGGGCTTTTTTTAAATTTCATTTCAAATGGGCCTATACCTGCGAGTACGGGAGTAGAGGAATGACCCCAGTGAGGACACCACGATCCACCAGACTGCTGCCGTCACCATCGCATGTCCCGACGGACTGCCTGAGAGACAGACGGCGGCTTTAGAGCTCCGACCGTGTCGTGAATTAAGCGTGTTGATATGTCTTTAAGGGTTTTTCTCACCTGGTCCGGTCTCACAGGTGGCAGAAAACTGGTGAACGTCCGGTTCTTTGTTGACAAACAGACGTGATTCCCCTATCCACCAGTATGGCCTTTCTCCAAACAGCATCCTGGGAAGAATTAATTAATGAATAATAAACAATAACATCTGTCCATTTCCACCTCCTCCACCAGAGTGTATAAGCACATTTACAAAGGTAGTCTTTGTACCTCAACAGTTTCCTAACACCTCAAATGTATCTGTACTCTCTGGTATGTGAATTATGCATTAACCCCTGCACACCCTCACCTTAATATAGAACAAAATATTCATAATTCTCCATCTGACTCTAAGAATTCTAAACCTCCAATACCCCCAAACTGTTTTGCCTTTATCCAATATTTAATTCCAAGGTTTCATTATTTCGTGGTGTATAAAAATATAAGAAATGTCATCATCACAACACTTAATTATGTTTTTGTTTCAACAATGCCTACCACATTCATCATGTGGGTTGGATCCATCTTTGTTGTGATAAGCTATCAATGTCTGTCAGTCAGTCAGTCAATAAATTTTTTGGGGGAAATTATACTACTACTAGTTAATTACTACGCGGTACTGTATATAAACGGTTCCGCTTGTATCCGTTTCACATCGGACAGTATACACCGCCGGACTGCGTTCCTTTTTCAGAAGCTGCAACGTCAACCGAACATATACATATTTACATACGTATATATTTTTTTTAAAATCTAACTTTTTTTATTTCGAATAAAATAATAAAACACTATAGTTGCCATTGTATCTCACTAACACTGACTCATCTGAATGTCAACAGCACGTTACACGTCACGCTAACATGTTATTAAAGAGTATAAAAGCTACACGTTAAAAACGTGTTGGCTAAAGTACATATTTCAGCCTTACCATTTAAACACCAAGTTTAACCACTCCGATACAGCTGCTATCCAAAGCACCGCGACTCCAATTCGTTTGCTGAAGAAGTATGTGAAAGGGAAGACGAGCAAAAAGGCTGCTTTAGGATCCCCAATATGAGTGATAACCAGCCACATTGCTTCATGGTTTAACGTCCTCTGCTGCAGACGTTCAGCAATCCAGATGCCTTGGGTGTGAATGTCCTCCATGCCTGCGTCCTCACCGAAACATATGCTGGATATTGGAAAAAGAAAAAAAAAACGCAATCCTGTTAATTCTGTTCTTCAGGAAGTGCTGCAGCAATGCATGCAGTGCTGCCAGCTATCCGGCAGGGGGAGCCCTTTGAATGAAGAGTGGTTGAATCGTGTTGAATGGGAGACAAAGCCACAGCTTTACACATCGATAAATTAAATTATATTTACACGCTTTGGACAATTAAAGTGCTTGGTGTACGATTTTAGTGATACAGAACTATGTCACATATATTACATTTTGAATATAATTCGTCGTATTATAATGAATGACCACGACGCGACGTACGTGGACACGCCCAGGTTTCTTCTCCATACGACATCGCGTCGTTTTACGTAAGGCAGGCGCTCCGGTTTCCTGGCGGAGAAGATGGCGGCTCCTGGACCGGGGGAGTATTTCAGCGTCGGGAGCCATGTCTCTTGCCTCACCTGCTTGGGCCAACGTCTGCAAGGAGAAGTGGTCGCCTTCGACTACCAGTCCAAGATGTTAACTCTGAGTATCCTTTGTTTGTTTCGAGCCGCGGGGCGGCTTGCTAGTCCTGCCTGGCTGGCTGCAAGGGCCTGTAAGGGTAACCGAAAATGTGTCAAATAGTGATCCGCGCAGGCGTAATTGGTGCTAGCCGAGTTGTACATCTTTGTCCGTTTTAAATATGTTCCTACGGGAGGTAGTCGCCGATCCTCGGTGTATCTGTTGGAAAGACACCGTAGGAGTGACCGGGTCATCCCCCGCGGTTTCACGTAACGCGTCGAGGAGAGCATGTGTTGTGAATCCACTCATTGTATTGCCAGCCCTTAACATGGATCACTATCTGGCAACGGACCCCTCGTAAGGCATCATGGCTGTTTGCTCTCAACAGGCACAAACCGTTGCTAGTTAGCGAGCTAACTGACATTCGCCGTACCTCGCGCCCCGGCTCGCGCGCACACCCCGTTCTCCTCGCGTACAGTCTACGATGTCGGGTTTTTATTTTTAAAAACTAAAGGTTTTATTTATCAATCGGCGGCGACGAACGGACGCCCGAGTTTCCCCCTTCCACGCTACAATGAAAGTTGCAGTTGGCTCAGCTAACGTGCTAACTGTCGGTCAACCGCCGGCTCAATTAATGGTATTAGCATTCCCGAGCTTATCAGCTGGGCTTTCCCCCCTCTCTCTCTCACATACACACACACACGTCTCATCCGATCCGATCCCGACGACATTGTTTATTAGTGGATGAATTGTCCCACATATTTCATCTCAACAAAATTGCACAGAGTCGCCGGTATCATGAGTTCATCAACCACCGACGTTAGCTTGCTGATGAGCATGTCTACACCCATGCATAGGTGTAGGTGTGTGTGTGTAATGCAAATGATTTAGATGGCATCCTGTTTCAGCTCAGGACTTGTATACATGTGTGTGTTCTGGTTTCGTTGCCGATGCTTTTGGGGCGAAACGCCGAAATGAATGGAGTTGATACAGAGCCGAGGTTTGACAGTTTGCATCACGGGCCTTTTTGGTTTGTTTGACACTTCGGAGGCGTCCAACATAAACTGAATTAATATCTCAGTCAAATGTGTTTTTATTTTTTTCAGAAAATCCATCTGAGTCAGAAAACCCTGTAAAAAGTACATGACGCTTTTTCTTCCACAGGTCTTGGATGTAATTATATTACTGTGCTCAGAATGAAACTAAAATCAGACCTCTATTGAAAGATTGCGCAATTAAAACTTATGTCAGGGTGATAACGAGTTATATTACATCCTGCCAAGTGTCTTTTTATTGGATCGTGAGACCCCAACAAAATTAGAATTAAAGAGCACTTTGAAAACTGATGCAATATCTCGTGAACCTGACTAAAATATGTGGAGAGCCGGCTGTGCATCGCTCTCTTGACTAGTAGTTCCTGTAATACTGACCGGGCAGGTGGCGTCGACTCCTCCGGGCTCTGGTCTGTCAAGATATCTGAAATGTACCGATATGTGTTAAGATAAATGTGCAGCAGGATACATTTTTTTCCACTTAATTTGACTGCAAACCAGTGCGCTTAAAGATCTAGATGCCATATCTTGAGTTGATATATTATTAATCAGGCGTTTTGTAAAATAAGTCAAGTTGTCATTGCTAAATTGACACGAGACAATTCATTTAGTTGGCTTTTCGGCAGAGAAACTCACTCAAAGTCACAAATTGAACCCTTGCGTATGTGCATTAGCTGTCCACTATTTTAAGGCCTTTATTACAATTCTTCAATCATTCTTCTGTGATGACTATAGGTGGCAGCACTGCCTTTGCCTCTGTAACTGGCACTACCTCTCACTGTCAGTGTTAGTCAGCCAGTGTTCTCTGCATCATAAGCTCCTCTGTGCAGGCTCAACTGACGGTGTTCAGGTTCACGCGGGGTCAGATCGTAATGTTCATTCTGTGTTGTCATGAGTGTCGTCATCGAGTTGTGTGCCTTGACTTTAGTTCCTTCCCAGAATGTGCTTCCTCCAGCGGCAAGCCAAACCTCAACGACGTCATCCTGATCAACTTAGCCTATGTTTCTGATGTGGACATAATTAATGACCGCACCGAGACTCCACCCCCACTAGCATCACTGAATGTTAGCAAGGTAAGTCTTTTTGTCCAATTAATGTGCCTGTGTGTGTCCACCAGGCAATATGTATGAGTGTGTCAGAGCGAGATACATCAGAAGCTATATACTATTTGTGAATGTGAGGTTGCATGTCAAAACTAATGAAACTGAAAACGCATCATTTACACTGAGCTGTGACTGAATTTGGGGGCTGGATCCTCTAAAATTTGTGGCCCAAGCCGGCTGGTCCATCACAGGATCTGTCGTCCTCTAATTACCAAATTAAATGGTGCATTCAGGGGATTTTTGTAAATTTTCGAAAGGACAAAAATGTCAAAGTCCGTCACTTGGCAGTTTTCTCTTAAACAGCCAGCAAAGTGTGTGTATTTGTAATTTTCTCACATGGGCACACAATGTACAACTAGTCCAGTGTACCTGGTAATATGATGCAGTTACTTAATACTTCCTGAATTAATGAGTTCATGGGGTTCAGTGAAGGCCCCATTAACATAATTTACCTTCCACTATGGTATAATAAGGCTGGGAAAGTGGCGTTTACTGCCTAGTCAGCTTATGTTTGGTTTAGAAGTATTTACTCCTAAGAAGCCTGCCTTTATGACACAACATTTTAAGAAGAAATTAATGTGTTTTAGTCTAAATTACACCCCTATGTATTCGAGGTGTTTACTACACGAGTAAAGCTTTGCAAAGCTCTGATCCCTCTGTTCCTACATGAGAATAATTATGTAGGTAACTTAAAACTATACTGTTGAACCCAATGAACAAGATCACTTTGTCGCAATCATGCAGGAATTAGATTTATAAAATGCTAAAAGTCTCCCCTGTGGAGCAAAAGGTTGCGAGCAAGAGTTCTTAACTAAAACACAGCGGAAGATGCATTTAAATGTTAATGTCAAAGCTGTTTAAATAATGTTAATGTCTTTTGTTCTCCTCACGCAGCTTGCCAATCGAGCAAGGACAGAAAAGGAGGACAAGCTGTCCCAAGCCTATGCAATCAGTGCTGGGGTTTCTGTGGAGGGCCAACAGCTATTCCAGACTATTCACAAAACGTAAGCACTTCGTCCTGTTGATCAGTGAAGATCAAAAGCATCCGTCCATGTCGGACGCCATGTGATCGGGACCCTGCCCTGTTGAACCCGGGTTCAGAGTCAGGTCATCATAAGACCACAACAAAGTCTAAACCAAAAAAATTATTTAAAACGCAATAGTAGCTTATGAAATATTTACTCGTAAGAAGTTTTGTCTACTTTTTCAATATTTGACCTTGAACATTTTGCTAATTTTAAAGCAGATCTCCAGCTGCTAAAAAAGTCACATTTAACGCTCAACTTGACCAACATAATTAAAGTTAGAACATATAATTGGTAAACAGGGTGTTGTGTTTGGGCTGACAAAAGCTGATTCCAGACCAGTTTAAATAAAATGCATTTTTGGCCCTACTTTGTGGGACGGATGGATCTTTATTGCAGTACTCAGGCTCGTTATTAAATGAGCCTTAATCCTTTATGAGATCGTAATCTTTCTAGTACTCGCAAACATCCTTGTAGTCAGTCGGCTACATAAGGGTCATGTGACCGACTGTCTCGATACGAAGCATCACTATTACAAATGGTTTCACTTTAAAGTCGCGTGATAACTTCCCTGATCGCTTATCTCGGTCGTTAAGCCATCTGCATCAACTCCATCTCCGCAGTGCATTCTGCTGTAGCTGAGCAGATGGAGAGGTTACTTTAAGGAAACCCGGCATGATGATCACTTCCTGCCCCGTCGCATTGTTTGCTTCAACAAAGCCTTTTCCCCCCAGCAGTAGATTGGATGATGTTTGCTTTTCTTTGCAGCATCAAAGACTGTAAATGGCAGGAGAAGAACATTATTGTGATGGACGACGTCGTTATCTCGCCGCCTTACCAGGTTGAGAACTGCAAAGGCAAAGAGGGAAGCGCTTTAAGTCATGTACGCAAAATAGTAAGTATGCTCCTTATATCTCTGCAATATTTCAGCCAGCTGAAACATTATAATGCACCTTTCTGCACTTTCATGATGCACGGCATCAATAATAACAATAAGAAGAAGCGGCAGACGAACTTAAGAGACCATTTGGCTGCATCGAGTCGATTTACTTTCATACTTACAGTAGATTTTATATTCTTTTACTATAGGAAGATTTTGAATGCAGGACTTTTACTTTGAATGTTTTTTTTATGTTTTCGTATGGTCTTGATCTTTTACTTCAGTAAAAGACGGTGGTACTTTTGCAAAGTATTTATTGATGACACTGGATCTTTCCTGATCAGCGTCCTCTCTCCTCATTTATCTTTTTAAAACGAAGCAAATGGACGGCTTCATTTCAGAACGAGGTGAACGCTAAATTAATCCTTTTTTATGAGGTTTTTGGACGCTACGCGCAGCTGCGACGAGATCCAGTTAGACTTCTGGTGGCTAATCATATTAATAATAGGCTTTGTTTTGTTCCTGCTAACACTTAAAGAGGTTAAACTCATCACAGCAGCAGCAGCAGCTGTTTGACTGTGAAGCTTCAATGTCATATCTGCTGCTGCCTGCAGAAGCTCCATTTATACCCACCGATATTAACAATATTGCAATATTTTGACAACGTTATGTGTATTAACATCATTATTAAATATGGTCCTCGTCCCGCCGTGTACAAGTTATAACTTCCCTGTGTTGCTCTGCGTACAATGACGGCCTGAGACGTGTTTTTTTTATCTTTTTAGCGCAGACTTTTTACAAAATCGGTGTCAGTTTTTTAAATCGTTGTGGTTTCGTTCTTGCAGGTTGAGAAACATTTTAGAGACGTGGAAAGTCAGAAGTCCATGCAACGTTCACAAGCACAGCAAACACAGAAGGACTCCACTTTATCTTCTTGAGTTGGCGGCGCGGGTCGACCGGGGAAGGCGACACGGGTGGTTTTGTTCCCACTGCCAGACGAAGTCGGCATTCCTTGTCCTCAGTCCAAGACCACAAGGAGGAGCGCTGAGGGCCCTGGATCCAGAAGATCAAAATACCATTAAATGAAAAAGACAAAAAAGAAAGAAGATTAAATCTTAAATTAGACTTTATAAAGAATAATTTAAACATGAACCATAAAGCAACCATAGTTTTCCTTAACTAACTTGTCTCATTCTGCCCCTCCTCATTCTCATCCTCCTCTTCCTCGCCCCCCCCTCCTCTCCCCTCTCCTCCTGTCCCCCGAAGCCTTTTCTTTTTTCCGCCCTCCTTCCTTTGCCTTCAGTTCCATTTCAAAAAGAGAAAACTAGAGCAGTCAGAAAGGCTTGTTAGCTTTATTTTTCTGTCATTGTTTCCTTTTTTGCTGTATCCATGTTCTACTGTCTGTATTTTCTGTATTTTAAACAAAATGTGACTTGAAACGCCACACTTTAAGGACATTTTCTAAAATAAAAGTAACAAAAATTCTGACTGTAATACAGTATTTTTCAACAACTTTTTGAAGGACTCTTAAAAAAAACAAAGTTTAAACTAAAGCGTTCTGTAAATATTTATTCCGGTGGAGCATCTTGAGGGTAAAATGTTACGCTCGGCATGTTTCTCGTCTTCGGGGCGACGGATGGAGCGCCCACCGTGACCACTTTTTTTTTTTTTTTTTAACAGCTGAGGTTTTCATGCACAACGCTCGGGTTTCTTCTCATCCCCGAGTGTGACAGGGAACCGAAGCCGCCGCTGGGACCAATGATTTATCGAGTGTCTTAATCCTCTGGCTTAATAGCTGCTTGATGACATTTGCTGCTTTTTTAAATCTTCATCTGAACGTTGGACTTTACTTAATACTGCTGTTGGAGCTTGACTTGTGTGAACAATACTTCCTCAAAACAACTGATTTCTATTTTGGGTGGAAGTCCAGGTCGGCTTGTGTGACTTGATGCTTGATACCGGTGACTGGAGTAAATCTGCGAGATTGTCACTTTTAAATAATCTTCAGATTATTTGCTTGAGTGACTGTTTTGTTATGTAAAATTTCAGAAAGATAGTTTAAAATGTCTCTACAAACCTTCAAAATCTGTATTTTTCTGGTAAAAACATGCAGATATTTACATTTTTAGGGGCTGTTCCAGGGAATCTTGCTCTGACAACTTCTAAAACAATTGCAACTTGTGTTTTTATATTATGAACGGTGAAGCTTGATTCCCTCACCAGCATGTAGTGGTGACACATCAAGGCAAACTGCTTCCATTTTATTAAAAAAAAAAAAAACGGCATCCTAATAGAGCAGCAGATGTAAATCCTTACTTTAGGAAAGCATCCAAAACGGACCAGGTTTGCTCCCCAGATATGGTTACGTTTGCTGATTATCCGTTTAAGCCCATAATCCTTCTCTAATCAGGAATATATCCAATGTCTGCCCATGGAATTTAGTGAAATGACATCCATATCAGGTTGTTTCGGTGGGAAGAAGATAGCGATGCTGTTCGGCCGGAGCGGTCGTATCTGAACGCGAGATGCCCGCCGCCGGCTGCGCGGTGCTCGCCGCGATGCTTCTGCTGCCTCTTCCTCCTCCTCTTCACGCGGCGAAGAGGTGTCCCGGCCGCTGCCTGTGCTACGAGTCCTCCGACCTGGTGGACTGCCGGTCTCGAGGTCTGGTCCGGGTCCCTCCCAGGGTGCCCCGCGGCACCTGGCTGCTGGACCTGAACGGGAACCAGCTGACCGAGGTGCAGCGCGGGTCCTTCGCCGGGTTGTGGGCCCTGAAGGTCCTCCTGGTGTCCAACAACAGCATCCAGACGCTGCAGCCGCAGGTACCGACGACAGGAAACCGTGCATTTAATCTGATTCTGCTCTTCATCCTGCAAGCATCAGTACATGTCAGACAAGTATAGTGTATATATGGTGCTGATATTTAAGTACTTCATGACATCTGGAATTGGCTTACTTCACCTTAAGCTTAACCTGAAGCTTGAACATTTTTGCTCATTTTGACTCGGATCTGAAGCTGCGAATACTTCTTCACTTAACCTTCTAAATATCTCCCCGCTTCCTGGATTAGTCATTTGTGTTTTGCGGTGATTTGTGTGCAGGATGTAAAGAGTCATCAGTCAGTAGAAACGAGGCCTTTAACTCACCTTTTTTAAACTGCAGAAACTTGTTTTATATAGTAAGCATTGATTATTTGTGTGATCATCAAATAAGATGTGTTGACTCCTAAATGTCAGAAAGTAGTTTTTTAAAAAGAGGATGAAACCAAAGATCTGTCATTTACGAAAAAGTAAAACCGAGACGTTAATATTTAAATATATTTGAGGACTGAAGCCCTTACTAATTCATTTGTCATACTTTTTATTATTATTATTTTTACTTTTTGGCGACTTTTGTCAATTTTTTTTTTTAAGAAAAAATAATTTAAAGAAAAAAATATTGTCATTATGACCTCTTTTTTTTGGCTTTTTTTACTTTATTAAAAAAAATCAATTCAAATAAAAGTGTCATAATTATGACTTTTTGTCATACTTTTTTTTGGTCGTTTTTTTTGTCACGACTTTTATTTATTTTTTTGTGTCGGAAATGGGCTTCCATAGCATAAGCATGAAGCAGCGTACAGTAAGTCCTCCAAACGGCACTAGAGTAAATCACGTGGTTTCACGCCATCGCTACTCTCTACATTTCTGCTCCTCAGTGTCTTTCCTCTCTGCGGTTCCTGGAGCGGCTGGACCTGAGCTCCAACCGGCTGCGCGGGCTCCCGCGGGACTTCTCCCAGAGTCTGTCCTCCCTGCAGGAGCTGCAGCTGGCCCGCAACCTGCTGCGGGACCTGGACTCCGCGTCTCTGGCCGGGTTGGGACACCTGCGGAAGCTGGACCTCAGTCACAACCGGATCCTGGCGGTGGACGTCGCGGCGTTCGGCGGCCTGTTTCGCCTGAGCCTCCTCGACCTGAGCGGGAACGGGCTCACGGAGCTCGGGGACGGCGTGCTGAGCCGCCAGCAGCGGCTGGAGGTGCTGCTGCTCGGCCGCAACAACATCTCGCGCATCGGGACGCGGGCGCTCGCGCCTCTGCGGAGTCTCAGGCTGTTCGGGCTCCGCGGGAACCAGCTGGAGCACATCCGGTTCAAGACCTTCCTGGCGCTGCAGACCACCTCCACCCACCTGCAGCTGTCCCTCAACCCCTGGACGTGTGACTGCGAGCTGCAGCGCGTCTTCAGCAAGATCCGCGACATGCGCCGTCTGCACGTGGACGACTACCAGGAGCTCCGGTGCGGCGCGCCCGCCCGGCAGGCCGGCTCCTTGCTGGCGGCGCTGGACAGCCAGCTGTGCATCGCAGAGACGGCGTCGGTGCTCGTCATCACCATCACCGTGATACTGGCGGTGGTCGGTACCCTGATGAAGGCGGAGCGAGACCGCAGCAAGAACAAACAGACTGCCGGTGACGCAGACTCGGAGAGGCCGGAACAGTGACGCAATTGTTTTTTTTATGAATGGCCGTTGACCACACACATGTCGTGTTTCCTTCAGCCCACGTGGTCTGACTTTAGTTTAATATTTAGATCCCCTTTTTAAAGGACCAGAGGATGAAATGAGTAAAGGAGCCAAAATCATGTTTATTACAGTGTATTATGCATAACACACGAGCAGACTTGAGCTTCATGAAGATGATGTCTTGTAGAGGTTTCCTCTTAATACGATGGAGACTATTTGAAGCTTAAAAATAAATTGTATGCCACAAATGTAATAGTATAGGATGTCTTAGAAAGTACATTTACACACAATGTATGCCATCAAATCTTAACATTTCATGATCTGTACGCATCGAGTGATGGGAATGCTTTTAACGTATATATTCCCAATCTGCGTGCGCTCACTTATGTACATTACATAGTTTACAAACTGTAAATGGTCTTTACATTGAGCCCATCAGAGTGTACTGCCGTACAAAATGCCACAAGTTAAGTTTCCCTTTATTTTGCAAATGATTCAAACCACATACTGTGCAACATTATACCATTTAAAACCAATAATCAGCATCATGTTTCAGAGCATCACAGATACAAAAATGTAATCATGAATCTGAATAAATTATTAAATTGCGAGAAAAGGAAGCGTTTTATTTATTTTTCTCTTTTTTGCAAAAGAGAAAAAGATACCAACTGGTGCTCGAAGACAATCGACGCCGCTTACATCCAACAGTCTCAAGCCGGTGGTGTTTGAATCCTGAGGGGAGTCACCTAGCGTACAAAGTCTGGCTCAAAAGGCCGACGACCGCATCCTGTGTAGACACCTCGATCTGTAAACTTCGCCCCGTGGGAGCCCAAAAAGGGTTTCAACCGTCAGTGGCCAGGATTAGCACGGCGCCGAAGATGCCCACGTTGTGTCCGATCAGTTTCATCTGGTTCCAGAACTCCACCTTGCGAGTCTTGTGCCAGTAACCGAGGTTGCCGTCGATGAGCAGGATCACCAGAGGCAGCGCGATGGCCAGGATCTGCGCGGCCAGGCGGACGTAGTAGCCGGAGAGGAAGGCCAGAGCCAGCACCCCGAACAGCAGCTGCAGCAGGATCAGAGTGATCTCTCCTCCCACGATGTGGTTCAGATAGGCCTGCTGGTCCTCTTTGCTGTGCTGGAGGGAGTACACCTAGTGGGGGGGAAGAGGTACTGCGTTATACAAAATGACACTGAAAACATTTAGCGAAAATCAAGTACCTCATGTCATTCTTATTCATATAGATGATTATCTGTTTTATAGTGATCGCAAGATGGACAGTAAATCTAAACTGAAAAGCCTTTACATTTTGCTTGGTAAGAAAATGGTTTCAACTAATATTCATGATTCATTCTTCTGGGAATTAAATCTATAAAATGTATTTTCTGTCAATCAGCTAATTGATTTTTCTTGTTAAGCTCAAATCTGGACACCAGGTCTCTGGCATATTTTCCTAACAAAATGCAGTTAATGCACTCCAAGTAGTTAATAAAATGTATCCTGTGACTGTTCCTGTGCAGACAACAGTGTGAAGTGTCAGCGAGTTTGTCCACATGCAAATGAGAAGCAATATGTAAATGAAACAGGCGTGGGTCTTACCATGCAGATGAGGTAAACTCCCAGGAAAACTTGTCCTGTGGACTGCAGGGACCTGCTGCGAGGTTTCTGCCTGTACACCTCCCCCGCCCCGCTGGCCAGAACCAGAAAGCCTCCAACAATGGCCAGCGCTCTGGAATACATCCGTACCTGCAGGGCAACAACATTCAGGCTGTAACAACCTAAAACAAGCTTCTGCTACAATGTCAATCAATAACACCAGTGACCACATTTATAGCCTGGTTCTTTTTGCATTAAGAGCTGGATTAGAATTGAATATTATAACTAGACAATATGCCAAATGTTAAGATTCATGGCAAACTAAGCTTAACATTTAAACAACATTCAGGCAGCTTTTGATTTAGCTTGTGTAGTCAAGGGTTATGCAGCTCTTATACTTAAAGCGATTAAAATAATGACAAACGGGCGCCATAGTCTGCACCAACTTTATTACTTCAACCATGTCAACAACTGTGCATCACCCCCTTACAGATCAACAGTCACAATAAAATCCCCGGAGAC
This sequence comes from Clinocottus analis, assembly GCF_023055335.1. Taxonomy (NCBI): domain Eukaryota; kingdom Metazoa; phylum Chordata; class Actinopteri; order Perciformes; family Cottidae; genus Clinocottus; species Clinocottus analis. The sequence continues at coordinate 1,872,446 of NW_027175920.1, forward strand.
AAACAGGAACGCATTTTATGGAAGAAACATGACTAAGAGTTACTGAACATCAGCTCTTTTTTTATTTTACTGTGAACCACAGAGGGTGACTCACCTTAAGCCAGTCCCCGTAGTACACCTGTTCTCCAACATACACTGCGTAAGTGCTGAGGGCCAGTTGTACGGCGGCGGCCATCGCAAACCACCTCCTCTTCACGCCGAAGGACATGAAGCTGGCGCAGAGCACAGCGGCCCCCATGTCCACGTACAGGTACGGCACATGGATGTCTGGCTTCCTGGAGATGACAATGAATGAAAAGAAGTGTAATATTTAATTTTGTTTACAGTTACTGCTTTATCATTCATCTATATTTTACCTCAGTTGATTAGATGTGTATTCATAGATTGTGAGTTGTAGAGAATTAGACAGAACACAAGCTGTGGATTGCATTGACAGCTGCAACTACTAATACTGTACTTAGTCTGACAAATACATTAACAATTATTTAATTTTTCCATTTATTTACATAAATATAACATAAATAAAACATTACTTATTGCAAGTGTGCCCTTTCAGCAGATCAACTAAAACGCTCTTGCTTCAAAAAGGCTTTAACAGGAAAAATGAGCCAAAACAAAGGAGGCAGCCAGGTGTAACCAAGGGTGGAGACACTTTCCTTAAAGTTGCAGTAAATTACAGGATAACTCAGAGGGGTGCGGTTGTCTAAATGTAAAGACCAACCCACCACAGACTCAAACAATAATACATCAATGTCACCGTTAACATAACCATCAGAAGAGAAAATTACAGGCTGTCTGCTGAAAATTACAGACGAGGCTAAATATAACACGTGATTTTAATTTAAACAACTCCATATGGGTTAAAAGCTGCTATTGAGGAAATGCACCCCCGGTTAGCTCGCTGCTATTAGCCGTTTCCCGCGGCTCTGTTCGCTCACACGTCTCACCTTTTAGAGTCCGCTCGCTCAGCAAACAGCATCAACATGCTGAAGCAGTTCCAAAACCCGAACCGGGTCAAAATAAACGCTCCCAACTGGCTGAGAAACTTTAAAGTCTGCTTCCTGCTGGGAGCCGCCATTGCTGCTGCTGCGAGTTTATCTGCCACCGTCGGTCAGTCAAAACTACTTCCGATCGAAAAATACACGGCGGCATGTCAAAATAAAAGCACACCGCGTCCATTTGTATAGAACGTGGCTTAAATTCACACGCGGATGCTCTTATTTTGAAACAAGCTTACGTTCACGTGAAAACACGTCCTCCTATTGGCTGATGGATTCCGCGTGCTCGTTCATCGGTGCTGGAGCCGTGTAAAGAGAGAGTCGCGTTAACGGAAGTTTAAAATACTCGATAAGTTATTTACGTGATCTGATCTTAGTTTAGGTAGTTTAAGGAAGTACGTCACGGGCAATTTGCATGCGTAGATATTGATAGAAACACACTTCCTATATACACTATGTTAAAAACAGAGAGACTGTATTGTAATTTTTGCTAATTATTGACTTTATATCGTGACTGTTGTAAACATTGTCACTGCTCTAGAAACTCTTGAGTTATATCTAAATTATAACTTCTGAATGTATTTGTTTTTACACATTTATATATGTGTTTTGTTTTTTCATAATAATAATTTTTTCACGTACCCCTAGGAGGGGGATGTTGTTGCTTTGCCTCACCACTAGATGTCCCTACACCTCACAGGCAGTTCCTTTAATGATCAATCAAATTTAAAGCCAAACAATGAAAGTGATTTAACGTATGGAACTGAAATAGGACTGACACATGGGGTAGAGGAGTATTTCATCAGGTGATCACAGTGCTGTTGATCCACAGTGACGTGGCTCGCCTTAATCTTCAGTCGATGAGACTAACCCAGATCCTGAAAATGGCTTAGTGTGAGTCCTGCTGAAGGTTTAGTTCAGGATCAGTCGCTTGGCATGTTTCAAATGAAATGTCAGTTGGAGGTGAGTTTGTTTCATTCCAACAGGCCTCCATCCATTCATTAACTACACCTGTTTATTCTGTGTATGGTCACAGAGGTAGAGCTAGACGCTGCAGCCATCCCTGGTTACATTAAGTGAGAGGTCGGGTTGGGTGCGCTAACATAAACGGTACAATAAAAGGATACTCAATCTTACGGGTACTTAGTTTACAGAGCAAAAAAAAAAGTCCCAAAACTGCCCACAAACAAGCACAGAAAATTCCAAACATTCTGTGTTAAAGTAATACATAATGCAAACATTACTAAACAAAAAAATGCATTTTTTTCCTCAAGCCCTGGATTTATAGACACATTTACTACAAATGTATATATTGATTCCTAAAAGTGTCCGTCGACGTGTCCATTGGAATGACGTCGCACCTGATTGGATGGACTGCTAGATTATAGTATATAATGATATCAGTGGTGTGGACTTGGCCTCCTTCCTTTTAGCACAAGGCCCGCTGCTCATGGTGTACAAACACAGTGAACTCTACCCCCGTTGAAGCCAAATGCAACAGTGAGATATGACATTGAAAGAATCAGTGATAACTGAGAAGAAAAACAGTTTACGTTAAAGTTTTTAATTGCCCAACAAGACCAGAAAAACAGCAAAGTAACAAAATATATATATTAAAAAAAGAACAGAAAATATATATGTAACATTTTTATATTGGTGACATTCACCATGCCATAGTACAACTAGTTTCCACCTAATAAGTCTATAAATGCCTGTAGTATAACATAAGTATCCTGTTGCCTCTCAGAGATGTTTAAAAGTTTTATATTGCACCTCCAAGTTAAGTCTTAAGTGTGTGTCACTAACATGCAACTTTGAGTCCCAGTATTAGAATAATACATTTAAATAAGTGCTCCCATAATACAATGACCAGCCCATTAGGAATAAATGATCCGTTTGACCAATAATTAGCATTTCACTGTTATTATTACATGAATTTGGTGACATCTATGTAAAGCTAATAACGGATGACTTGAAGTACACACATTGTTGTCTATGTCCCACTTTCTCCAGCTCACCTGCAGATCCATCAGGATCCCTTACCTCCCTACTTCCTGTTCAGAGGTTACGGCTCCTGATTGTTTAATCCCATCAGCGGGGATTTGTGACATCAGGTCCAATCCTTCGCCGACCTCTCCCAAAAGCCAGCAGCGGGGATCAGCGGGGGATGAAGAGCAGCGGGACAGCGGCGATCCGTCAGTGTGAAGAAGCAGCCGGACGACAGGGAGACACATAGTCGATGAGCTCCTAGGAGCCAACACAGTTCTCGCGTCTTTGGGGATCCCACCATTCAAAAGGTAAACCGATCAATGATTGAGATGTTTTGTCTACGCTGGATTTACATGCATTTTGTCAAATGACTTGAAGAGAATAACCTAAAGAAACAATATCACTTTTTTTTATTTGAACATTGTGTTCTTGATTCCCTCTCTCAGTCAGGATGGCTCGGGACATGTCAGATAAGGAAATCTTGAAAATGGAGCTGGAACAGTTGAAGAAGGAAGTTAGCACAACTAGGACACCAGTAAGTAAATTAACACCCCTTTTATTGCCATTGATTGTGAGGAATCTGTCCAATTATCATCAACGCTTTCAACTATTTTAATTGTCTTTGGGAGATTTCAAACTGGCATGCTGCTAATTCCAATCTGCTTCATTCATTCACACATTCGTCTCCATCTTTCCCCTCAACAACAGCTGGCTGCAAACTGTGCAGAGACGGTCTCTTTCATGGAGGAGCGGTTTGCGAGCGATCCGCTGATAAAGGGCGTGACGGATGACAAGAACCCCTACAAGGGAGACAAGGGAGGCTGCACAGTGACATAGCACACCGACACGCAGGGGACGAGAGCCGGTGACATCGCTGTTTTTATCCCCTGTCGATGGCTTGTGGATGAAATGTACGGTAGTAAGACAACTGAGATCTGTAAAGGTTACTGCTACCAGGAGAGAGACCACCCTTTCCAACCACCGGATTACTGCATGTACCTGTTGATGTGAAAATGTTTCTTGGCCAATTTGTAATTAAATGCAAATAGCTGTACAAAGCTTTGACCTGACTGCTTTTTTCTTCTTCCTCTAATGCTATTTATATTAAGGTATCTGGCTTTTATTGCCCCCCTACTGCACTTTCATCTCATTGTGTCACAGGGGTTGATGTTAAAGAAGCTTGACTGGATGTTGGCGGGTGTGTAGATCGTCATATTTCAACATGACACTCGTCAAAGCAGGGCAAAGTCACAGGAGGAGTCGTGCGGCTCCTGCTTAGTCTAATTCTTAATAGGATTTCGGTCACACAGCTGCTTCCCGTATCAACGTCTTTAAGCTTATTCCAGCGGCTTCATCCCGGCTTCCGTCTCGGGCCGTCCATCCAATTAGTGTCACGTTCAATCGCAGCAAAACAACAAAAGACGCTGCATTTCGACCAAAACTTGCCAAACAACTATCTTTTTGATTGGAGCTTGTGTAATGAAAGATTTCCAGACAAACAAACGTGCTGCATTAAAGAGGTTTCTGTCCAATGACGGTAGGCCGCACATATCAGCACCTTTGCACAACCGTTTCCAAGATTGTCGTAAACTTTTTATGGCTACTTATCGTTTGGAGGACATTGGTGATCTATCAGTATTTTACTTCTTTGTCAAAACAACCTCTAAACTTTAAACTCCCGGCTTCAGTAAAAGGGGCAAAGGATGTCAGAGCACTGGAGCTGCTGACAGATTAGATGTCTTCAATGGAGGAATTTGAAATCCGTCACAATATGTAGTGAAATCGTAAATAGTCAATTAAAAAAATGTAATCTCTCTCCATGCTTGTGAGATATCATGACAATTAAAATAGTGCACTTCTTGCGCCTGTTGACAGGTCTAAGGGAGTACACTACTGCATCCTTTTTTCAAAAACTACATCTACCTCGAGTCTGACAATGTTATGAAGTTAAATCTGCAAAGTACCCTTTTACCCAATGACATGCTATAAATAACACTGATCATAACTGATTAAACCAATCCAATACGTGCTAAATGTATAGCTAAATATAATCCATTCAGCACCAACGCTGTCTTTATTGAGCCTAAAATGATAAAGTCAGTGCTTTCCTTCAGCTGCGCTGTTATAAAGACATAAAGTGACCCGTGTAAAGTCGAGGGTGACTTGTCCACGGTGCAGTCCTAATCTTAATTGTCTTATCAGATAAGAGCAATTGTGGATGTGTCCTATTAACTCTTTGAAATGATAATCATTACAACATACAGGAGGAAAACTAAATGTGTCATAACCCTCAGACTAGAACTGTTATAATGGTGTGACGAACATCTGATCATGCACTGTGTTTACTGTAAAATCACTGACTTTAATGTGCAGATTCCTTACGCAATATACATTCATGGACTAGTGCGTCTTTAAGTGAAGATAAGTGAAATTAAGGGATTAAGAAAAGTGCCTATTATTTGCTTTTTGTCGTGCACCAAATGAGTTATCAGCAATGTCACGTTGTCTGAATCTAGCTGTGTGACAGACAGCACACCGATGTACAGTAATGCAAATGTGCCTTTCGCCTTCTTATCTGCATTGCGTGATTCTCCAGACCTTTGTCCCTCGCCGTGCATAAAAGGAGCCTCACGAGGGGACAGGTGTGCAGAGTAAAAAAGAAAAACCTGTCGCTGCAGCTGAGAACACGCAGAACAGAAGCCGTGCATTTCAGAGTCTCCACCATGTGGCTCCTGGTTGTCTTGGTGTGGTTGGGGGTTTGGGCCGCCGGCACGTACTGGTACCTGTTTGGGAAGCCGAGCCCTTTCTCCCTGGAGTCCGTGAGGCCGCCTGGACCTCGAGAGTTTGATCAGAAGAAGCGGGACAAAGTCATCAAGCAAGGTAGAAATGATTGCAGTGACGTTTTCCTGAAACAAGTCAAATATATTGCTAACCATGATAAAAAAATAAGACGTTAAGACTTCATGTGTAAAGTGTGAATGGCTCCTTAGACAAGATAGAGGACATGGAAATAAATACATTTCTGTTTAGCAACTGAGAACACAACAATAGAATAAAGCTCATTTTGAAATATGCATTGTTTATAAAGCAGCTCCAGACTTTATACTTGATGACATTTATAAGTTTGAGACTTACTTTTCTAGTTTCTGGCTTTGAGAGAGAAACTATAGCTCATGAAATGGAAATACAATAAAATATTCCCTCCACTGTAGCGTGTATATTGGGGAACATTCATCTCTGTGGGCACACGAACAAGATAAACTACATGCAATGTTTAAAGAGTTATATTAAAATGTTAAGGTATGACTTGACAGTAAACTCCTGGGAGAATGAGCATGTAAAACAATGTGAAGTTTAGTCAAAGAAATTTAAATTACATCTAAATAAGCAAAATATCAGTTTTAATTCCATTGGAGAAATAAAAATGAACCTCTTACAGGTTAATATTTGATTTTATATTTTCTATATGCCAAACATTTTGAAAAAAAGAGAACTTATAAATGTAAATTATGAGAAATGTATTTGAGAAATTAGATTTTTAAAATATTTATCTTGTTTATTGTGTGTATGAGTACGATAATACGATATAACAGCCAAGTGAAACCGGAGTCAAATTCCATGCATGTGAAAAACACACATGCCCATTAAAGCCGATTCAGATTATTAAAATACAATATGATAATGCAGTGCTTCTGTGAGGTAATTCATATTTTAGCAGAAATCACTGAGATGTTTACCTCGCTGTCACATAAATCATCTTATTATTGATCATTTTATCATTTGGAATAGCTGAGGTGTGCTGATACAGCCATGCAAGGACTAAATAGTTTTCTGTGTCATAACTCAGGGGTTAGTATAATCCATAATCTAAATTAGATTATGGACCTACAGATTGCGTTCGCCGCCTAATCTACCGTTTATTCCCAAAAGGAGAACAGAGATACGGGAATTAGATCAGTGTTTATGGCCGGACAGGTGTGCAGCACAACCTTCAGACTGCATTATGCAACACAATTGTGCATGCCGCTTCAGCACAGCGACCTTTTACGACGTAGCTATATTCGACCTGTCTGAACTGGAAAGATAGCGCGCTAACATACATTTGTTTGTATGTTTTTTTCCGTCCAGGCTTCAGCGTTGACAAAGTGCCCGAGAACCTGGACGTCATCGTCATCGGGAGCGGCATCGGAGGCCTCACAGCTGCAGCCACACTGGCCAAGGCGGGCAAGAAGGTCCTGCTGCTGGAGCAACACGACCAGGCGGGAGGCTGCTGCCACACCTTTGTGGAGAAAGGGTTCGAGTTTGATGTTGGTAAGACATTGCTTGATGTGCTGCAAAACAGTGTTTGGTTAAAACGTTAACATGGTATGTGATCTGTATTCACAACAGTGCAGCGTGTCCCTGTGTGCAATTAAAAGCTTTCTTAGCTGGTGTAGTTAACAATGTGACGTTCAATACAATACTAATTGATTAGGATAACTGGCTGAGACCGGCTGCAAGTCGTTCTCGAATATATGTGATTGATTGATAAGGAAATAGACAAATATAAATTTCAAATCGTGGAGTTTTTAAATACAGAATGTTTAAAGAAATCCAGAGCTGACCAAAGTGCAGGATAAGATAAAGTGCATGATAAACAATACAACAATAGTGTATTAAAAAAAAATTGCAGTGGAAAATACAAGGAAATATCACAATGTACAAATCTGATACAGGAACAGAAAATTTATAAGATTTATGTATCCAATTAAAAAATATTAAAATCACCAAGAGCAACCAAAGAAACATTGAAAACATTAGTTTTGTCTGTAAATATATTAAATGGAGCCTAATGTGACGCCTTCAGATAAATGGTCCAACCTAAGTAACTAAATAAAAGTAAAGTCTAGTTGAGGCACTTCAAAGAAAAATGTCCCAAATTAATTTTTCTTTACACTTTTACACACTTAAAACAAAGTCTATAAAGACAGCAAGCACATAATTATATTTACTATTTTGAGAGGAACTTTGAGAAAGGTCTCAATCCCAAGCACAAATGCTATAAAATGTCAACAACAATGCTTGTGGGTGTTTAGATTAGATCCTCATATTATGACTGAAATATGTTCTTGTGTCCGTATCTTTCCTTCGCCAGGCCTCCACTACATCGGTCAGGTCCACGAGAACAGTCTCCTGCGCATCGCCTTCGACCAGATCTCCGAGGGCCAGCTGGAGTTCCAGGAGCTCAAACAACACTTCGACACCATCCAGATCGGCCTCGGCGACAAGAAGCGAGAGTACACCATCTTCTCCGGCAAAACCGAGATGAAAGCCCACCTGATGAAGCAATTCCCCGACGACACGGAGGCCATCGAGGAGTTCTTCAAAATCATGAAGGTCCCGTTTTGCCTCCGGACAAAAACATTTCAACGTGTCATCTGTTCAAAAAACTACAAGTCACAAATATCCTCCGTGTCCCAACAGATCTCCGCCAAGAAGACTCACTACCTGGCCACTCTGAAGCTGATCCCGCAGTGGGTGTCTCTGTTCCTGCTGAAGTCCGGCCTCGGGAACCTCGTGACCCCGGTCTTCCGCCTCACTGGCACGTGTGCAACGGACTTGGTGAACACCCTGACCAGCAACATGGACCTCCAAGTCATCTTTTCTTATCTTTTCTATGGTGGGTTCTCAAAAATAAGTTTTGAAAAGAGGAATAAAAGCACATCAGCTTTCATGCACACACTTTATTTATCTCATGCATGCTTCAAATCAAAATGGAGTTTCAAAAAACATCTGCAAATTTTAGTTCTGCCGTTGAGCCCCACAGCCTCCTCGCTCCCCGTGTCCTCCTAAGTCCTCCTCGCTCCCCGTGTCCTCCTAAGTCCTCCTCGCTCCCCGTGTCCTCCTAAGTCCTCCTCGCTCCCCGTGTCCTCCTAAGTCCTCCTCGCTCCCCGTGTCCTCCTAAGTCCTCCTCGCTCCCCGTGTCCTCCTAAGTCCTCCTCGCTCCCCGTGTCCTCCTAAGTCCTCCTCGCTCCCCGTGTCCTCCTAAGTCCTCCTCGCTCCCCGTGTCCTCCTAAGTCCTCCTCGCTTCCCGTGTCCTCCTAAGTCCTCCTCGCTCCCCGTGTCCTCCTAAGTCCTCCTCACTCCCGTGTCCTCCTAAGTCCTCCTCGCTTCCCGTGTCCTCCTAAGTCCTCCTCGCTCCCCGTGTCCTCCTAAGTCCTCCTCACTCCCCGTGTCCTCCTAAGTCCTCCTCACTCCCCGTGTCCTCCTAAGTCCCATAAACCAATACCAGAGCCAATGGTGTGATATAGCAAAAAAAAAAAAAAAAGTCAGGACATTTTGACTCGGCGGAATTAACACTGCACTAAATAAATTACTAAAAATATTTAACTTCACTAAATCAAAGTCAAACTTTGCAGAGACAGTGTTAAGATATAGTATTATTTTTAGTAGTATCATTAACCAATACACAAGTAACGCATATACTGCTATATGAACATATTAACTATTCACACAAGTGTGTTATGTATATTATACTTTTAGCCCTTTTGGTTGAGGATATATTCTGCATTTCGGGTATGCAAAAATGGGCACAAAATGAGGATTTTATTTAAATAAATATACCACAAAGTGATAGCTAATGCCTTGCTCCTGTGTACATGCAGGCGTGCCTCCAAAGGACTCCAGCATTCTGATCAACGCCCTCCTGATTCATCACTACAAACGAGGCGCCTACTACCCTAAAGGTGGTGGCAGTGAGATCGCCTTCCACATTATCCGCACCATTCAGAAATACGGCGGGAACTGCCTGGTCAGAGCTCCCGTCACCCAGATCCTGGTGAATGAAAAAGGAGCCGCTTACGGTGAGAATGATGACTCCAGCTCCATTTGTTTGACCTTTTAGTTCAACCAGGGGGGTGGGGATGAAGACGTACTTTTGTGTGCCACCTGACAGGTGTGAAGGTGAGGAAAGGTCTGGAGGAAGTGGAGGTTCATGCACCTGTGGTTGTTTCAAACTGTGGAGTCTTCACCACCTTCCAGAAACTTCTTCCCCCTGAGATTCACCTCAAGCCAGGTGAGCGACAGATCCCTTATTACCAAAATAGTACATAAATGGGGAAAATAAGGACGACTTTTATAAACGACCATGTGAACTTCCCCATGTAGCTATTCAGGAACGACTGGACATGATGAAACATGGCAGGGGATCCTTCTTGGTCTTCTCTGGCTTTGATGGGACTCAGGAGGAGTTGGGGCTGGAGTCCACTAACTTCTGGCTGTTCAAAAACAACAATATGGACAAGTCGTAAGTCTGCAGAGTACAGCTCCAATGAACACTGATACGTTAACACAAGGGGGCGCTGTTGTATAAGAAGAAGGAATGAAATAAACTCAGAGGCCAAACTTAGTGTAGGTTTCCTCCAGGAACATTACTACATTTACACATTTCTTTACTTGTGGGTCAGCTTATAGATATTTAAAAAACTGTATATTTTTGCATGTGGCTCATTTAAATTATTTATTTGAACTTTTTTTGTCATCTAGTCAGCTTTCAGCGCCAAGATTTAAACATCATACTCAAAATGGCCACACTGATGATCAAAGCAGCCCGACCTGAATTTTAAACTCACACGTTATTCTGTTGTTTTTTAGGATGGAGGACTTCTTTGCATTGAGCAAAGAGGAAGCACCGGATAACATTCCCATGATGTTCATCACAATGCCATCAGCCAAAGACCCAGAAGCCAAAATAAGACACCCTGGTATTAAAATCCACTATTTTGTCTACTTTTAAAAATAACAGTAACGGGAAATTATGTCCAAACGAAAGAAAGCTGTTTGCTAATATTCTGATCTCATACATCCGAGTCTCCATACAGATTAGGTGTGATGTATTTTTGATTGCTTGCTCCATGTTCACAGGTAAATCTTGCATGACGATCCTCACGATGGTGAAGTATGAATGGTTTGAGGAATGGAAGGACACGACAGTGCGCAAAAGGGGCGACGAATACCACAACTACAAAATGAGATTTGCTAAGAACCTCTTTGACTGGGCCTGCACGCTGTTCCCTAAAATCAAAGACAAGGTAGGACATGCACGCATGCATAGTCTTTGTTGCTATATTTAAAACATTTAAAACGTTAAAAAGATGTATTTATAGCAGCGACAGCATGTTAAGAGTTGTTTCATACTGCGTGGCCTGCATTGTCATTACTTGTGCGACTCGTTTTTCAGTTGGTTTTCCAGGACGTGGCGACACCGCTGACCAACATGCACTACCTGGGTTCCCAGCGTGGAGCCATGTACTCTGCCGAGCACAACCTGGATCGTTTCCACGCCGAGAATGTCGCGAGGAACCGGTGCAACACCCCCGTCAAAAACCTCTACATCTCCGGTATGAACTGTTACAATCTCGGTCCGACATTTTCACACGATAAAAAGAAAGAATCGCAAAACACAAATAATTGACTGACTTTTGAGTGTAGTTTTCACGGCCATGGAAAAGTCTCAACATGCCCTGAGATTGACTCTTTGATGCCTTGAAATGTTGAGTGTCACAACAAACTACCTTAGTTTTTTTGCTGGATCCTTTACCGCTACGGTTGAAAGGCTAAGATAATTGGCAGGAAGTCACAAAACAGAAGGAATTAAACACTCGAGAAGGGCAACCCAGGCAATAATTTGAATCCAGACTAGATAGTCCTGTCTCATCCAGCAGGGTGCACTTGTGTGTGTCTGTTCCAGGTCAAGACGTGTTCAGCTGTGGGATCGCAGGCGCCCTGCACGGCGGCCTCCTCTGCGCCTCCGCGGTGTTGGATCACATCGTCTACATTGACTTGCTTTTCCTCAAGAAGAAGCTGAAGAGGAGGAAAGCCAACGAGTTGGCCCAGCTGGCTCAGAAGAAGCTGCAGTGAGAGCGCTCTCTACTTCCCCTGCAGGACAATAGCGAAACTGCACAAACCAGGTGCAAAAAGGACCTTTGAATGTTGTGGGAGGCTGAAAGGAAAACACCTCTCTGCACCTCTCTGCACCGGCACTTATTGAGTGATACGTCGTCTTCCACAAGTTGCCCAATTTGACATTTATGTATAAATATGTATAGCGCCTTTTGGAGTGCTGAAAGCTACTTTCATTGGTAAAGTTGTCAACACTGGGCTAAGTTTGTTGTATTTCTTCTCTATAGTTTCTCAGCCTTTAATAAATTGTATCTGTATGATCATATTTGCTATTTAATGCCCTGCTGTATACACAACTTTATGGGAAATGATATGTTTAATTGTAAGAAATCAACATATGCTTAATCATTAGTACAATTGCAACCGCTTTGATTACAATGTATTTTCTAATACCTGTTTTTTTTATCCATTACATATTTTCTAATACCTGTTGTGATCTATATACATATTATATTTTTCTTGATATTGTTTTACTGTCCCATCATACAAAATGCACTTGCATTTTTTTGTTGTACGTGTTAAATAAACTTGATAAACCAAATGACACATTCACACACACACAGCATTCAACTTTTTAAGTGCTCAAAACTCAGAAAGATTATGAAAAAAATATTGAAATTAAGATAATTTAATAATCATTTTGAAAACATAAACGACTATAAGCCTTAATATGTCGACTTTATCATGCGATCAAATCATGAATCAACCCAGAATAGCCATGTATGATGGTGAATATCTTTATATGTCACTTGACTGGTGACCTGGGCCTGTACGGCTCCTCTGGGCTTCTCAGTTCCCACCGATGTTGTTCTGACCTCCCTCATAACCCAAGTGTTGTTTGGCTAACTGCTGAAATCAAACATACGGGGGGGAAACCTCAGACTTCCTGCACTAAGTGAACATTTCCTCAGTAAACGGAGGGCATATTGGCTGACAACCTGTGGTCTGCAGGAGACGACCGGGGGGATCCGAGGAGAAGAAAGCCCCTTCTGTCCGGCCGGCCGGTGGGATGCCAGTGCCTCTCTCTCGCCCTCTCTCTCTCTTTTTCGCTCTGTTAACCTCCGTCCCTCTGCTGCGCCAACATAGGGAAAGCTGCGAGTTGCTATACTGCTACGCTTCCTCTCCCTCGGTTCAAGAAACGAGGAAGAAAATGGCGAGGGAGAGGAGTTAATTACTGTAGGTTGACTTTGCCAGGCTGGAAGTTCAGAAGGCCGTAAACGTATAATTACCATGGCTTGATGCTTCACCAGAAATAAATCCACATCCAGACTCTTGCTTTCCTCTGCTGTGCTCAGACTGAGCTACAAACATACCCACCTGCCCTTTGACCTCTGAATAAAGTGAACCCACCCTCTTGTAGACCCTTTGGTTCGGACTGAAATACCTTAACGTCCATTAAATGGATTGTCATGAAACTCTTGGTCCCCACAGGATGAATCCGACTGACTTTGTTGAGCATTTGACTTTTCCTCCAGCGCCACCACGAGGGAAACATTTTAGTAAAACTATTGGATGGATCATAATGACCTTTGGTACGCACATTGGAATCCTTTTTTTTACCGTTTTGGAGTTGCGTGTGACTTCATAACCCTCTCGTTCAGTCAAATAAATTCAATTTAAACTGCTATTGAAGTCAGCAGTTATCACTTTACACCCTTTATATAGGATGTCGCATCAAAAGTTTTGAAATAGCCGGAGTAAAATATGTAGCCTCTTTCCAACCGGACAAAAAAACCCTCCAACATCTGGCTTTTGTCTTAAGTGGGGAAGGTTTTAATCATCTTATAATCCAGGGATAAATGACCCTGCAGTAGTCACAGGTATTTATTGGCTCTCGCTTATGATCAGCAGCATTTGACACCCGGGTGGAAACGCTAATTTTCACACCTATTGTGTGATGCTATGTGACACGTATTGATGTGAATGTGTCACAAAAATCAAAGTTTTTTTTGATGGCCATGGCAGAAAGTAAGTTCAGAGCCACTGAAGAGGAAATGTGACCAGAAAGTCCAGTATTTTACTTCATAGAAAAGCTAGAACGGGCAGATCTGAGGAGGAATTTAAAGTCTTTCTTGACCAGCACGAGCACAAGCACCACCTCCACACCCCCTTCCTCTTTTCTTTCCTCTCGCAGGCGTCTCCCACATGTTTAGACATGCTATTACATCAAGAGAGGCCCAGAGGGTCGGATCTCAAAAACAGCAGTCCACTCTTTCCACTGTCTCAGCCGCTCCGTCCGACACTTTCTATGCAGATGCAAATGAAACTAATGTATTTCAGAGGCTGTCGTTCCGAATCCAACAACCTGATAATGTGTGTTCACAAAAAGCAAACTGTTAACTCGCAAGCAAGGATTGGCACGGGCAGTAATCGCGTATGTCCAGGCTCTCGTCTCTGTGTTTTTCAGCCAGCGTTTCCCCCTCTTTTCCAGATGTTGAGCTCCTCCTCCTCGCTGGCCTGCCGCAGCCTCCCACAGCTTGAACCCGGCCAACAACCACAGCTGCTACCAATCTGAGGGCTCGCAGTAAGAAACTTTCAAGACGACCCAAACGAGAGGAAGACCCAGTCTGAAGAGAGCCACCTCGGATCAGACCGGGCTTAAAGGCACGGGCAGGTGATACAAAAACACCCCTCGCTTTTAAGAGTCACTCCTACTTTAACTAATAATAACGACAACTTCTACTTAGTGCAGTGGGATTCCCTTAATAGGGGATAAATGATGTATTTTGACAAACATGGGGGGGTTTAAAGCCAAAGGTTTCACAGGAAAGAGCAACAAAAAAACGGATTTCTTCATTTGTTTCTGTGGATGAAACTAAATTAGACTGAAGTTATTTTCCTACAGAGCTCTTCTCCGATGTCGGAGGAAAAGTCGCCGCTTGACGCCAACTTTCTGTTGAGCTGAATGGAAAATGGCTTCTCCAAATTTCCCTCTCGCCGAAAAAAAAATATTTCGAGAATCTGAAAACACCGCTCATCATATCTGATAGTAAATTAAATATTTCAGGGTTTTTAGCAACTTAAACTTGCAAAACCCTGATCCAGCAGCTGCAGAGCAACATAATCCTTTATGTGGAGATGAATCAAAGCCAAATATTCACTCTTTGAACTCAACGCTCCCTACCATCTCCTGATGGAAGTAGGAGGTTCTTTAGCCGCTAAATGCTCCACTAGCTTCACCAGCTAATGCTAACGTTGTCTCACTAATGTTTGGTGTCGAGCAGGTAGTGCACAGTCAGTTGTTTTTTTTAGCTTTTCTATGGAAACTGCTGCCTGATGCTGATAAGATATGTACTGAAAGCAGTGAGAGGGAACCTAAAACAGTGAAGTTGTCGGGCAAAAAGGATGAGCTGAAACTCAGAAAGCTCTGTAAAGATTGAAGTGATGATTACGAGTGACCCCTTCCTCATCCTCAGTTGACTTATTACCAAAATATCGCTGTAGTTACTTTAAAAATCCCGAAACTACAGCACGGGATAATCGATAATGAAAATAATCGTTGGCTGCAGTCGTAATTTCAACGTGACGACATTTCAGGAAGCTGAAGTCATCAACATGTTATGTGGCCACACCCTCAAACCAGAGAAAGACGGTGATTTGAGTCTATTTTAAAGCGCTTGTCTGATGATTGACAGCAGCCAGTAGATGCAAACAGCACTTTTATCACAAAGGCATCTTTCCCCCCATAACGTTTGGACACATCTTCAATGATTTGCACTCATGGCCACTTTTTAATAACTCAATTAACTTCCTGACTCTGCCACGACTTCTTCATCTCAGCCTCCCGACTGAATGAGAACGAAGGAATGCATCTGGGCGTTTCTCTACTTTCCCTTTGTAATACTTCCTGAGAGGCTGCTCTGCACATTTGATTGTAAATTATGAAGCATGCTGGCGTTTGGATGAGAGAGAGTGAGGGAGATAGAGAGGGAGAGAAAGAGGCAGGAATATACAGGGAGGCCCAGAGGAAGGAGAACCACGGAGCATCTCTGATGAGTCACAGTTAGCATTCACTCTGCCTGCTTCATGGTGAAGTATGACAGAAAGTTCACCTGCACCGGCCAACCTTTCACATCCTGGTCTTTTTGATTTGTTAAAAAGACCCCAACAACGGCGTGAAGGTCCCACTGCCAACCTCTGCGTGCAACACAGCGACTGGGCGGGAGTCGTTTGTTATCGAGAAAACAAAAGTAAATCACCACTTGCTGAACCGCAAAGCCGCAACAGTCTATTATGAGATCAGCGTTTCCGAGCTGCATTGAGGGATTGCAATATCTGGAGATTGTTGTCAGGATAGGGACTAAAAGTTGTGAAGGGGACGTCAAAAATCTACTTTTAAGACACATTAAACTCAATGATCCTGTGTCTGAATCAAGGAGTCTCTTCGCTCTTTCACACCCATCTGCATCATGTGACCACAGCTCCTCCTTCCAGCGGATGCTTCAGACATTACCCAGAGTCTCACATTTCAACCCCCCCAACCTCCACTGAGTAATCCTCATCAGCCCCATGCATCCGCATTCGTCATCTCGGCTCTTTCTGCTCTGTGTGTTTACATGGTGGGCCCGGCCTGGTGAAGTTGGGGTCGGTCTAAACGCTGGACACAGTGTGCGCTAGAGGGGGCTCTTCTGAGGCTGTGATCCCAGCCACGCTACTCACGAGGAGACGACTCCTCCACACATGGTTTGGATACAGGCGGCGTACTGAAGGGTTTATGTGGCGTTTCTCCCTCATCCACAAGGACAGAAGGAGTTAAACGACGTATGCAGATTTGGGTCACACTTGTGATTTTGGATGTAATGCAAATAAACTTGATTTTTTTATGCTTCAGCAGAAAAAAAAGGCAACTTTTCTAGCAAAGATGCAGCTAAAAAAAGGCTAATTTTGTTAACTTTTCTATGCTCCAGGGCCCACTTTTACCACACACACACGTGCAAAGTGTTTCACAGCTTGCCGAGACGCGCTCAGGTCTCCGTCTTCACACACCGACTGTTTACTTTTCCTCTTCACACAGACGCGACGAACATCCGTCCAGAAGGAGTCCTCCTCCGTGGAGTCTGACGCCCTTTTAATGTTGCATTTAATATTTGATTCGCATGTCAAATTGTGTTAAAACTGCTTTGCGCCTCCATCGGGTGAAGCTGTTTTCTCAGGCCTCCACTCAGCGAGGACAAGGCCTCCCAGCAGGATGACCCCCCGAGGGGTCGTACCTACATGTTTTTACTTCTGCACTGAGGCCGTGTCGGCGGCATGACCTCCCAGTGAAACAACATCTGCATGTGTTCCAGGTGGAAAACCTCAAAGAGCCATTGTTTACTTATTACAGCTGATAAGGCAAGCTTTTTTTTTTATTCTTGTCCTCTTCCGTTTCGACAAAAATGATAAAAGATCAGAGCTTTTTGTTACTGACGAGATGCTCCGCCATGATTCATCCTCTCCAAACTCAAACGCAGAGTGATTACAGACGGGGACTTCACTCAGACCACAAGGAGAGACTCCACCTTTTGCCTCCTAATCTTTTCCTACAAAGACAGCTGCATCTCCAGGCCTTTATTTTCGCGTCATTCATGCTAGTGAGTGCCTATTTTTGTGCACCCATTGAACAATCATATGCTAAGCTATTCAACAAAGCCTCATATAATGCTCCCGTTGATATATTTTTAAATTATTCTTCTAGTTTTTGTAAGGGAACTTTGTTTAGGCAACAACAGGAAAAGACGGTTCTTTGGTGAACTAAGACCAACGTAAATATATGACAGTGTTGATTTTGGGTTTCTTCTGAGCGAAAGTCTCCATCTTAGACTTCTCCCTAAGTGGATGTCTGTCTTTATTCTTCCTGGTTCACAAATATGTGGATAAGGTACAAATTGACCATGTGAGATACATACAAAGTGCAGTGCATTACCTTTCATAGGTATAGATGTGTTCAGTGAGGCCAAATCAAAAAATAAACATTTCGTATGTTAATTCAGAAAAAACACGAGAAGTGTGAAGCGCTCATGTTAAAGAGACTGTAAAGCCAGCGGAGGTGCAATATACGCAGCTCCAGGTCATATAAACGAGGTATAACAGACTAGTCCTGGCTCGTACTGCCCTGAAGGCGCTGCAGCAAAACAAACGGAGATGGAAGGAATCACTCTCCCTCTCTCGTTACACACACACACACACACACACACACACACACACACACACACACACACACACACACACAACTACAATGGGTGTGACAATAATTAATGATCGATAAGAGTTTGTAGGGAAACAGGTCTTCTGACGAGTCTTTTCCTGAACTTGGGGAACAGAGCTCCAGAAAAAGTCATAAAATGGACAACGAGTCAGGGATTCGTTGGTAATTTCAGTAAAAGTTTATATCTAACTACTTTTAGGACATTTAATCTATGTAAAAGCTTTCTTTTTTATATTTTTCTCAGACATTTTAGTTGAGTAAAAGTATATAGTTACGAGAAATATATCTATAAAATGGTAAGTGTATGAGTATGAGTATGCTATGGAGTAAAATATACTCTGTACACTCTCCTGAAGTGAGATAATTGCACTTCAGATTTGAAACTGAATTTACCAATTGTTTAAAGATAAAATTGAGCACAAATAATCAACTTGTTGAAACCATCTTTCTTTAGTTTTACAGACGAAACAATCCAGCATGCTTGTTGCTTTACCATTTGCACAAGAAGTTGGTTAAAAAGTCAAAATGGCCGCCTGGATTTTTATCCACCACCATAATCTGGTTGGTGCTGGGTTCATCGCTCACGAGGTCACTTTCAAAATCGTTTTAAGTGTTGTTGTTGTAAAGATATAGTTAACACGGCAGATAATGTCCAGAAGCAAACTGTGTACGTATACGACGGCATTTTCTGACCCAAAAAAAGCCTCCAGTGCTCTGGACCGACCGCTTGGGGACTTGTTTTCATTTTAAGGTTTGGTTTTCTCGGTGCAGAGCTGCAGCGTGATGCAGTCAGCGGCGGTTAAGTGGTTCCAGATGCTTTTAAGAATTGAACTCATGTGCGAGGAGAGAACAAAAAGACGTGTCCCTTCCCCTCATGTATCCAAACTATGCTATGTAGTCACCCTGTTGTTTTCTCTCCTGCTTTCACTCACAAAATAAACACTTAGCGAACGTTGTAACCTCGGTTTTGGGGAGGGGCGTCTCTCTTTTTGAAGCTTTAATAATCAGATTGCATGAATGTAGTTTGGAAGAAGAGCGCCATAATCTTTTCTTTAAGTTTACTGCTGTGAATGAAGACCTGCAGCTATGTCCATCGGCATCAACACCAACAACCTCCATCAATTTGACAAATTGTGTGATTTAATGATGGCGTCTTTGTCTCAGCGTGAAGAGAAAGTGCTGAGCGCGAGGGTGGGACCGGGCCGAGTTTAGCGGGGCGGGAGAGGGCGGAGCCCGACACGAGGCCTTCACGCCCACCTCGTGAACTCTCGGGGAGACGCCTCGGGGTGGCTATACTCTTTTTAACTGGGTGCTTCTCGCCCTCCTACTGCACCGAGATGTTTAAGGGGGAAAGCAAAGGATGTGGGAGGAGGGGGATAAAGAACTTCAGCAATGCGCAGGACAGGTAGAGACAGGACACAAATTAAAAGAGAGAGAGGTGGAGATGTGGCAGGCTAAGAGAGAGAGAGAGAAACAGTTGAAGCATTAACTCAAACTTTTAAGTGACTTCTTGTCCGTTTTTTTCTGTTTCTGCTGCAGCAAAAGAGTGGACGAACACGTCACCGGGCCGAAATTACGTTAAACTACACGTCAGTATTTCTATTGCAGATGACACACACAGGGAGAGCAGACTGCTTCAGGTCGATGGTGTCTCGTGAGCGGCCGAGCTCCAGGAAAAAAAAACTGTTTGCGAGAGGAATGCATGGCTGTTGAGTGTCTTGACATGTTGAGGGAGAGGCAGGTTTACATCCTCCATACTCTCGGGGATGAATATGTATATGATCTCTCTGCAAGCAAACCAACAACATGGGAATGAGTCACTTTTTACTCTCAAAATTGTAGGTTTTTCAAGAAATGATTAAAAAAAAAAAAGGAGGCGGGGATCCTGATTGGGAATGTTGTCGCAAAGCCTCACAAAAAACCATCCAGGTGGCAGCTTTAGTGCAGTCATTAGAGTCAGTTAAGTGGTTTGAGGGGACAGGAAGCTGTGGATGCTGTCTTTAATGAGGCCGCTGTCATTATCAGGTCAAGTATAACCACGAAATAAGTAATGAAAAAGTCCAACGTGTGTGGCGGGAGTTGCCCACTCGATACCTCGACCTCTCCTCTGACACCCAAGCCCGGCCGCTCTCATGTTGCTGTATTTTAACAGTATGTCCAGTCTGTTAAATAATTTTTTGAATCTGCAGATTATATTCTGCCTTCAAAATCTTTTCCTGAAGGAGACATTGCGCTTGAACTGAGACTCACATCTGTTTCAAATGAACTCAGATATTTGGTGCTCTGCAGAGATGATTCACTTTTGCCTCACAAAGAGTGTTTCCTTTATTAAAGAAAGCCACAATCCCCATGCAAAGAGCATATTTAATATTAGAAAGAAGGTCAGCTCTTCATTTCGGACTCTTTGTCTTCACATGCATTTTTAAAAAAGCTTAAATCCAACGAAAACTGGAGTTTTAAGAGTGTAACGGGAGCAACATTAAGGTAGGTTCGTGGCGTCTGAGTGCATCTTCATCCACCATCATCCTGCAAGCTCATATTTTGTCTGATTGGGCTTCTCCTCCCGCCCCTTACCCCCCCTTCTGTGGTCGGTTCTTACTTCTCTTTTTTGTCTCGACACAGTTTTTGTTCCTCCTCTTTGCATCACCGCCAAGTATACTCCCTTTGTGGATGTGGCAGGCCTGGGAAATGAAAAGTTGAGGCTTCATGAGCGCCTCCTCTTCGCTTTCTTTTTTTCTTTCATTCTTTTGCTTGCAAACGTGGACAGAAAGTTAAAAAAAAAAGAGAAAAGAAGATAATTTGGGAAGCCAACATTGACACAGAATGTCAGGTTCAACAAATGGGATTTTTTTGGGGAGAAAAGGGGATGATTTGGTGCTTTATAACCTAAACGTCATCTCACTGTTTGACTCTCAGGGGCCACAAGTAAAAGATGATACTTAAAAAAGATAAATATATATATTTTCCATCTCTAGCGGAAATCAGGAGCATGCAGGAAAAGGAGCAAAAGGTTTATGGCTTAAAACTTTAACCTGGCTGCTAATAAATGACAGAGCAAAAAGTGCGTTTCAGAGCCAGCGAGCGAGCGCTCTGTGAGTTTCCATGATGTGATGTGGAGGGAGAGAGCAACCAGACATCTTGCCTTTCATTCCAAAGCACAGCTGAACACAAACCAGGGAGGGACAAGACTAATCTAAATATGGGCAACCGGCTGGAGCCAATCAGAGCCTGAGCGTCCATTATCCCCCCACCTCACCCTAAATCCTCTACCAGAGCTTATTGTAGTTAAACATGTGACGTGGAGACCTCAAAACCTGCTGTGTCTACTTACCATCTCCAACCCGTTTGGCTCAGGGTGTCTGTTCTTCTCTTCTGTATATCATGCATGGTATTTCCCTTTGTGCTACAGTATACACAACAATGTGTGCAGATACCTCAGCATCCAGACACCGGTAACATCTAGAAACCTCGCTATGAAATAGTTTATTCACTTTTGCATCAACTAAAATCTCGGTCTGGTTAATTAGCAATATTTCACGGACTCCACGTCACTTTTCGTACAACTTGACAGCCGTCAGTCAGATTTATCAGAAGAAAACAGACCCCAAATTTTGCATTAAAGCCAAAACTTTTGACACCGGGGCGCTCCGTCTGAGCCGTGACGTGGACGCTCAACCCAGATTGTGCACTTTCATGTGGGGCGGTCCGAGCAGAGCCAGATCTTGGTTAAATTCTTGCAGCGTGCATCTCGGCTTTAAGGTGTTGTCCAGCTGAAATCGGGGCGCCCCTCCCCCGAGTGGGAACAGCTGCCAGAAGGCGTTTAAACTTTCACATGCTGAAAAATCTAGTCAGTTGTGAGGATCCTGAGCTGCTTTTTTCACTTCTAACTGTCAAGTGATTGAGGATGCAGTCGCATCAGCGTCTCATGAAGCTTAATTACCATCTCTGCGGTGCACATATGGAGGTTTCCTGCAGGCAGGGAGGTCACAGTTTACACGGTTCATGGCTTGACTGTAAGGGTGGTACTCTTACCCCGCTACCCGCCGTATGCTACCCGTTAGCCGGAGGGGGAGGCAGGCTGCTTTATGGAGCCCTGCCACCCAGGAGCCTCATCTTGCGTTAGCTCAATCTGCTGAGTAACCAGCAAAAAAGTCCAACGGCAAAACATCCAGCACTTCAGTACTGAAGTAATAAAGACCCTAAACATTACAGAGTGGGATTTTAACCAGTATTTTGAGTAATCAATTGGTTGTTTGGTCTATCAAATATCAGAAAATAGTGGTGAAAAAAAACATCTTTGTCTGACCGAAAGTCCTAAACCCCAAAATATTTAACTGTACTGTAAGCTCAGTTGACTCTTGACCGTCTTTTAACAAACACTAACTATTTCTGCATTCATATGTTGGCACAGAAACATTTTTTCCATCTATGGTTTCTCATTTTTTGTATATTGTTTAGACCCGAATGTTTCATCTTTTTATCTCCACACAATAACTACAAATCTCATAAATGATGATGGTCGCACTTCTGCCAGCCTGGTTTATTTTTTCAATGAACATTGGTTAAAATGAGTATTTGAGACTCGTTTCAACCCCTCGGCTACAACTCGTTTAGCATCTTTCAGCTCATCGTTTTGGTTCTCTGGCTTTACAGGACAGTAGCGCCAGAAAACCAGAAAGGTTCAGTCTGAACAGCTGTTTGCAATGAAGAAGCTCTGAAAAACACCTGAACGCTACCCGCCCAGCACTAAAAGGCTGATGAGCTAAATGAGCAACTAGCTTGTTAACATAGTGGAGCATTTAGCATCTTAAGAGCCAGATATTTACCATGGGAAAATGGTGGAGACCAAAGCAGAGCTGAAAGGAGAATGAATATTGGACTTTTATTCATCAGGTGGACAGTAAGTAAGCAACTGTTTACATCATAGATCCGGTATAAGAATAGTTGTGCAGTAACAACAAGGTCAGACTTTTCCATATACATTTTCCATGATCATAAAAACGTGAATCTAGCCCTATTTAGCACTCAATGTCCCCTACTGTACATTTTGCAAGGGCCCAAAACTGGTTTCAGGCTCCCAATTAAATAACAGAAGCACCTAAAGGCGCTGTAAAACACCCAGGGGTGCCGAAACGCCGCCAAGGAAGAGCCTCTTGATCTTTTCTTTTACTAAATAATGAGGGCAGCAAAAGGGACCACGAGGGACCTCGCATATGAATCTCAACTTACTCTAATAAACGTTAGCATAAAAGCGTCTTTTTTTCCCTTCACACAAACAGAAGTTTGGCTTTGATGTGGCGTTACGACGGCAGAGGTTCCCAAATACATTTTTACGATAAAAGATAACAGATGTGACCTGTTCGAAAGATGCAGAGGCAACAATACTTTCATAAAACTATGTACAACCCACCTTGAATATTGTAGTCAGTCTTCACTGAGGAGGATTTCCAGCAAGACACTTGTTTTTGTCTGAATATCGATCGCACACATTTGGCTGCTGAAGAGACGATGTTCGCTGCAGCGCCAGCATCCAAAACCATCTGGTTTTGTCGCTCTCATCTAATAAACACATATAACTAGGATGTGACTGGAAAATAAATTAGCCTGAGGGCAGTTTAGAGGGGCAGCGCTTGAAGAATTTTTATGGGGGATTTCTATACCTGCGTTAGAGACTCACAAGGCTAGTTGGTGAAGAGCTAACTACTAAGACGCTATCCAAATGGGAACAATGCAAGTACTATAGTCAGTTACAGCTGTAAGCTAGCAAGCTATGCTAGCTAACAGTTTCGAATTGGTACCATTGACCAAAAATTCGCAGACTTGCTTTACGTCACATTCACTTCACTCTGGTTTAGGGAAAGGTCATGGTTTGGGTTAAAATAAGTGTGTTTGTTAGTTAACGTGAAATAAGTTACCGGTAATGTGCTGAGTCTTGTTTTCACACGGGACATGAACACCAGTCTTCTGGGTGAAAGTGCCGCGGTTATGGAGCTGGATTACAGTGACTATCGGGATTTATTGACTTGACCAAAAGTCAATGTCAACAGTTCGCTTCCTATTTTAGGGTTTTGTCATTCAACATATGAGTAAACATCTTTATAGGGACTAAAGTTTGTAGTACAGTAAACTGCCTCCAGACAAGCGCTTGTTGCCCAAAGAGCTGAGCTTTTATAAAAAATGTGAACGCTACTGTGGACTGAAACTCCAGCGCTCACAAAATGGCTGCAATTAAACTCCTCCCAGGTTGTCTACATTTATACTGTCATTCAAATGCTAGTTTAAATAAATAACGGCCACATCAGACAGACGATGCAGTGCAGTCGCTGTGTCCCTTTCCCTCCACCGCTCTATGCCATCTTCCTCCTGACTCTTTGTCTATCTCTGTCTTACCTCCCCCCTCTTGACTCATCCAGGCAGAAGACCAGGAATAATAGGAGACAGGAAAGAAAACTCCACAGCAGCTCAGTGCGTGGGGCCAAGAACCAAACCCAGTGTCCTTTTTCTTTTTTTCATTCCTTCGCCATTCTGTAACCCTCTAATTTAGCACTTATTTTAGGACCAGGGTTTACTGAGCACAAGTCTACCGTCCAAAGCCAAAAGCCTGGGACTCAGTCACTGAGATATTCACTCCGCTCATCCAAACATAATGCTCTTTATTTCAAGTCAATCTGAGGGTTATAGACAGAATACATAGAACATAGGATTTCACTACCTGAGAAGCAGACAATGTCAGAAAACAGGTGCCAAAGAGGTGTTTTTTGCTCTTCAAATGGCTTTTTAACAGCTGCAGTTAAATGCAGAATTTCAAGAGACAACACAGCCTGGAGAATCTAAGGTTTCAAAGCTACCCAGGTGTCCGTGCAACATAACTGTTTGTGCAGGTGCATAGAACGGAGGGGCAAAAAAAATTATAGTTCTTGGTTTTTAATGACAGCGCAGGTCTCCAGTGGGGATCACCCCATGAGTTACTGTCACTGAGGATGAATCATGGGAGGAAGCATTATGTTAGCAAAGCAACACATTAGAACCTTACGTTGACTATGGCAGCAAGATGACTTTTTTGGGTCTGCTTTTGATATTGAATCATCAAATGAACATAACTAGTACCTGGATTTTTTCCCCAGATGTTGGAAAAAATATTTTTGGCTTTTTGTGAAATGTCTTAACTATTGAATTTGTCCCATTACTTGAGTTTGACAACACACCTACAAAACCAACAGCTTCAGCCGCACTGATTTGCGCTCCAATTATCGAATGTTAGCATGCTAACATGCTAAGCTAAGATTGTGAGCATGGCTGCTTAACATCAGCACATTGTGGATATGTTAGCATGCTAACAGTAGCAGCAAGCAAAAGCACGCTTCCATGGCCCTCTTGCCCTGCACAAACAAAACACACCCCTCAAACGCACCACCGCCATACTTCCTCTCACATCTGAAAGCTGTTAGCCCTGCATTTTCAGGGTGACACAGGAGGCAAGCATAAATCTTAACTCCTCCTCCTCCACCAGCAGCAGCGGTGGTTGCATGTGGAACATGTGGCTGGCACCAGGATACCTCGTCATGCATGGACTTTCTTCTCCTAAGGCCTGCATGATAGAATCTCAACATGGCAAACAATGCATGCCGTGTCAGAAAGACACTAATTACACAATAACAGTGAGCCGAGGACACCGACATTTTGAGTTGAACTATAGGTGAGAGGGGAATAACTTAAACTGACAACACTGCTCAAGCATGACCTACATATCATCTCTGCAGCTCATTTATTCAGCAAGTTGTCTATTTGTTAGTCATATTTGAAAGATTACTCAACTTTTCTGAAGAGAAACCAAGTACAGCTTTCTCTCTTCGAACTATGTTTCTTAATTTCCTTTGCTGTAAAACACAGTGGGACCCTGCAACAAGATAGGCCAGGATGACTTTTACTACTGCAAGCAATTACACACCATCGAAAAAAAAAAAGGCACGGCAAAAAGGAAGGAAAACCAACTATCAGCGTGTCTGATCAGAATATGTTTACTTGACCAAAAGAAATGGCATTCCCGAAGCCTGGGCCATCAACAAAGCTTCACCATATGAGCATTATCAGTTTTTGATGGAGATTTCCGAGGACAAGGAAGAAGACGGCAACTGTTTGTTTACTCAAAGATCTCTGTGCAAAGCGAGGAGAAACTCAAAAGGAATGGAGGGGGGAAAGCATTTAACGTGGCAACATTACTCACATCCTCCCTGTGAAAATAAAAGGAGAGAGAAGCGTCAGAAGACGACAGTGGCTGTGGCCATTTAAATGGCTCAAATCGTATACACTCCCTGTGCTAAACGGCGGGTTAAGAGAAGTCCTCTTGCCCATCCTGGATGTACGGGGAGGGAGAACAGACCACACTGCATTCTTCTGCATTGAGGTCACTTTTTTTTTCTCTTCTCAACTGTTCAAAAGTACACCCGGACTGCAAGCTCGATCTGCTGGAGCACTGAGGGATCTACTGCACATGCTCAGAGGCGACAGTGTTTCCTCTTTTCAAAAACAAAGTATTTAGCCAAAAGCATCAGTGTTGGAAGTAATTAATTAAAATAAGAACACAGGTACGACCACAGCCGTTATGACATTGAATCAACTCCAACCGTCCATCGTCTTCTCAGACTGTGAGGGCGGGTGAAATGTTTATTGTTGAGTAACTTTCAAGTTGTTTCCATCCCAACTTAGAGCCTGAAAACCTGAGCATGCATTTCTTATGCGTCAGCATGCAGTTGGTATGCTGAACAGAGAAATCAAAGATATCTCAGGGATCAACCGAATATGGCTGCAACATTACTTCATGCTACAGGTTAACATAATTATTCTATCTATGGATTTATCCATCCATCTAGCCATCATGATTACCTTCCTCAGTAAGTAATTTGACTCTAAGGCCTGTCTGGTGACCTCGACCCTAAAAACACAGTTTTTCTCACACAAATCAAACAAACAAACACACCATGTTGTTTACCTCAGGACATCATTCCTGTGGTCCCGGACGGGGAGGCATCTCTTCATCCTTCACTGCCGAGCTGATGTAAAGTCAAGCTGTGGGACCTGGAGGCCTTGAGAAAACAGCATGGGTGCAGCGTGAGGAGAGGCTAGACTTTGCCCTTCACTGGAAAAGAAAAAAGTAGTTGCCACTGATTCACAGCCTTGTAGAAGGATGAGCCGTGTGTTGCACTCTCACAGCGTTCGAGACACACACTGTTTAGGGTAAACACTGAGATATTAAGGATGTATTTGGTTGGTCCATATATATGTTAAACTGTACCGGCATGAAGGTCCTGACTCCTCAAGAACAAGGTGCTGCAAGTCTTGTGTCCTCTGTGTCTCTGCACTTCCTGGTTCCTGATTGTGTATTCTCTTCACCTGTGCTGCCCTCGTCGTGTCCACCTGTGTCTCGTTACCTCCTCTTGTATTTAAACCCTGTTTGTCTCCTTGTTGGATTGTACTGTGTGTCACTGTGTGTCCTCTGTTTGTGTCGCTGTGTTAGATCAGTGGTTTTTGGAAGCCAGAGTTTTTAATTCAATTTACTTTTTTTTAATTGTTGCTACGGCGTTTGGGTCCTCCTTCAACTCATCCTCTGACAATGTGAGCTAAGATAAGATAATGCTGCATTTACTCTACGGAAATAGCTGTGGAACAATACCACAGTGTAAAAACACTTAAAGTAGAAGTACTGTCTTTGAATTCTTACTTCAGTAAAAGTACATTAAAGTATGAGCAAATATATAATATAGTACTACAAGTAAATTATCATTATAGAGGTTAATATAATATCACTGGATTATAATTATCAAAAAGTAAAGTGCTTTAAAAAAAAATGAAGTATGGAAACTAATTTCACTTTAACAATGTTTCGTGATATTTTGCACCAGGCTGAAATACAAACACAGTTTAAAGTACATAATTGGAAGTTTCTGAAGTAAAAGAGCAGATTGGGTGTAAAGATCTAAACGCCATTATTCAGGTTTTAAGTGATAAGAAAGTGAATATTGTCACAATAGTGGCCATGAAGTTGTTTTTGACACAGAAATATATACAACATTGTTTGATTGTAGAAGCCTTTTATGCCTAAAACTAAACACAGCACACCAAAAGTGTGATCTATACATTATTGAAAGTTGTATTTGTCATCTGTTTGGAGATTAAAGCTTCATGGAGGTTGACATGAGTTACATTTCTTTCATATTTTCTGCTATTATCCAACAGGAATGGACCGATAGACTCACCCCTTTAACTTTTATAACGTCTGTATCTGGAAAAGAGAAAAAATCCAAGATGCACACGACCAACACTGCACTTTACACCTACTGCACAAATAGTCACACATAAGGGTAATACACCACAAAAAAAACAATCAAGAATGCAATATTTTATAATTATATATATGGATATTGTAGGTATTAAGACATTCCTGTGCTTGAACACCGTCGTCTCAGCCGTGTAGAAACCAGGACATTGTTCATTTTCGTTTTTCTGTGGCTGAGTGGAGAGTATGAGTCATCCGACAGATGTGAATTTTTTCCCTACATAGTTACAAGCTTCCCTATTTCCATCTCACGTCTCCCTCAGTTTGAGGTTACCTGCTGTCTCTCTCTATTGGTTGCTTCTGGGAATAATGGAGCCTCACTATGGACACTAAAAACCCCACTTTCTCCTTTTTAAACCTTTTGAGAACTCTTGCTAATATTCGTCTTTTTCCCCGTCTCCCTTTTTCTGTTTCCTCTCTTGCGCTCGGCTGCACCTCCTTCTTTCCCTCGTCCTCCTTTCCATGTGAGCATCTCAGTAGGCCGCAGTATTTATGAGTGCTTGCAGAGGGGCGGCGGGCGGCCGGAGTAACGACATTTCCAGACGGCATCTCTGAGCTCATTCCTCCCCAATCATTCCTTCGCAAACACACTTTCTGACAGAGGCAGACTTTCGCCTTGCATCGCGGTCCCTTAGTCACTATTTATAAGTTAAAAGTGCACGCATCTGGGGGTGCAGAGGAGAAATCAAAGTGCTCAGCGCCTCTAAGAGATGTAGGAAAACATAGCTAGTGTTTCGAAGATGACGACAAAAAGAGGTGAGCGTTCTTTTAAAAAGTGGCGGATCATAACGCAACTAAATCCTTTATTGTGCGTACTAAAGCAGAGTAACCTATAGACAAAAGGACAGGGCAAAGCTTTGACTAACTTTCCCAGATGTTGGGAAAAACCAGTGTCGAACCAGCCTGACGAGACTTCAGGTCAACTGGAAACCACACTCAGGGAGAAACAGGAAGAAGACATCAAATCCTCACTTTAGCTGCATTTCTCTTCAAAAGGCATCAGAGGTGAAAGCAGCAGTAAGTCCATCTATCTGGATGTACATATCTCATTTAGAGACAAACACATAGACATTTGTGCCACTTTTTTCCATTTTTTTTTTAAATTTTATGTGCCTGCCGTCCAGAATAGAATATTCCATCCCAACGTAATTGTGGTTCCTCCCCTTCTCTCTGCACTGTAACACGCACAGTGAAATATGACACCCTCTTTTGGTTTTTGTCTTGTGGCCTCCGACGGCGCGCTGACACGTCGATAATCAACATGAACGTCTTCAGACGAGGAGGGGACCCTTTCCTATAATCCTCCATGGTCATATAATCAGAAACAGGCATTTTTCTGGAGCTTGTGCACAACATCTTTGCACATATTTTGCAGCAATCTCGACATAACACTGCAGAAATGAATTTTACTTCATGAGGCACTAAGAGCAGTCCTTCAGATAAACTATTTCTCTTTCTCTCTTTTTGCCTTTCCCTTGTTTTTAGTGCCACGCTTGCCAGCAGTCTTGCACATTATCTGCAGTCGGGGGGGAGAAGGATCCAGTCATATTTTCCATCCACTCTCTCTGTGTCTGACTGGATGTCTGCGCTGGTGGGAGAAAAAGAGTGCAGGCAGGGAGAAAAAAGAGGGAGGGATGGAGAGCTGGAGTTGGGATGAGGGGGGCTGGGACTGTGGAGAAATCCAGATGCAGAGACGAGAAGGAAAACCAGAGAAATAGAAGAGAGGAAAAAAAAAGAGCCAGCTGAAAGTTTGTGAGAGAGAAAACAGGCAACAAAAGCACATCAAGTCCTGAAAAACTTTAAACCATGTGGGTACAATAAGCTGTAATCTCCTTCATTTCATCAAAAGATTAGCATTCAACATAAAGCTGTCGTTGGATAGTGGAGGACGTGGTGCCTTGATGGTGACTTTGGGTTTTTAGAGCTGAGCTGCCCACCATTTTCTCTCACGCCTCACAGGGGAGGCGACGTGTCGCGAGGGGCGGAGCTTACGAGAAGCCGGGGCTGTCGATCAACTGAGCTTATGTTAAAATAGTTTGGCATCCACTGGTAACTTACTGTGGGACATTTTACGCAATCTACTCATGATGATAAATGCAAATGATCGTCAGATTTGAACAATTATTTTGTGTAAATTTACAGAACCTGGGTCAAGTGTGTTTTATATAAG
This sequence comes from Clinocottus analis, assembly GCF_023055335.1. Classification (NCBI taxonomy): domain Eukaryota; kingdom Metazoa; phylum Chordata; class Actinopteri; order Perciformes; family Cottidae; genus Clinocottus; species Clinocottus analis. The sequence continues at coordinate 1,903,063 of NW_027175920.1, forward strand.
TCAAATAACTATTTTTGCTAATGTCCGACAAAGGTCATGGACATCAATAATCCTGATACTATAACTATTTCTAGTAATAATAGTATTATTAAAATATAGAAATAACAAAAAAAAAGATTTTTGTTTTGTAAAACTATCTGAACCTTGAGAAAAAACTTATATTTTATTTTCAATAAAGATGAAGACTGTGGATGAAATATGAAGCCACATGTGAGCTGTCAGTTAGTTTAGCTTAGCATACAGACTAAAAACAGCTAGCATGGCTTCATCCGAAGGGAACAACATCTGGCTATTTTGAGATGTATTCAACAAACAGATGGTAAAGAGATGAGATATTATATGGTTGTAATAACTAATGACGCTGTACTACAGTCACAGTGTTAACTCTTGGATAACATTGTGGATTTAAACAAAACTACTTGGTTATGATTTAGGAAAACATGGTGGTTTGGATCAAGCTAAGTACATTAGTTTGTGTGTTTCTTACAGATATTAAAGGGTCGGCTTCCTCGTGGGAGTGTTGATCTCCATTTCTAAGACGAGAAGAAAGTACGTTTCACATTGATGATTGAAAGTTACAGAAAAGCTTTTTTTAAGATACTGAATCCCATGAATGAACGTCTCATATTGGACTTAACTTCTGGTGATTCATTGTATACATATGCATCTATAGCATAAGATCCTACCTCCCCATCGCCTGCCAAGCGCAGAAAATGACTGTCTTGGATGTAAATGACTGCTCTTGTGGTGGTGAGAGTGGCGCTCAGCCAGCGAGCACCAACCCGGCCTGCAGACGCAGAAGACAAAAGTCGGGGCCTCCACCAGATGATTGCAGTTCGCGTCGGGCTCTGCTTGAAGTAACAGTAAGAAGTGGGCTGAAGCGTTCGCCCTGTAATTGAGGATTTACCCATAACGCCGCGTGGATGTCTCTTTCTGTTTGTTTTTTTTGCTTCATATTTTTCATCTGATGCTTCTGCTGTGAATGAACTTGCAGAGTCTGCCAGCCGGGGCGCCTGGGAGGTTTATTTTCACCGAGGCGGCTGGTGGAGGCACACTAGTGATTTGCTGGTCTGTACACGTACACGGCAGACTGGAGATGACTGTGAGCGAGTCTCTCTGCAGGAGACATTGACTTATGTCAGGCTACTAAATGAGCTGTGGTGGCGTCATTACTATGGATTTATTTTAAGATCAGCCATTTGACTTCTGGAGATAGATCGACATTTTAATCCAAGACAAATTTCCATGTGCAGACAATAAACTATATCCTATAATATCTTCTCCTATTCTATCCTATTTTATCTATCCTATCGTAATCCTATCCTATTTGTATTTTAGCATAATCCCATCGTAATCCCATTGTAAACCCATCGTATCCTATCATATCCTATTGTATTTTGTCATAATCTTATCATATTTTATTTGTATTTCATCGTAATCCCATCGTATCCTATCATATCCTATTGTAATTTATCATAATCTTATCCTATACTTTTGTATTTTATCGTAATCCCATCGTATCCTATCCTATAATATCCTATCATATTCTTATACTTCCAAATCGAATGAGTGAACAACCTTCGTGCATCGCACAGACAAGGGAAAGAAGAATCCCCGAAATAGAAAATAGAATAATAGAAAATAGAAAATTTGAAGATACCACAATCACCAACATCAATAAGATTATATATTGTTTTATGTCTGTTTTAAAAGTGACTAGAGGGCTAAAAAGGCAACCACACTGGTTTGAATCCAGATGCATCTCTCTCTCTCTCTCTCTCTCTCTCTCTCTCTCTCTCTCTCTCTCTCTCTCTCTCTCTCTCTCTCTCTCTCTCTCATCTCTACTATCAACACATATGTGTTTTAAGCAAAAGTCACTGCACGAATGCATAAAGAACAGAGTAAATGTTCTCAAACACAAACTCAAAACAACAACTGCTATATTCATAATTTATACATCTGACCATCACAAAATATTTAACATTAAATTTAACAAGACTAAATTAACTAAACTAAGTTTGCTCCTTGTTTGGGGATTGTACATTTCAGGAGTTTTTTTCTGCTTAGAAATCAAAGAAATACATTTTAACCACGATAACTCCTCCAGAATGCACGTAATAGAAAACTGATGATTATTTCAGTTTGGTTGTCCTCTTCATAACAGCCATTTAGAGTTTAAGGAGATACTGTAGAGTGATGGATTTTATTCAGGATACTGTACAATTTTCCTCATCACACCCTGTAATCTGTCTGCAGCAGGTGGGCTCACGATGGAGCTTCATGCTCAAATACGCATGAAACAACAGTAATTGAAAATCATTAAAATAAAAACCATCATAATGGACTGGAACAGCAAGTAACAGTGGCCTCATGGTGGAGTGCTGATGAGACATTATACTTTAAAACAAAGCCAAAAAAAAGCAATAAATGCCCCGGGGCACCTTCAATAAGGAGGAAAATGAGCCTGCAGGCGGTAAAGTGATAGAAAAGAAGTGTGAGAGAGGGGAAGACAGAGAGGGTTTGGCTTTGTTAGAGTTTGGAGCAGCAGAGATCTGCAAGTAGAAACACGTGGACGCGGCCAGGCAGATGCTACGTGTTGCTGGCTACAGCTCACAGGCTCGCTGGGGAATGCACAGTTTGGGCCTTTTTCAGTTACTGTGCCTCGTCTTCATGCTGCATGTAAACCTGCAGGTGAGAAGATGCTCCAAAAAACGATTACCTCGAATAAAGTCATCCACTTTGAGTCCCTAAACTGCTTCGGGGGGGCGGGACATGCTTCAAATAAGCGCTTTATTCGCATTAATAGGATTAAAAGTCATGAAATCTCTGGAGCTGTGACTATAAAGACACTTTTCCTACAACCTCTCACATCTCTTGTTCGTAAATAAGGTGTATGCAAAGATTCAGTGTCTCCAATCCAATCATGTTTGCGCTCCTTCTCAAAGACTGTAGTGGATTGTTTATCTTGGCTGAAGAACCTGACAGAGATTTCTTTGCTTAAATATGTTAAATATCTTGTCCTCCGGTTAGAAAAACAAGCAGCTCAGTGACATTTCAATGCAGCTGAAATGCCATAAACTCGCTCTGAGCGCTTCCACCCAAAAACCACCGGCCTGAACTCTGAGAGACTCGCCACGAAACAAAATATATTCTACATTGCAGCAACTCCAAACACCAGAAAATTACCAGTTCTATTTAAACACCGTCCCCGTGAGCGACGGCTTCCTTTCTCTTCGTGGAAAGTCACTGAGAAAGTGTTGCTGAACAGACCGGTTCACCTCGCCATCAAACCAAATTCATTATCGCGCCAATGTTGTTTTAAAGCTAAAATAGCAGATGGAGCGCACGGGCACACGTCTTATCAAATGCTTTCCTCTCAGACCAACAACATGGTCTCCAAACAGGACTTCCCTATTTTCATTTCATTCAAAACCCCCTGAAACCTGTGATAACTGTGTCAAGTTAACAGCACTTTTTTTTCTTCTTGCACAAAAAAAGTCATTTAAATGGGCGTGTCTTATTTTGAAAGTGCACTTGTGGCAGTTTAAATCACTTTATTGTTGCAATAACTTTTTTTTTTAGTGTGCTTCTTTAATATGAAATATGAAACACAAAAAATATTTGAAAAGGAAGGACAGAGGATACTGAAGAAGAGCTGCACTCGGATAAAAGTCGCCTGGTTCAATATCACGATGTATTCATACATAAAGGGTGTTTTTGTTGCTCCTGCAGTGTTTTATTTACCTTCATCAGAACATGCAAAGCATCATCACCATCCTCAAGAAAGGTGCTGGAGATTGACAGCTGTCTGTCCTTGAGGCCGATGGCTGAGAAGAGACGCTGCTTTCAAACTAAACACATCTTTTTCTTTTCTCAAATAAATGCAAGGTCTATTTCAGAATTTAAAATTCCTTTGTTTCTTTGTGCTATACAAAAAACATAAAAGGATATTTAATGATTTGATGAGTCCACTAGTGGAACATGCATCTGTGCCTGAAAATAGCTAAAGAAAACGAAGCAGGTTCTTCTAGTTGAATGTCAGAAGAAGAGGACAACGTCAGAAAGTAAATGAGAGGTCAACCCGGGCCACACTGCAGTTGTAGAAGCTGCAACGTGTCCACACTGTAACCAGACGGCTTTGTGGATCTGCCAAATCCTCTCTTCTCTCTCTCTTCTCTCCCTCCCTCCCTGACTCTAACATCATGGCCATGCCTCTTTTGGAATGGGTTGATTTATTTTTTATACACAGTTTGCTGTACATGCTTTAAAACTCATTTTGGATTCTAGATTACTGACTTAAATAAAACAAAGATCAAAGCAACGTCGTTGGCAGACATTTTATTTCTTTGCAGGAATAAGTGTGAAAGGGTTCAAATTCCTAATTATGAAGGATAAACGCTAACATTTCATACAGGTATAACACCTGTGTGTGTGTGTATGTGTGTGTGTGTGTGTGTGTGTGTGTGTGTGTGTGTGTGTGTGTGTGTTAATCATGTATACATTTGACTGCAGCCTGCAGGTGCTTGATACTCAAAAGGTGAATAGGTCCAGAATAAAACAAATATGTAAAAAAAAAACATTTTTTGTAATCCCTAATAACATCTCCATAAATAACAGAAGCATTTAATTACTTTAAATTATCTTGGCAATATTTCAGTGTCCATCTGGTTTGCTTCTCCGTGCGTAAAGTGCGCACGGAAGACATCTTCCTGACCCCATTCCTTCCTCTTTAAAGAAACCACTGAGCCCAAGTTATCGTCAAATTTAAGACATTTAAGGAAAAATAACTTCCTGTCCAACTGAAATCAATCCAGTCCTCAGCTGCTGAGCATATTCTTGATAAATTAGGGTCTGGTGATTAAGGCTAAGATCTAAATGAAACTATTCAGCATCCCAGACCATTGACAATCAGCTCAGCGACACAATATATCAGGTTAAAGACCGAAAAGACAAAAAAGAGCCTCAATTCAGAAAGTCCACGGTGAAGCAGAAGAGGAGCAAAACACGTCTGAACGGCGGCGAGCCGGCGCGTAAATGTTGCCTGCACCTCATCGTCCACGTTTGAGGCTGAAACGTGAACTTGTTTGACATGTTTGAAGACGGGCCTCCCTCCTCTCTGGTGAAGGAGGGACTCCGTGACTAGAACATGCACAAGTTATCTGATGCGCACGGGACCTCCCCCCCCCAAAAAAGTTCGGGCATATAAAAGCCAAGCTAACTCATTTGTTTAGGCAGTAGGGAGTTTCTGCTAGGGTCTGGATTTGGAGTTACACACACCGGACCCTACCCTGTATGAGTGGTGTCTGAGGAGACGAAAAGGATTCCCCCTTCTATCTCAAAGAATTTACATGTCTAATATTTAGACATGTTCAGCTTTGTGGATATTCGGTTAGCGCTGTTGCTGAGCGCAACAGTGCTTTTGGCCAGAGGTCAAGGAGAGGATGATAGTAAGTATCCTTTTCACACATTGCCTTTGGGTTGTTTTTGGAGGTGGGGGGACTGTCACTGTGGCAGCCTCGGGATGTTGGAGAGCCCGCAAAGGATGCTGAGCAGTTTGCTGGATCTGAACGTCTTCCAGTGCGCATGAGAGTGGGAGATGTTGCATAGCGAGGCGTTTTGGTGCTTTTGTGTGTGTGTGTGTGTGTGTGTGTGTGTGTGTGTGTGTGTGTGTGTGTGTGTGTGTGTGTGTGTGTGTGTGTGTGTGTGTGTGTGTGTGTGTGTGTGTGTGTGTGTGTGTGTGTGGTTTGGGGGGTATCTGGAATCGTAAAGGAGCCTATATAACGCTTTTTTCCCCTATGGTTTGCTGCTCTCACTGACGCGCATGCACTCGCTTGCCTGCGCGTCGGAGCGCACGGAGAGCTGCTCTCCCTCAAACCTTGAGGGGAGCAGCTGCACTTTCTCTGATGCACAGTGACAGCACATAAAGTTCAGAGAGAAGTCGAAGCAAAAAGCACGAACAGAAAACAAATTAGAGAATGGAAAACCCTTTTTGAGGAAGTCTTAATGCATTTAGCAGTTTAGTCGTTTTTGCCATTTGGAGCAAAATCGCATCCCAGGCGTGCCAACAATGTCTGCAGACTTTTTAAGCACCTCGATGTTTTTTTCTCAGTAGTTTTAACATTAAGGCATCACAAAGTGAGCAAGGTTTTTAGGGGGACCAACCCCTAAAAAGTGGAGACTTTTAACCAGTTTTAAGGTTAAACTTGTGCACAAAAGCTTCAAACGAAAGTCACACTGACTCACACAACATAATTATCCATTTTGGTAAAAACTTGGTTTGTTAGTTGGAGAAGAAAAAAAGACAATGGAAAAATCGCCTCAGTCTGACGTCGACAGTGAAAAAAAGTCTAGACGTCAATTAATCACCAGGCAGAGAGAGAGAGAAGGAAAGAGAGAGAGAAGGGTGCGGAAGGTCTCGTTTTGGAGGTGAACAGCGCCGCTCGGTGGCCAACACTGGAACTGTGCAGCCGTCCTCCAAACCCTCGGTCCTCCCACCTCCAAAGGCCCCAACCACACACATCCGCCAGCCTTTAAAGTGATTAGGCCCACTGGAACTTTCCACTCAGAGGTTTTTTTTGAGTAGAAAGTCTTGAATTACGTCCGTTTAGAAATGTTGAATTGTGACTTTTGCTCCATTTGTCGTGTTGCATGATGAGAACTTCTCACCAGGTCCAAATACCTTCAACCTGTTTATGGACACTAGTGTTATACTTAAAAACTATACACCTGCTGATAATCACTCACTAAACATGAGATTTACTTTAAAAAGACTCACTAAAAGTGTGTTTCTAGGACTTTTTCTGCATCTTGATGAAGTTTTGAAGAAGAAAAAAAGTCTTAAAACTGAAAGAACAACCAGGTCTACATGGGGAAATTCATAAATAACCATTTTTACTGAATATTATGTTGCTTTGCAGACATAATCAGGTGTCTGATCTGAGCTTATGGCCACTTCTGGTTCCCATAGGATGCACACGTGCAGGTTTCTGTTCAGATTATGATGCCAAACCTCATTCATCATGATGTCGGCCTCTCTTTCTTCTTCGTCGATTCCAAAGCTCACCGCGTCTTCTCTCCTCTCAGGCCCATTCGGCAGCTGCACGTTAGACGGACAGTTCTACAACGACAAGGACGTATGGAAACCGGAGCCCTGCCAGATCTGCGTCTGCGACAGCGGGACCGTCATGTGCGACGAGGTGATCTGCGAGGACACGTCCGACTGCGCCGACCCCATCATCCCAGACGGAGAGTGTTGCCCTATCTGCCCCGACGTCGATGGTACTTCGCCTTCATCCTCCCCCCACCTTTCCCCTTTCACCAATTCTGTGGTTTCAATTAGCTTCGTGGCGCCACCTAGCGCCTCCCACCTCACCTGTGACCGCCCGATGGACTCGAGGCCCTAAGCCCGTGCCTGCTCTCCCGAGGATTTTCAAAAGAGAATCACGCTGGATTTACCTTTTTTGTTCGTTTTATGTTCAATATGCTTTCTTTTAACTGAGGATTTTGAGCTGCTCTTTTGGGGGAATCCTGGTTTATGTCATTTACCCGACGGGCCTTCCCGTGCGGTGACGCTGCAGGGTGCAAAACAACACTCACGTCGTGTATTTTAACTCCTTTTTCCACGATGGAAAAACATTAAGAATCCAATAAAAAATGCATGTTTGTCTGGATTCTGCTACTTCGACATTGAACATTATTTTTGTTTAAGTTATGGATGTGTCTCTTCTAAATGTCCAAGAGGTGTTGACGTTTTCTTTTCCCTTCGTTGCTTCTGTAGGACCCCAGGTTCCAGGAGAGATTGAGGTACTTCGCCCTTTAATATTTAATCTTTTCACATCTGTGTGATTATAATACATGTCTCTCTTTGGACATGCATGGCCTGGTGAAGTCAGTCAGTACACCTGCTCGTATGTTAGATGCTGCACCTCTCAAACTCAGGATGAAACACTGCTGTGTGGCTTATCCTCATGTCTCTGTCTGTCCATAGCCAACAAAAGGAGCTGTTGGCCCCAAGGGAGACAAGGTAGGTTCACTCACTACGGGCCTTTGTCTAATAACTATTGCATAAAAGGACAAAAACGAATATTCATTTCCTTGAGTTTGATTATTTTCATTTACAAATGCAGACGGACAATGTGTCCCTGCTGTGCTGGGCTGTTTTTTGGGGGGGAAATATGAACTTATTCAGTACAAATCATGCATTGTTGCTGTGTGCGGTTTATTTTCAGAATTTTTTAATATTTCTGAAGACACAGAATAAACACAGTGGCGTTAAATCTTTTCATGAGTCCATGCACACTCCTCTAAATGCTGTTTAGCCTGCTGTGACGTTATTGTTCTTGATGACCTTTAATAATTAGGTCACAAGGTCAACAGGTCATCAAAAGTTGAAAAGGTCAAATAACGGGAATTGATGGATTACTATTGACATTTATGATAATTGTGGAAAGCACAACTTGGAATTTAACACATTTTCAGGCTTTTTTGAGAACGAGGCGTGATCCAAAAGCAGCATTGCTTTACAGTAATTCGCTAATACAAACAATAACTTCATAGAAAAGCCTCGTTTACCAGGTCTGCAAGGCAGGAAATCATTTTTTTAAAATTAAAACCAGTGAAGAATATTGCTAACCGACTGTCTCTCCTTACTTCCTCTACAGGGTCCAGCTGGTCCTCCCGGCAACGATGGCCTGGATGGACAGCCCGGTTTCCCCGGCCCCCCCGGCCCCCCCGGCCCCCCTGGCCTTGGCGGAGTGAGTACCTCCATGTCCCGACATCCAGGAAGTTTTTAAGAAAGAAATGAACCTTCATCACAGATGACTCGACTCAGTTTAGATGAAACTAGGGATGTTTAGAGCCTCTGGTTTTAGGTCTGGGGGGGAAAATGCAGAATATCTCGGGTCGATTAGACCGGTTTATGACATTTCGCCTTAATATTTGAGCAAAAGGATCAAATGTATTGCTCCTCTGCTGAGATAGAACCTTTACACGCGTGTGATTCATGTGCTACGTTAACTCTTTAAGATCAGTGACTAATCTCACTCTTCATCTTCTTCTTCTTCAGAACTTCTCTCCTCAGATGAGCTACGTCGACCACTCCAAATCCAGCGGCCCAGCTCAGCCTGGCCCAATGGTATGAAGCCGTTGCTCTCTCTCTCCATCTACCTCTGTTGCTAAAGCTCCTGTTTGGACTAAATCTGAACGAGAATCTAATGTTTTTTTCCATCTCGTGTTCATCAACAGGGTTCCATGGGTCCTCGTGGTCCTCCCGGACCCCCCGGATCCTCCGTAAGTAAAAGATTTAAACCGAGCTGCTTGCCACAGATGTGTGACGTCTGCGGCGAATGCATTCGCGTTAAAGACGACGTCGGGCTAAATATCCGTTGTTCTCGTTGTCCATCAGGGTCCTCAGGGTTTCAACGGACCCCCCGGTGAGCCCGGTGAGCCCGGAGCCTCTGTGAGTATAACCAATGTCATACTAAATACATAATGTTTCCCCTTATTTGTGAGAAAAACCCAGAAATCTGCACAATTCCAATTTAAAAAAAAAAATTTGCTAGTGAGAACATGTCACTTCCTGTGTTCTACTTCCTGTTGTAATCACTGACACGCACCAATTGCAAATACCCCTAGTCAATGACAGTGGATATTAACACATTCACAATATTAAATTTGTTGCAAATTCATATTTTTATTCTTGTTTAATTAGGGTGCCATGGGATCTCGTGGTCCCGCTGGTCCCCCCGGAAAGAACGGAGATGATGTGAGTGATTTATTGATCATTTCCACCCGAGGAAAGACTACACATCCAGTTATATATATATATATATATATATATATATATATATATATATATATATATATATATATATATATATATATATATATATATATAGTATAACTTGCCTGAAGGAGACTTACTTACCTCTCTGTGTGTCTTCGACAGGGTGAGCCCGGCAAAGCCGGTCGACCCGGAGAGCGTGGAGCCGCTGGCCCTCAGGTGAGCGATTGGGGGCAAAGGTCGAGAGTCGGTCGGCCCCCCAAAAAAAGATTGCTCCAAGTTCATGTTCAAACCGTCTGGTTGTGCATTACAGGACGTTATCATAACTCTTGATTTCCTCCCGCAGGGAGCTCGTGGATTCCCAGGAACCCCCGGCCTTCCCGGCATCAAGGGACACAGAGTGAGCATTGATTACAACAAAATATACAACAAACAAACAAAAACAATCGCAGTTTTGAGACAATCACGAAAGAGGTGACCGACCGTGATTGATCTTGTGCACAGGGATTCAGCGGTCTGGATGGATCTAAGGGAGACGCCGGACCCGCCGGACCCAAGGTAGGCCTGCAGGATGCGCCGTTTGCCGAAAACACACAAGCATTTTTAACATGAATTCAACCGAAACTTCACCCTGAACTAAATCCCTTCTGCGTCCGTCTACAGGGAGAGTCTGGAGCATCTGGTGATAACGGTATCCCCGGCGCCATGGTACGTTTTTCCCATCTCATCTCAGGACATCACACTTATTCACATCGAGGAAAAAAAAATGGGATTAATATTAATGCCGAGCTAATATTGTCCTGCGCTCTTTTCTCTAGGGTGCTCGCGGTCTTCCCGGTGAGAGAGGTCGCCCCGGACCTCCCGGTGCTTCTGTAAGCGCTGCTATTCCTCCCCTGCTAATAAGACACACATACGATTTGAGTGCATGCAAATATGAGGCCTGCAAATCCCTTCAATCTGATCTCCTCTCGCTCTGCAGGGTGCTCGTGGTAATGATGGCAACACCGGCGCTGCTGGACCCCCTGTAAGTATTTCTAGATAAGGTCATATCACAAGGGTTTTTCGATGCAATGTAATTAGCGTTCCATCAGATTTCGCTAACTTATCTATTTTTATTTTTATTTCTCAGGGACCTACTGGACCTTCCGGTGCCCCTGGATTCCCCGGTGGTGCTGGTGCTAAAGTAAGCCTCCCAAAACATGTTTTCATACGCGATGCATCAGATTGTTTTTTGGTTTTATTGTTTTATATGTTTGTCTCGCTTTCATTCGGCTTTTCCGTTGTTATACTGCCTCGCTTTTTGTCTGTCAAAGCGCAACTCTTTTTTTCCAATGTGCTACATGAATAAAGTCAATGAAGTTATTATTATTTGACCACATTTGGGGACATTAACAGTCAGAATAAACCCCCGTCCCTCCACTTCTGTGGGATTTGTTGGTATTCCACATGTCTTCACTTTACACCATCAACCATGAAGTCAGCGTGCCGTAAAAGACAGAAAAAGTCATAATTGCGTCTCCAAGGTGAACACTGTTGCCACCAGATGGCATCAGCAGACCCGCCACAGCAGCTTCATGCTGCTGCATCCCTCCTCTCTATTATATATTGTGGCATATTTTCAGAAAACCATGCTACACATACATGCAATGAGCCAATTTAAAGATTAAGGTGGTGACTATTTCCTCTCTTTATTTGTACTTCACAATCAAAGTGCAAGGTTTTTTATTTCGACTGTAAATGAGTATCAATAAACTCGGACAACAGACTATCACTGAATTAAAATGTCATTTAATTGTATATTTAAGTTTGACGTTGACGCGCCAAGACAAAATATGTTGTGATTTATAATTGATGTGTTTAGAAACGTACGATATTTAGGTTGCAGGTTTTTCTAAGACATTTTTGCTTCCCCCTACAGGGAGAGACCGGTGTTGCAGGAGGCCGTGGAAACGAGGGACCCCAGGGAGCTCGTGGAGAGGCTGGTAACCCCGGACCATCCGGAGCCGCTGGACCTGCTGTGAGTCGAGAACCAGGACTGCATAATGTCAAACCCTTGAGAAAGCAAAATGCAAAAACACTGTTAAACACTTCCTCTCTCAACAGGGCGCCCCCGGATCTGATGGCTCCGCCGGCGCTAAGGGTTCTCCTGTAAGTATATCGCACCCACGTGGGATCACGTTGATGCCGCTTAAATCCTGCGTGTGACCTTTTTCTGACCCCTCGACTCTCCAAACCCCTACAGGGTGCTTCCGGTATTGCTGGCGCTCCTGGCCTTCCCGGCACTCGCGGTCCTGGTGGAGCTCAGGGAGCCGTCGGCGCTCCTGGTCCCAAGGGAAACAACGTGAGTAGTGCTGAGAAATTTTTGGTTCTTACCCCCATAACCACTGTATGAGATTATTCCAGGGTCTCCCGTAACACACAGTGTAAAGAACACAGCGCCATGTGTGTAAAATCTGAAATAATCGCAAAACATATATCATGGTTTTAAAGCACATTCTTTTTCAATGTAACAGAGATTGAAAGAAACATTAAATGTGTGTGTGTGTGTGTTCACAGGGTGATCATGGACTTCCTGGACCTAAGGGAGAGCCCGGTACCAAGGGAGAGCCTGTAAGTTTCACAATTTCTTAATGAACCATTCTGTATGTTTTGAAGGGATGAGTGTTTTCTAATAACCTTTTTTTATTTTTTTAAATATATTTCCAGGGCCCCGCTGGAATTCAGGGACTTCCCGGCAACTCCGGTGAGGAAGGCAAGCGAGGTGGACGTGGAGAGCCCGGCGGTGGTGGACCCCGCGGACCTGCCGGAGAGCGCGTACGTTGCTTCTTCTTTCACACGTCCAAACCTCAGTCGGATACCGTCGAGGCACTTGAGAAAGAACGACACACTTTTATCACCGCGAGGAAGAACATCTCCCCATAACTTGTATTGCATGCTGCTCATGTTAATAAGTGTTCTTAGAAAGACTTCTGCACATTCACAGTATGCTAAATTCCCAAGGGGATTCACGATGGATAATGTGGTGTAGTGATCACATTTAGTCATATGGTTGAAATTAGTACAGAATGCTTTTTTGGACCTTAATGAACATGGTCCGGCTTTAGTAACTGTAGCTTGGTTAATACATCGCGGCTACTGACATGGTTGTGCGTCTCTTTTTCCTCTCAGGGTGGACCCGGTGCCCGTGGTTTCCCCGGTGCTGATGGATCTGCTGGCGGCAAGGTGAGCATCTCGCCAATGAGTTTTGTCAAACGTCGGTTGGAATACCATCACCGGCACAAGCAAATGTTTACCTGTTAAGGAAATGAATCCTTCCAGTGAACCGGAAGTCATTCGGTCACTCACGAACTTCAACCACTCGTTCCCATCCTATCCCTTGACTCTCGCCTCCGCTTGTCTGATAGGGAGCCCCCGGTGAGCGCGGTGCCAACGGACCAGCAGGAGCTCAGGGAGCCACCGGTGAGGCCGGAAGCTCCGGTGCTCCTGGTGCCCCTGGATCCAAGGTAAGATCTGCAACATATTCCCCATCCGTTGAGCTCTCTTTAAAGCTCACGGCGCCGTGGCATACGCTCAACATGTGAGCGCTGTCCGTCTTCATACTCACCGGATGGTCTTTTTCTCACCGCAGGGTGTGACCGGTAGCCCTGGAAGCTCCGGAGCTGATGGAAAAGCCGGACCTTCCGTAAGTACTGGCCGAATGTGTACCCAATGCAATAAAAGAAGATCTGCAGCTTGTTGATGATCCATTCGTTCGTGGTAGGAGAGTCTCTGAGAATCTTTTCCCGGTGATCTTTTAGGGTGCCACTGGACAAGATGGACGCCCTGGACCCGCTGGATCTGTCGGATCCAGAGGACAGCCTGGAGTTATGGGATTCCCCGGACCCAAGGGAGTCAATGTGAGTGAACGGAGGGACTCCAGACGTAAATGTTTCTCAGAGGGAAATCCCTTTTACGGTAGATGTAAGTCTGATATTTGCTCTTTTTTTTTAACAGGGTGAGTCTGGCAAGCCCGGCGAGAGAGGTCCCAGTGGTGCTACTGGTCCCATTGTAAGTAAACAATGCTTTTAACAAGCGTAAACAATGCTTTTTTGACAACAAAAAAAGCACAAAAACACTTGATAACTGGTCATGCTTTTGTTCCCTAGGGTGCTCCTGGCAAAGATGGTGATGTTGGTGCTCCCGGATCTTCCGGTGTCGCTGTATGTATCTCGTCTATCTGAACTTAAACCAACGAAAAAAACAACATTAAAAGTGTCGCCAGGTTTCTCATCGCCGGGTTCACTGCCTTCCTTTTTTTCAGGGCCCTAGCGGAGAGAAGGGAGAGCAGGGACCCGCTGGACCCAGCGGATTCCAGGTAGGTCGTTGGTTTTTTTTCCATGTGTTTGACGTGCCTCTGGGTCATTGCTCACTTGCTATAACCCTGACATCCAAGCATGCATTATTGCCAAATGAAGCTGTCAATGAATAGAGTGTAAACATGGAGAATTATGCATCAACACGACCATCAAAGACATATGCAAGAAGTAGAAAGCGGGAATCTTCATGGAAGATTCAGGCTTTTTCAGTAAGGACTCCATCTCTAACCCTGACATCTACCTCTCCTCCTTGTGCAGGGCCTTCCTGGACCCCAAGGTGCTACTGGTGAGACTGGCAAGCCTGGTGAACAGGTGAGAGTCACACTGCCATGCGCCGTGTATTTCATTTAGTGGGGGATTGAGTCCAGATATCTTACTCTTCGTTGCCGTTTTTCAGATATTCCTTGATTAAATTACTCTTTTTTTTGTCCTTTTTCTTCAGGGCGGTCCTGGAGATGCTGGACCTTCTGGCCCATCTGGACCAAGAGTGAGTTCATCCTACGTTTCAGAAACACAAAGCTCGATCTCTCGTCCACGGTGAAAACACATGTTCCTCGGGTCTTGATATTGGTCATGAGCCTCCTTTTTTTGTGTCGCTTCCTCTTCTGCCTTATAGGGAGACAGAGGTTTCCCCGGTGAGCGCGGTGTCAACGGCATCGCAGGCCCAACTGGAAGCCGCGGTGCTCCCGGACCCGCCGGTAACGATGGAGCCAAGGTAGGTTTGACAAAAAGAAAGAAACAAGCTCACAAAGTGATATTGAAATAAAAAAAGAATCGAACGTAATGTCAATCAACAAAGAGTAAAAATACCGGCAAGTCATTTTTAATTTTGTGCCAAAAAAGACCCCCTTTTTCTTGAAAAGCACACAATATGTCAGAAGTAATACACAATATACGAATGAATCACCATATAAGACAGTTTACGCTCATTCACATGCGCTGTGAAGCCAGTTTCAGGATATGAAACTTCACATATCCATATTCATACACGACTTTTCTTTTCTTTCACATTACTAATCACACATGCACACTCTCCTGTCCTCAAATATTTACATTTAAAGGGCAGGTTTTCTGTTTTCCATCAAACACACCTTACTAACTAACATCCTTCAGTTGCAACAAACACGAAAAACATGAAACCGTGTGCTCACATCACATTGTTGTCCACTGTGTGTTTCACATTTCAGTTGTTGGTTCACCTGCAGCTGATTGAATATGACCAATAGATGATAATGTGTATATTTCTGTGTGTGTGTGCAGGGAGAGCCCGGTGCTGGTGGTGCCCCCGGTGGTCAGGGATCCCCCGGTATGCAGGGGATGCCCGGTGAGCGTGGATCTGGTGGTCTGCCTGGTGCCAAGGGAGAGAGAGTAAGTATCACACCTGTCCTGCATGTCTACTGTGTCTATATACGTATTATGACACACAGCAAACCTTTGTAGTAGTATTTACAGAGCTTAAGGGAGAGGAAATAACTGATTGTGGGTAAATCCACCTGAAAAGTGTTTGAATTTAGGCCATTGTCTTCAGATATTTAGTAAATTTTTGGGGTTAGAATTACCTGAAAGATGGGATATTATGGGTGAAAAAGTGGCACACTGCTTTTTTATGAACTTAAAAGCAAAAATCAACCACTTGTGTTGTGAGACAGGAAGGGAGAGCACAGTAATGAGGCACATATGAAGAAAGAAAACACTTTTTTTGCTGCGGACAGGGTGTAAAACAGGGTGATAATTAGTCAAAAGTGTCTGTCAGCAAGTGAAGAATCGCCTGAATCGATCAACCAAATATAAAAACGAGTGTCTTCTTTCACCTGAATCAGGATGTGAGCTTAGCTTAACAAACGTTTCTCTCTTCAGGGCGATGCTGGACCCAAGGGAGGCGAGGGCGCCGGTGGCAAAGATGGCGTGCGTGGTATGACTGGTGCTATCGGAGTCCCCGGACCTCATGGTGCTCAGGGTGAGAAGGTGAGACCAGGTTTTAACCTCCGAACATCAGTTATCCGGATCTTCTTTCGCACATATGTTCTTCAACATAAAATGGCGTCTTCCTTCTTCCACACTTTTCTATTTAAATGTGGTTTATTGGCACAATGTTTTCTGTGGAAAGACTCCAGATATACATGTTTAGGATGACCGCTGACCTCTCCACCTCTTCTTTTTAGGGTGAGGGCGGTGCCGTTGGAGTTGCTGGACCCACCGGTCCTCGTGGTTCCCCTGTGAGTATCCCTGATCAATTACTAGAAAACAGACATATACCTTTTTTACTGGATAGACATCTTCAGTATAAGATAGGCACAATGTGATAACAGGGCGCAATCATGACCGAAGTGTCTTCGTTACTTTGACAGGGCGAGCGTGGAGAGAACGGGCCTCCCGGACCTGCTGGTTTCGCTGGATCTCCTGTAAGAAAATCACACATATTTACAAAAAGGATATCTCCCATAGCCGGGACACGAGAAAAGCCGGTCGTGTTGAGCTCTTTCTTCTCTTGCCCTCCGACCTCAGGGTGCTGACGGTCAGCCTGGAGCCAAGGGAGAGTCTGGTGACTCTGGACCCAAGGGAGACGCTGGTGCTCCCGGACCCGGCGGACCCATTGGAGGCTCTGGTCCTCAGGTAACAAAAAAACGCAATGACTGTGGCAACTTCTTGACTTTTACTTTAATAGTTCTCTACTTTTATTTCATTATTATATGTTTTATGAGTTATGAGTTAACAGAAGGTAAACTGCTGCCGGGACAAAAGACTGTCTCAATCATTCGGTCGAACACTTTGGCATCCTTAATCGCTCACAGACTGAACTTCTGAGTCCTTTACACAGTGCAGTGGAAGCAGGCTATGTTTATTCCCATATTGTAAACATGATTTCCTCATTGTTTTCTATTAACAGGGACCTGCTGGCCCCTCTGGACCTAAAGGTGCCCGTGGTGGCGCTGGACCCCCTGTGAGTATCCCGTCAAACATGCAGGATGTCGTAGGATTTGATGCCACATTTAATGGCGATGATGGTGAAATCCGAGCTGTTTCAAGCTGCCGTCTCTGTTGTCTCTTAGGGTGCTACTGGTTTCCCTGGACCCGCCGGCAGAGTTGGACCCCCTGGCCCTGCCGTAAGTGTCACCCAGTCCACCCAACCAGCAGTAACACCTGTACACTGTTTCTACAGCCCCATTCACTCACCCGAATCCCCATGCTGCGTGTCTCTCAGGGATCCGGCGGACCCCCCGGAGCTGTCGGACCCGTTGGCAAAGATGGAGCAAGAGGAGGCCGTGGTGAGACCGGACCCGCCGGTCGCCCTGGCGAGGTCGGCGCTGCCGGACCCCCAGGACTCACCGGAGAGAAGGGATCTGTTGGTTCTGATGGAGCTCCCGTGAGTTATGATCCTGCAATAGATGTTCTGTCGAGGGTTTTGTCCCACGGTGGTTTGTTTTTGCATCATGCATCTTGCTGACTGAGCGCCGCATGTCCTTCTCCGCAGGGTACCGCCGGTAGCCCTGGACCCCAAGGTATCTCTGGACAGCGTGGTATCGTGGGTCTCCCCGGACAGCGTGGAGAGCGTGGATTCCCCGGTCTTGGTGGACCCGGAGTAAGTATTCACCATGATCCCGTAGACACTCAACAACTGAGCCAAAATAGACTGATAATGACATTACTTCAGACTTTATCACGAGGAGATAAAAAGAAACCTGCATTCTTAATACTGGCCATCAGGGGGCGACTCTTCTGGTTTCAAAAAGAAGTCTGATTGTACAGAAATCTATTCGAAAATGACTCTACTTCTATCTATATTTATTCCCTCAGTAAACATTGTAAACATGAGTTTATAGTCTCACTCTCTAGTTTCAAGTCTTCTTCAATACAGCATGATGCAGGGTATGCTTTAGGGTGGGGCTACAAGGTGATTGACAGGTCACTAGCGCGGTCTTGCCCGGTCTGGTAGTTGTTTTGCAAGACTTTTGGTCTCCCTAAGATGTCTTATTTATTAGCTTTTGCACTTAGCTCCGCCCTCTCGCGTCACTTCTGGTTGCCAATAAACAAAGATGGCGACAGTCAAAAATGTTGAAAATGGCGTAGGGTGATGTCATTGTGACTTTGTCCATTTCTTATTTACACTACACTACTTACCAAAACCTCTGCATTCCTGAACCATCTCTGAAACAAAATCCCAATGAGCTTCTCCTGAAAAATGACCTCTCTTGTTTCTCTTCAGGGTGAGCCTGGAAAGCAGGGATCTTCTGGACCCGTCGGAGCTCGTGGACCCCCCGGACCCGCTGGACCCCCTGGACTGTCCGGTGCCTCCGGAGAGACCGGTCGCGAGGTACGGGACCTGTAGAGTACCTCGGACAGCCAGGGCGGGGTGTTGTCTTGCACGTTTCTTAATGCATTCGGTGTCTAACGATGCCATTGTTGACGATTGACCGTCCTCGCTGTTCTTCCACAGGGATCTACTGGTCACGATGGCGCCCCCGGTCGCGATGGAGCCGCTGGTCCCAAGGTAACCCACCTCTCCTCTGGATTCCCAACCTTCTGAGCAGCATTTCATCTTCAGTGCAGCATTGCTTCCCAATAGAAATAAGCTTTATCTCGCCGCCTCGCATTGTCTCACTGGAGATTTTACCCCCCTTATAGGGAGATCGTGGTGAGAACGGTATGTCCGGACCCCCTGGACCTCCTGGTGCTCCTGGAGCCCCCGGAAGTGCCGGCCCATCTGGCAAGACTGGTGACCGTGGAGAGTCTGTAAGTCTTCGTCCAGCTTCTTCTGGAAATACGTGACAAAGGTGCAGATTCATTTGATCCGATCCTTTTTCTCACCCTCTCTTCATTTTAGGGTAACGCTGGCAATGCCGGTCCCGCTGGCCCCGCTGGTGTCCGTGGTCCCGCTGTACGTTTCATCAGAACATAATAATGCACCAACAACATAAATTAGGCTTGAGTCTTGATCGGTTCAGCTTGTTGACCTCTCGTTGTTGTGGTGCAGGGCCCCGCTGGTGCAAAGGGAGATAGAGGAGAGGCCGGTGAGGCCGGAGAGAGAGGACACAAGGGACACAGAGGATTCACAGGAATGCAGGGTCTGCCCGGCCCATCTGTAAGCAAAACACTTACTTATTCATGTTCGAGCGGTAGAGTGACGAACAACTTGAACTTTTCACGCTTCGCAATGTAAACTCTCTTTCTTAAATGTGTCATGTTTCATATTCACACCTTCTCTCGTGGCCTCCAGGGTGGTTCTGGAGAGAGAGGACCCGCTGGCGCCTCCGGACCCGCTGGACCCAGAGTAAGTACATCTGTTTTTTTAGTTGTTATTTACACAAAAAACATGTATTCACTTCCAATCTGGTACTTGGAGAGTGAGAATGAATTGATTGTTTTCCCCCATTAAGTGATCATGTGGCTTTTGCTCCATAGGGACCTTCTGGATCTAATGGCTCCCCTGGTAAGGATGGCATGAACGGTCTGCCCGGACCTACCGGACCCCCCGGACCTCGTGGTCGCAATGGAGAGATGGGACCTTCCGTAAGTTGCGCTACGATCTTTTTTGTTTTAAGCAGCTACTCATGTCCATTCGGACACTTCCACTGTGTCTGCAGTTTCTAAACGTCTTGTATCACCAACCAAAACAGGGACCTCCCGGTTCCCCCGGACCCGCTGGACCCCCTGGACCTCCCGGCAGTGGATTCGACTTCGTCAGCCAGCCCCTTCAGGAGAAGGCACCCGATCCCCTCCGTGGCAGCCACCACTACCGCGCCGACGACCCCAACATGATCCGCGATCGCGACATGGAGGTGGACACCACCCTCAAGACCCTGACCCGCAACGTCGAGAAGATCCGCAGCCCCGACGGTACCCAGAAGAGCCCAGTCCGCATGTGCCGTGACCTGAAGATGGCCCACCCTGAGTTGAAGAGCGGTGAGCGCAGATCGGAGACCCAAAGAAGCTTTTTCTAGAGACAGACGAGGACGAGATTTGAACCGTTTTATGTTCCTCTGTTGCAGACCTGTACTGGGTTGACCCCAACCAGGGCTCCACCCTGGATGCCATCAAGGTCCACTGCAACATGGAGACTGGCGAGACTTGCGTCTACCCCAGCGAGTCCACCATCCCCATGAAGAACTGGTACCTCAGCAAGAACATCAGAGAGAAGAAGAACATCTGGTTCAGCGAGTCCATGACCGGTGGATTCCAGGTAAAAAGTCAAAAAGATGCTGTTGGATCGTAGGATATGTGCCAATCGAGTCCAGTGACAGTAAAAAATCTTTCCCTCCCCTCTCACACGCAGTTCCAGTATGGCAGCGATGGCGCCGACGTCGAGGACGTCAGCATCCAGATGACCTTCATGCGCCTGATGTCCAACCAGGCCTCTCAGAACATGACATACCACTGCAAGAACAGCATCGCCTACATGGACTCAGCCACCGGCAACCTGAAGAAGGCCGTGCTCCTCCAGGGATCCAACGACGTCGAGATCAGAGCCGAGGGCAACAGCCGCTTCACATACAGCGTCAGCGAGGACGGCTGCACGGTGAGTTTTAAAAAAATATATATTTTGTACACTTTTCGGGGGGGAAACAAGAGTTTTTTTAGCAGTTTCTTCAGCATTTTTCAGCAGTTTCTGACCCTTTTCTTCTTTTTTCCTCCGCAGTCACACACTGGCTCATGGGGCAAGACAGTCATCGACTACAAGACATCAAAAACATCCCGCCTGCCCATCATTGACATTGCTCCTATGGATGTTGGTGCACCTGATCAGGAATTTGGCGTCGAAGTTGGCCCCGTTTGCTTCTTGTAAAAAAAGAACGAAATATGGACATGACATTGTTGTTTTTTTTTCTAGCAGTCATCTCTAAATCTTTTTTTCTATGCATTCAAAACTCATTCGGCTGCCATTGGTCCACATGCTTAAAACCACTCTACGGAAGACGATGTTTGTGTTTTTTTACAATCAAGTTTTTGGGACTGCTACTTCAACCAAAACCAACCACAAGGACACTTTAAAAAGAATCTTTTGTTTCCACTGGCAACAAGAAAATAATATATATGCTTGTGTAAAATTTCCCCCTGGAGATTGAGAGAAAAAAAGAGAGAGAAAAGATCCACACACAATGAAACACAGGTCACTTTTGCCATTTTTCTACCGCTGCGGAAGGACATTGAAAACAACAAGTGATGTGTACCATTTTTCTGGTGTTAAATAAATTGTAAAAAGTGTGAAAGTGTCTTCTTGTTCTAAATTCTTGAGAGGGATAGAAAGAGAAAAGAAAACACCTGAACGTTGCTCAGACACCAGCAAAAAAAAAAGAGAGCCCAAAAACAAAAGAGGCTCACCTCCATTGCAATATGTAGATGGAAACCTCAACACAAGAAGTCGCAACCTTTTTTTTTTTTTCTTAAGACGAAAAGGGAATTTTTTACACAAGTCTATTGTGGGGAAATCAAAAACATTCAAAGGTGCTATTACCATTTCAAAGAGGTCCAGTTATTGGTGTTTGATGGTGAAACCCTCGCCGTCATACTGTAATTATTGCCACTAATGCCTGCAGAACCTTTGGTGCTACTAAATTGACTCGTTGTCTTGTTGTCTATGCAGGGCAATTGTTTTCTTCTTAAGTGTTCTGCAAAGGTGATCACTGCAGATGTAACGCATGCCATCATGTCTTTGTACATAAAAGCAAGTGACTCTGGTTCAATATCATGTCCCTGCACATTTGTTCAGTGTTGATCCCTCTTGTCTGTTTGCTCCCTCTTCACTAAAAACGCCTCTCCAGCCCCCCAAAAAGAAAAGAAAAACAGCACACATCTCCCACCCTGTTGTTAATGTTGTTTGTTGATGTCTTTTCGCGAAGGGTTTCTTAAAAAAGAATTTGAAGCAGACCCACTTTCATGGTTTAAAACAGAGATTCTGTACTTATTTTGTACATGTATAATACATTGAGATGTTTTTAATTATTTTGGGTGCTGAAATAAAGCATGTGAAGTGGTCTACTCAGTGGCTGGGTTTTCACTGTCCTCTTTTGCAACTGTTGTGAAACTGAAATCAGGTGTTAGGAGAGTCAGTCCTCATCTGCATTGCACATGTTCATAGCGAGAGAGTGAAAGCAGGAGGCCGAGCATCACACACTGAAATAGAGTTAAAATAG
This sequence comes from Clinocottus analis, assembly GCF_023055335.1. Lineage (NCBI taxonomy): Eukaryota > Metazoa > Chordata > Actinopteri > Perciformes > Cottidae > Clinocottus > Clinocottus analis. Next base: position 1,925,328 of record NW_027175920.1, read on the forward strand.
GCTTCAGGAATCAACCGTTCCACAATAGTTGCACTGAGAATATTTCTATTAAGCAGCAGTGAAAACAAAGCCAATATCCAATACTCCAACCTGGCTTTTCCTTATCAATACACACACAATTGTTACTTTAAAAAAAATTAAATATGCTAATAAGTTTCTTTAGAAATTGGAGCTAAAACTGTATAAAATGCAGCAGACAGACAAAAATCAATCATTCATCAAACCTTTTTACAATGTCTGATAATGAAGTTGTCCATGCAGACTGTGGCTTATAAAACATTTTATTAGTAGAGAACGATGGGGGAATATGGAAAATCAAATAATTATTTGAACCATTTGACCAACTACACTCTTATTTTATTCTAATGGCACCTAACGAAGTAAAAAAAAAACATGATCTCTCACTTCAAATATCCCATGTCGACCTCAAACCTCCCAAATCAGACGTAGATACACTGGTGACCCCTGGTGGAGGGCGAGCGCAACAACATGCAAATAAAACAAATTCAATGCTGAATCAAAAGGATCGTAAAACTGCTGCTGCACTGCTCTCTGCTGGTTTGTCTTTGAGCCTCAGCAAAAGAAGAAATGAGGTTTCAAAGGTCTGAAGAGGTGAAATGATCACAATCAAGCAAAGACTTGCACATGAGCACTACAGAATCACAGCTGCTCTCCAAATAAAATACGTTTCTTGCTTTTACAAACTGCAGCTCTGCTCTCGCTGTAAGTGTTTAACTGGGACATTCCTGTGAAGGTAGATTTGTGTCTTCGTTACGCAAGCAAATCTCTCGTTCATAAGTAAATTTTCTGACTTCAATTACCAAATCTTTGCGCTCAAAAAAAAAAATCTTTGCACTCAACAAAAAATATACAGTTAAAAAAAAGAAAGAAAACGCTCTCAAAATATTTTTTCTGAGAGCGTTTTTTTAGAGCAATTTTTTTAGCGTGTTTTTTTTTTTGAGCAAATATTTTTTGAGAGCAAAGATTTGAGATTTGAGTTTTAAAATGTGTCACTGGCAAAAGCGAAGCTTTTTAAATTGATTAGCGCTGCTTTAAACCCAGAGAGGGTCGACATGTGGTGCCTGAAATAAGAAACCTTTGATATTTTAGGCTTTGCTGACAACATCAACGACGACTGTAAGTTTTTAATATGTTTTATTAGTAGAGAAAAAAAAAGGGGTAATATGGAAAATCATAAACGGCAAATATTAATTTGACAAACTACACTCTTATTGTATTCTAACGGCACCCAAAGAAGACACAAGAACACGATCTCTCACTGCAAATATCGACCCATGGACTTCACGGACGACTTTTCATTTCCTGCAACAACAAAAAAACCAACAACAACAAGGCGATGAGTCAGCGTTCCTGGATCCATCCACGAAACTACGGATCGGGTCGAGTACAGCGGCTTTACCTGGGCAACGTGTCGCTGTACGGATCGCTGGGAAGACAGGAGAATACAAAGAAGTGACGCAACAGTACTAATAACAGGAAATATGTGATGGATCATCTGTGCGTGCTCACTGCTGGGCCAGGATGAGGGGGATCCTCGGGCTGTCCGACTGCAGCGGCGGAGCTCGCTCCCCGGTCCGGCAGTTGAACATGGGCAGCGTGGACAGCGGCGGACGAGCGGCGCGCTCCGCGGCGGCCATGTTCCTCAGCTCGTCGGCGTTCCCGTGAATGGTGTGGTGGTGGTACAGCTGAATCCTGCAGCGGGACGCAGCGTCGCACCGTCAAGCACGCGGCTTTTTGAGACGCAAATGAATGCTTCAAAACTTCTTGGTTTGAAAAATAAACTGAGAAAAACATCATAGTTTGGCATAAAATGAATGTGAAATTCAAAATATATTTAAAAAAACAAGGAAAAACAAGTATTTGGTTGACATGAAACAGCAGTATCACTCAAAATGTACTTCACAATGCCGTTTTATTTTCTTTATATATATATATATATATATATATATATATATATATATATATATATATATATATATATATATATATATATATATACCTACCTTTCTAGATAAATATTACTGCTGCATTTATGTGCATATTGTATTTTAACTTCTTTGCATCCTGTTTTATATACTACACTATGATATTATTATAGTATATTATATAAGATCCTGAGATTTTTGTCGCTGTCTTGTGAGAACCAAATATCTCCAACAAGTCAACTCTCACGAGCCCAGAGGAACGTGAATACTCAGATGAAGTACAAGTACCTCAAGATGTCCCTAAAGTGCAGTACTTGGAAACAGCGTCAGTCAGAGAACAGCGAACAAAGTACTTACTGATTTGTTCTCGCATTCCTCTTCGCACTATGAATGAAAAGAAAAGAATAAAGTGTCACGTCTGTGTCACAGCTCATCAGGATCTTTGAGTATTTTCTTAAAGGGCCAGTTCACCCATTAACATCCTCCCGGCGCCCACCAGGAATCCATCGCATCGGCCGCATGGATGTCCACAAGGGGAAAGGGGGTGAACTGACCCTTTAATTCACTCGTCAGTAGTTTCAAGGCGGATGCGTACACTCCCTCCCGCCTGCCGAACATGATGTAGGCCAGCAGCAGGCAGAGCACGATGGCGAGGACCAGCGGCACGATGACCGTCACGATGTAGTCCGGGAAGAAGTCTCTGCTCGGGGGCGACTCGGGGGGGTCGAAGTCGCCGCCGCCGCCGTCCTCCAGGATCCCCGAACCCACCGCTGGGGGAGGCGGAGCCGGCTCCCGCTTCGTCAGATCAAACTGCCCGGAAGGAGAAGGTCAAAAAGGTCAACGGCTGTTGGGATACGTTGGACGCTGCTAACCTTTAGGAAACCGTGCGAAAATCCTCCTGCGCCCATTTTAAGTCCCAGCATGCCCCATTCGGACAATCTTTTGGCATGAAATACATAATTTTTTCCATTTTTCAATGAAACAACACAGTTTTTTGACTGAAACTCCTTCCTAACAGGACAATACTTTGTTTTTTGTGATTTTTGTTGCAGATTCTGATTCTTTAGGTCCTAATCTTTCCAAAAAGGTGTCTTATTGATCGCTCCATGAGGCATTTTACTGTTTTCTTCAGTATTGCACAACAAAACGTGAATTATAGAGAGAAGTCTGGAGGGATTTACATCTCCAGGCCTTAAGAAATGCTAAAATATTCAAAAAAGACCATCGGAAAATTGTTTTTGTTGAGTTTAAAACATTTTAACCGGCGTCACAAGTTGACACATTTTTGAGTCGCTTATTTTTCTCTCATAAACTGAGGGAGAAAAAAACAACAATATTTGGGATAATCTAAATTTATCTTCATTAAATGTCGAAATAGATGGAAGACAAGTGGACTTTCACTTCTTTGGTGGCCTCATTAGATGGATTTCACAAAAGAAAAAAAGAAAATGGTAAAAAAATATATACTCTTATTAAGTATTACGCTCTAAATATTCTTGTAAAGAAACTTCAGACATATTTCTAAGAGATTCCACATGTAAAGTCGTCGTATACGTTTCCGTTGCCGGGCCTCACCAGCTCCGTCTTGCACCAGGTGATGCAGTTGCTGGGGATGTTGCAGAAGTTGCAGCCTCCCGGGACTTTGACCTTGACCTTGTCCCCCGCCGCGCACTGCTTCTGATGCTCCTCCGTCGTCACCCGCATGAGACAATCGGAGAAGTACTGCTCCGACCCCACCTTCACGTACACGCTGGCACACAAAAAAACAGACGTCCGTGACCTCGCCGTGACCTCGCCGTGACCTCGCCGTGACCCCCGGGGGTTCAAACTCACATCTCCCGTCTCTCTGCTTACCCTTCAAAGTGTCCCGCCAGAGGGAGCGGCACCCTGCCGCCTCGGTCGAGGGCGTTGCTGATGTTGACGATGTCCAAGGCCTCCGTGTCCCACAGCTTCTGTAAGTCCTGCTTTACCTCGTCCTGAACAGAAGGGGGCAGCACCTTCTCAATCTCCCGCAGCTTGAGGAAGAACTCGGCTTGGAAGGGCAGCATCTTCTCTGTGAGTGACAGCCAGGAGGTTACTGTTTGCACACGCCCCCTTAGTTTAACTGCAGGTGCAGGTGTGATGTGAAGTGGAGCGTACCCGCCGTGGCTTTGATCACCAGGATGTGTCTGGCCGCTTCGTAGCTGCGCTTGTTGATGGCGTAGATCTGTCAGGAGAAGAATGGGCCGTTTGGGCCATTAAACTATAAATTTTGTTTTTATTTCCATTTTATTTCTGCATTAGTTTTCCTACATTTCCCACAATGCCTTCTCGAGCCCGTCTTCATACACTGAGCATGTTTGATTTTCTGTGACATAACTTTATTTAAATATCATGAAGACACAACCTGATGTGAGGCTTTATGTCTGTTGACCATAAGAGTATTAATATTATTCAGTGATGTAAACTACTGTACATTATATTACATTATAATACATACATTGTACACTAATATTATAGTCGTTGTTTCTGCTGTATTTACATGTTTAAATTGGTGAAATTATATATTTTATAACTTATAACTGGTCTGGAAACATTTTTTTGTGATTATGACGAAAGATTGGTACATTGTAATAGACATTTTTGATTAGCTTCATAAAAAAAAAGAAGAAGAAGAAGAAGAAGAAAAGAGAAAAGAAGAAGAAAAAGGAAGAAGTAGAATATTAAGAACAAGAAGAACAAGAAGTAGGAGAACAAGAAAAGAAGAAGAACAAGAAGAAGAAGAAGAAGAAGAAGAAGAAGAAGAAGAGCATCTCATGGGTCATTCAGACTCCAGAAGGAAGAGAAAGACTGTAGTTTTTTAAACATGAGTGTTTCAAAGTGAAGCTGTAATCTGAGGTTTCGTCCCAAATGTAACATGTTCTCCAGCTATAATCCTGTTTCATTGAGATAAAAGTGACACTTATCTCTTCTTCAAAGACGTCTTTCTTCCTAAATGTTCGCTGCTGCGTCAGAGACTTTTCCTCCCGAGGCTCTGGCAGCAGGACCCGACATTCACCCTCAGAAAGCTGCACATTCCTCCGCTTTGTCTCATTCGTTTGGCCCATTTATCAAAAGCAGAGCGCCGTACGAACATCCACCCAGAGCCAAAGGTCACGCGCAGCACGGCAACAGTGTTGCATGATCGCTTCACACACCTCTATTATACTTTTCCCCGGAGACGTCGGCGTGCCGTACAGGAAGCCGTTGTCGTAAGGGTGCCTCTGGGTGAAGCGCAGCCACTCCGGGAGGTCCGGGAAATTCTGCCGATTGCACTTAAAAATCATGGGGTCGTCGTACAAGCGGCCGGCTTCATGAAGAGCAGAAGAGAGACGTCACGGGGGAATGAATACGGCGTGTTTTCTTTGGATTTCTGGCGGAATAAACGAGTCTCACCGTAGAGCTTTGACAAAGGTTCAAAGTCATTCTGGAAAGTCTCTCTCAGCAGCTCGTATGTGAAGAACTTCCCCACAGGAATGGTGACTTTGATCTCTGCGCCGGCCTCCAGGAAAGTGGCCACACACACTGTGTTAAAGTGTAAAACACACACACAGAAAGATATTTACGAATTGTCAAGCAGAACCTTGAATGTGACACACAAGCTCTGACGTTGAAGTCTTGAGAGTTTAAGTTTTACAATCCCTGGACTCAAATGTTAGTAACACCGGATTAGTTGTTGAAAAGCTTTCCAGACTCGTTGTTACACACAAAGTCAAACTGTTTTGAGGAATAAAACTCGCCTGAGAGAAGGAAGACCCAGCTCCGGCAGCCTGCCATCTTGTTTTGGCCTTTGATTGACAGGGCCAAGCGGAGAGGGGCTCGGTCACCGCCAGAGACATGGCGGAGCTATTTATAGCTCGCTCACCTCATAACATCCGGAGGGGCGTCTGTGAACGTGAGCGTGGGATGAATGAAGATATCGAGATATGAAACAACACACTGAGGTACTTTAGAGGCATGGTACTTGTTTCATGTCTAAAGAAACTACTATAGTATAGTTTTTAGGTATTTTACTTCAGTATTTCTATCTTCTGATACTTTATACTTCGACTTTGCAACACTTTCTGAGGGAAATGTTGCACAATTTACTTAAATATATTCATCTAATGGCTTCAGTTTTAAGATTTTTATATATATATATATATATATATATATATATATATATATATATATATATATATATATGATATAAGATGATATATATGTATATATAAAACTTATTTTACTACTGGCCTGAAGTAATCTCTACATTTATAATAATCAATAACGACATTATTAATGCAGGTGAAGAAATTTCTGGTCGTTTCTCAACTTTTATTATTTGATGTTCCTTTTCATTTTCCATAACAATTGTGGGAAAATAAGCTACATTGAATATAAATCATTGTGTATCTATGAGGTATCAAATTAAATATGATTTATTGATCCCACGTGTGCAGGGACATTGAAGTATGCCGTAAAATAATAGAAGCATAGATGTGAAAAGTAACCTTAACTTTATAAATGTATGTATTTATTCAATTCAAGCTGTTTTATATGTTTTCTTAATAACAAACGTATACGTAACAGGAGATAATAACGACATGTAGGAACATTTAGGCACAAAACATCACAAATAAGTGACAAAAATCAGGAAGTTGCAATATATGATTTTTACAGATTGCAGGATTTAGTGTTTGTGTTGTGAACTAGTGGGGAAACTGTTTCTAAATCTATTTATTATATGATAATATATTATATTATGAGCTGACTCAAGACCAGGGCAGATCCTTGTGAAAGCGAGCGAGGTGTCACTACTGCCTTCCTGAAAAGTGATGCGCATCCTGTCAGACAGCACTTCCGTCTTTTCAGGCAACACTTCTGCAGTTGTGTCCTTCAGACTAGACCTTCAACTGCTGTGAGATAAAGTACACAACGTGATAACGGACAACGTGGAGGGACAGTTGTGCCAATAAAGCTCTCATGTTGTGCTCAGTGTGAGAAACAGCAGCATGAATGTGTCGTGGCCTTGCACATGAAATCACCTCCCCCCTAAAAAGCAATACCTGAAAGCGAGACGGCGTGGGAAGATGAAAACAGCCAAAAGGGAAAAGCTTTGTCTTCCCTCTGTCAGTGATCATGTTTCGTGTCTTTCAGCGCAGATGCAGAATGCAGGAAGCAACAATGTGTCCTGCGAAAGTGCAAAATGTGTCATTGGCCGCGAAGGTTTGACGTGATGAGGTGTGGCTGGGTCCTAAAGCCTGTCGTGTTATCTGACGGCCACCGTGGTAAATGTAATAATGACTGTGTGCGTGTGTGTGTGCGTGTGTGTGTGTGTGTGTGTGTGTGTGTGTGTGTGTGTGTGTGTGTGTGTGTGTGTGTGTGTGTGTGTGTGTGTGTGTGTGTGTGTGTGTCAGAAGACTTTTCCTGTGCTGCTGGGTAATGAACCACGTTATGAGTTATTATTTTGTGTAGAATTAGATTTGCTATCATATGATATGAAGAAGTATTTCTCTTGTCGGGTGTTTTACAACATATGGGCAATCATTTTACTTTCTATTTAGCTACACATCAACATTGAGCTGTTTTAATTTGAACCATCTAACCTATACATTCATTTTGACTTATTTCAACCTTTATTTGTTATTTTTTATATAACATAATACAATTGTTTATTCTTTATCTTAGACAAAGTTACTTCACCTGCTTTGTCCACCACTTTTTCACTATTATTCCTTAAATTTGAGCTATTTCAACCATTTAACCACCACTTTTAGTTCATTTTTAACTCGTTACGCTACTTTGACTACTTCTCTGTTTGCTTGATAACTCAGGTACTCTCAATACGCACATATGTTTTTATTATTAATTAACCACTATTAGTTATTAAGATAGACCTCTATTCTTATTTCCATATATCAGTTACCTCCTTTACTTCTATTAATTTAGTATATTTCATAAGTAAGAAGTGAAACAATGGCCTTCCCATCACTCACTCCAACACATTATGGCTAACACACTTCTAATAAGCATCGAAAATTAGGATTATGTGCAGTAAATCGCCCAGAACAGACGGATATGCTCCTCCACACACGTACACACACACGTACACACACACACACACACACACACACACACACACACACACACACACACACACACACACACACACACACACACACACACACACACACACACACACGCTACAGAACACAAGGAGCACTAGGACCCAGCGGCTGCCTCCTCCATGCAGCAGCACTCTGCCGCTGCGAGAGGAGAACCAGAAATCTGCAGCTCCCAGAGTGAAGAGATCAAAATGATGCTGCCTGTAAAAAGGGATTAAACGTAAGCAAATCTGTCGTCCGCTGCGGTAAACCAGCGGCTCATTGCCGTTCTACTTTTCCCTGCTAATCATTTTATTTTTTCTAAATGACTAATGCAATTATCTGTGCGGGTTAGGGCTTTTCTTTGAGGCATTGTAGTAACTGCACGCCAGCTAATGACAGATGCATCGTGCTTCACTTTCTCCGTTGCATTGGACGGCGGATTGCAGCGGATGCGAGCAGGCCTTTAATACGATCTGTTGTTTTTGTTTCTCCCCCATCTGCCGGTCTAGTCTGGGCGCCACCTCGCTCGGATCGGCTGCTGGTTGGAGAGGACCGATTTTTTTTTTTGTGGTTTGGCACCGAGAGGGGCGTTGAGGAAACGGAAGACATGCCGTCGTCGCTGAGCATCCGTCGCGACGCTTGACCGACCGACCATGATGAAGACCGAATCCACATCCAAGAGCGCCGGCTCTGGCTCCACGCTCAGGAGCCCATCCCCGCACCGGAACGCGTACGAAGCGGGGATGCAGGCCCTGAAGCCCGTCAAAGACAATGCCGCCAACGGGGACCTGCAGGACGGCCCCCGGGGGCGCAGGTACGGCTCCAACGTGCACCGTATCAAGAACATGTTCCAGCAGATGCAGACCACGTCCCCGGCGGACGCGGAGGGGGAGGAATGCGCCAGGAACCCGGAGAAGTCGGTGCGCCTCTCCCTCCCCAGAGCCGGCAGCCTCAACGAGAACGTGGACCACAGCGCGCTGCTGAAGCTGGGATCCACCGTGTCGGAGCGCGTGAGCAAATTCGACGTCACCAAACCGGAGAACGGCCACCAGCGGGCCTCGTCGCCCAGCTACTCCAAGCTGCAGGAGACCCGCCGCATCTTCGAGCAGCAGCAGCAGGAGAGGCAGGAGAGGCAGCTGCAGGAGGAGATACAGCAGCAGCAGGAGGAGGAGGATGAGAGGCAGGAGGAGGAGGAGAGGCAGCAGCAGCAGGAGGAGGATGAGAGGCAGGAGGAGGAGGAGAGGCAGCAGCAGCTGCAGCACGAGAAGCTGGCCACCACCAGAGTCCTGCTGAAGAGCGACAAGGCCCCGGGCTTCCAGGATGGCAGGTTGGACGCGATGGCTCGCTTCAACGGCAGCACGGAGTCCCTGGACAGCCTGGACACCAGCGAGGCCGTGTCCCCGACGGTCAGCCAGCTCAGCGCCGTGTTCGAGCGGGCGGCCGAGCTGCGGAACAACCTCCACCGGCTCTCCTCCACCCCGCCGCTGCCCTCCCGCGGGGTCAGCGCCAAGGTGGGCGTGCTGAACTCCAAAATCATCACGAAGAGGGTTTGTGCCTTCGCGGCGGGCAACGCGGAGGAGGATGCGAGCAATCAGACGGGCCGCGAGGGGCCTCCGAGGGGCCCCAGGGGGAGGATGGCGACTCCGTCTGAAAGCTTTAACGGAGGGCAAAGCCCCCCGGATGCTGCTGAACTTTCTGCGGGAGAGCCCGAGCACGAGCAGCGGGAAAAGACGGTGTCCGACGCGGGCGTTGAGGTCAAACCCGAGGGACACTTTGGGGCCAAGGGGCCCAACGGCACAACGCTGCAAGGCGACATCCACGTATCCGTGGAGAACGGAGACGCCTCCGCCTCCACCCAGAAGCAGCAGAGCTCGCCAAAGGGTGACGGGACGCACGAAGAAGAGCGGACTCTCAGAGAGGAGCGGCCGGGGCGCGAGCCTGTGGATATCAGCACCTACAGCGCGGCGGGGGAGGACTTTGGAGGGAGCCAGGTGGACGAGGAGGAAGACGAGGTGGACGACAGCTACGAGGCCGAGTCCAGCTGCGCGGAGATCTCTGGGCTGCCGGCGGAGGAGGACCCGCCTCCCTCCAGGAAGATCCGCTTCAGCACGGAGGCCATCAAGGTGAGGTGGAAGAACTCACGGAGTCAATATGAAACTGTATATACACACACACACAAAGACCGAGGTGCTGATTTGTGAGCGTGCCCATGTTGTGTTGTACGTGTTGAGAGTTCATTTTGACCTCAAAGCTTATCTACCGCGCTGCAGACGCAGTCAGCACCAGTGTCAGCTGTTTTAATGAACTCACTCTGCTTCTGCCTGTCAGAAGGATGCTGACATTTTGATTTTAGCCCCCCCCCCACCCCCCCTCCTGTTTCAACACGGGGCTTTGTACACACTACTAACACCCCTCCTCTCGCTAATAGACGGTCCTGCATTCCTCCTGTGCAGCTGACACCGGCCTCCCAAAATGTAGATACTGATCTGAAATGCAGTGGGAGCTGCTTCTGTAAATAATTGCTGGGGAGGAGGAGGAGGGAGGAACAAAGAGGGCCTGGATAATTAGTCCTGTTTTTAGAGAAGTGGACACTGCTGCTGTGGTGGCCAATGAAAGGCCGGCGGACAGTCTATGCGGGAGCTGTGTGAGGAATGGAGTGTTTTGTGTGTGTGTGTGTGTGTGTGTGTGAGAAAGAGATGGAGGATGTGAGAAAAGGAACACTCTTGGATCAGTGAGATGCGAGAAGAGGAGGATGAGGAGGGGGAGGAGGTGGAGTTGATTTAAAGTGTCTCTCTGTGTCTGGGGGTTGTGTAATGATCTGGAGAGGAGCATCAGATATCCTCGGTCTCGCTGCTCTGCCTCGAGGTCTGAGGCGTACGCAGAGAGACTCTGCCAGCCGGAGTGGTGGGCACGGAGGCTGCACATCACACACACACATTCCCTCGCTGCAGAAAAAAGCCATTTCCAGTGACGAAGGGCTCCTGTAACACATCACGAGCAGTGGAGTCGAAAGTTGCTCTCGGCTCTCTTATCGTGGATGCACATCGCCGAGAAGCGCCGAGTCACTGGAGCTTGGTGTTTCCATAGGTTCTGTTTTATGTTCACACAAACTTTTAACACTTTTTGCAACAATTCCTCAGATGTGTCACGGGTCAAAATATAGATGTATGCTTTAAATAAGTAGTTCAACATGTTGGTATATATGATTATTTGCTTCCTTAGCAGGAGTGAGATCAGAAGATTGAGACTGTAATGTGAATATGAAGCTACAGCCAAAAGCCGGCTAGCTTAGCTTAGCACAATGGCTGGAAACGGAGGGAAACAGCTAACCTGGCCTCGTCCAAGGGGAAGATGTCTTATGAGTGTCTCCAAACGTTCTTTTTAATATCCAACTAACTTAAATGATAGTAATGGTAAAGCGACAAACGGTAGGAATGTATGAAGGCTGAGTGGAGAGAAACTGACGTAAACAAGGACGTAAATGCTACAGGTTACAAAATATAAAAAAATAAGTCAGCTTTAGCTTCAAGGACACGCACAATATTCACATTTTAACAATTACTCTCCCACTAAATATCCGCAAGAAAAATAAGAAACGTAGCCTACGAAGTATTTATTTGCAGCAATTTCTATTAATTTGCCAATTGTACGCATATACTGTATATGTGGGAAGCCAATGTTAGCTTCCAATATTCACCCAACCTGGATGGAAGCAAACTGTCATTAATCCCATAACGCCGATATAAAGTAGGCCTTGAGCTCAGCACGTCCACCACGCAGTGGCAAAGCAGGAAGAAACGTCTCAAAAGCAGACGTCCATCACATTATTTTATCCTCGCGAGATCAAAGATGGATCGCAGGAGGAAGCAGTATTCGTGGCGCTCATGAAGAAGTCACAGCGCCCGAGCTTTGATTTACAAAAAAACAAAAGGCCGAATTTGGTTGCGTCCCTGCAGCCGTCATCGGAGAATAACCTCCTACTGAGTCCTTTCACACTGTATCAGTGTGGCCTTTGTTATGGAGATGGGTGCAGGGGTGGATGAGAGTTGAGGAGGAGAGAGAGTGTGTGTGTGTGTGTGTGTGGAGGGGGGGGGGGGGTGCTGAGGTCAAATGGGAGGGGCCTTATCATGCTGCTCAAATGTCATGTGACTGTGTTTAACTAGCAGGCCTCTGAAGTCACAGTGTCACTTGCTTTCTCTTCCAAACAGGAAGTGCCCATTTTTAGCGCATATTTCCTCCTCCGTGCAACAATTTCGGGGACACAATTAGGTCTTTTTGTTGTTGTGGTGATGGCGGCGGGACGTCTGGACACGTTTTTTCTTTGTCCCCCGTTTTACACCACACAGTCCTGTGTGTGTGTGTGTGTGTGTGTGTGTGTGTCTCTGTCTCCGTCCTCTCCCACTGGCAAAGAAGAAAAATAGCAGCTCTGCTCCGGGTAGAGAGTTCACACTCGAGCCTTTGTTTTGCTCCTCCTGACACTCTTTCTCTCGCTCCCTCTTTTCTTCCCTTTCGCTCTTTGTCACCAGGCTCCTACTGTCAGTAAAAATAACTCGCGATGTGATCGTCACAGACCTGCCTCGCTTTTCAGGGCCCCGCCGTCCTCGTTCGAACGCAGGGAGCTGCCTCGACATCGTCTTCATTTATTCGCTTTGTTTCAGCTTCGTTCTGTATCAGTCGGAGTCAATATCAGTAGTTCATGATGTAGCTTAAATTATTCATCCCATTGTTGGAGCAAAAAGCTTAAAAAAAGAAGAAGAAGAAGCGTAGAATAAGATAATCTCCACTGGATTTGCGCTGTGTTGCCTCCAAACCAGAATAATCAGATTTAATTCCTCCAGAATCACCTTGCTCAGTCATCATCTAGCCTAGTTTCACTCTTTTTTTTTATTTTTTAGATCTCCGATCACACACACACACACACACACACACACACACACACTTTCCCGTGGATTTCTGCTGCCTACGCAAGTCCTCCCAGCAAGAACACCTATGATTTTGTTTCGCACTGTATCATTAACACAAACAAACTGTCCTCGTATTATAATAAACCGACGGTGTCGGATTTGACACACACAGGAGGAGGAATTGCAGTTTTTTGAAGCCGGCTGCAACAAAAATTGCAAAAAGGTTAATAAATGGGAAAAATCAGACCGCTCCACCTGCACTATCGACACTTTCTGGACCACTGTTTACTGTTTTTCTGTTTTCTCAATGTCTTTTTTAGTCTTTTATATTCATCTTATGTATATAAAAGTACGAAGAGCAAAGAAAAATCGGAGTCAAATTCCATGTATGTGCAAATTTATACGGCCATTGTGTTTACCGCTCAGGTCCGACCAGGAGGGAGAGGTAATGCATCACCACGTGTCAAGTTATCCTCAAACTGTGGACTACTTAGACTGCAGTGTTTCATACGGGCCGTTACTCACAGCCAGAGGAGAGAGAGACCAGACAGATTATCAGCAAGGTCACTCTGCCCCACTTCTCGGTCCTGCAGCGGCGGCACCTCGCTCCGGTTACCTGCTCATGTTGTCTCAGTGCGGTTTTGTCTTTTCCAACCTGTCAAGCTAAAAAAAACAACAACAACAGCAAACTGTTTGGATTCATCTTCCTGAAGTCTTTCAAGTCTTTCAAGATGAGGCAGATATAAAAAAAATCCTCCCTGTCTGTGACACTCAAGTCCATTTGTTCATGTTTGAGACGTAAATCTTTGAAAATAAGTTGCAAATATTCCGTTTTTTTATTATAATATCATTGAAAAAGACTAAATGAGTCCCTGGAACAGCTGGTGACTGTAGTTTTGTGGCAAACGTTACTCAAGCTTGAGTAAATATTGCATTTGTTTCGAGCTCAAAACAAACTGCAGCGTCTGCTTTCAGCGTAATGAAGGAACGCGTCACCTCATGATTAAAACAACATCAACGGAGGTCTGTGACACAGAGAGATGAACTATAAACTATACGGCTTTGGTCATTTGTTAATCTTTCGATGGATAATAGGAAAAACACAGGACATCATCACCCCAATCCTTTAGAAGGACACAACACAAGAAGCAAAGTAAAAGAGGAAAGAAAGTTAAGATGATATAAACACAATTAAATACGCTAAATAACATTGTATTGTATAGAATAGAAAATAAATATATATCTTGTGATTTTATAGATCTGTGCACATGTAAACATACAAGATATTAAGTATAGAATAAATCTATTATACAGTTAAATGACTATTAGCGACTTTGCACTCAAACCAGATGTAACCAATTGTTTGTGTGCATGTGTGCATGCAGATAAATTATCATAACAATGCAACTAGTATGAGCTGTTCTACATAATCCAGTCGTGTGGTTGCCGTTCCCTCGCTGGCTTTATTCTCGTGCTGCCGTGCTCCTCCTCGGGGTCGGCGAGCGCTGAGCCTAAACACGACTGCTGACCGCCGGCCGGCCCGCCAGAAAACAGACATGCTCTGGTGCCGTGCAACCGTCACCATGACCGACCCACCGTATCCATTTCATTGGCTGGAGGAGAGTCGTCCTCGGGGGACCACATCCTCCATTTCTGTCTGCAGCGTTTGCACATCTGGGATCTGGATTACCCCCCCCCCCCCCCCTCCTCCCTCACCCCACACACACAGTTTAAGGAGGATTTAGAAGCAATTACCTGCCACTTCTGGACTTGTTTAACCTTCGGCGGTTGGCAGAGCTATTCATAATGGTGCAATTAAACTGTTAAGTGGAAAAGTGCTGTTTCTGGTCTGCATATGCTTAACTTTGACAGCTTCCATAAAGCGTCCCACGAGCGTCCTCCTGACCCCCAAGAAAAGTGGAATAATGTGGCACAGCGTCTGACGTCGTGAATGCTAATCGTGTTTTTTAAGGTAGAAATGGGAGAGGTTGACATAACAGCTGTGTGAGTAACACGAACGATGATGGAAAGTCGGCGGCTTCAGAGTGGAAACGCGCTATTTCTGTTGCGAAAAAAAAACAAACAAATGGCAGCGCCTCCACACGTCCCATTGGCTGAATCCAAAATTAGACCTGTTTTTTGGGAGAGTGAAGAGGGAAAGAAGTTGACATGCTGCTGTGGGCAGCGGGGGGGATGCTGGTACTGACTCCCATAGTTAGAAAAAAAACACCACAGTGTTACCCAATCACATTGCAGCCAGTCGAGATGTGACCGCACTGAGCCTCCAGAAGCAGCTCTATCATTGAGCCACGTCTCTGTCCCGACATTGACAAAATGGTGGTTTGCGACTGGTTATTTTTACTCCCCTTTGCAGCCCCGAGTGGGTGCTCTGGACACAAGCTGGTGAGTGGCTCTCGCTAACTGCCCACAGAGCTTTTGTAGGACATCCCAGGCGGCTGATATTAGAGGGAGGGAGAGGGAGAGGGAGGGAGTTTCCTGGCCATCTGTTAGCTTCTCTGACCTACTATCTGCCACAACTGGAACAGCGTCCTCCTCTAGCACCCGCCCTCCCTCCCCTCTCCCCATCACCCTGCCTTTAATCCCAATGTTTGTCTTCCAAAGATAGCCACCTCCTCTACAACTCTGCCTTCGTGGGTGAGGTCGGGGTAGAGCGGGTTGCGTCGTCTCTCACGGGATCGTGACGCCGCGGACGAGAGGAAGGGGGGAAGTGAAAGAGTGAATTCAGTGAATTCAGGATCCGAGAGGGTCGGCCTCGGCCGCATCGTGACACAACCGTCCTGAGCTTGCCCCGAGGCTGCAGGTCACGGCACACATCCGATCATGGCTGTGTGTGTTTTGTTGTTTTCCCAGTGCCACGTTGATCTTCCTTGGCATCGCGGCCACCAGCTGGGGCCTCTTGATCTCTAAAAGTCAAAGGGGTGAAGCCGGGCACGCGGGCTCGGACTGCGCCGCCGTTGTTGTTGTTGTTGTCACGTCCAGTTACTTAGGATGCAAACAGTGTGTTTTGTGTGTCTGTAATCCACATTCTGCTAATCCCTCTAAATACGAAGGTAACCTAGATCAAAAGCCGGTCGACTTCAGCGCTGCTCCCACGCTATCTGTCATCTGCAGTGTCGCCGGGTTCACTTAGTGCATAGTGTGAATTAAAAACACTGCGCTACCTAATTATATTTTTGCATGATGGATGCATCACATTTGTTGTGTTTAATTGTCTGTAAAATGTAAAACAAATTAAGTAAATGGATTAATTGCTCATAATTTTCTAGACCCAGCCCTCAAATTGCTTGTTTACTCTGATCAACAGTTAACAAATAAATAAAAAAGTATAATTTTCAACATTTAGAGCATATCCATGATTCAGAGTCTGGGCAACACCACAAAAAACAGCATAAAAAAATGGAAAACTTGTTTTTCTTCTTCGTCTGTGAACTAATCAATCTGATTAAAGGATTAAAAAGAACATTAGTTTATTTAATGTCACAAAATCACTGCATTAAAAGAATACTTTAGATAAATAATCCCATATAAACACATTTTAAACCCCTTCCTCAAGAGTAGGTGAGGCTTTAAATTAGAAGAAAAAGCCCGTACAGTATTCAATGAGGCATGCAAATGCAGGATAGCGAACACATCTGAGAGAGGAGGTTGCTGCTTACGTTTTCAAAGGCGCTGTCGAAACTGACAGGCTCTTTACTGTGAGGTTTCCAGGGAGACAAAGCGTTAGCATCTTAAGCTACGAGCCGCTACTTTTCTAACACAGATGGACAACCTAAACAGCTGAGGGGGAGAAGTGAGAGAAAGTAAACGAAGACTCAAGAAGAAGAAGACACACACACACACACACACACAGAAATGTGTTAAAATGTCGCTTCGCAGGAAGCGAATGATTGTGAGGAGAAAAAGTTGAGAATGGAGTTCGAATAAATTAAAGAATGTGTGAAGAGAGAGAAGGTCCGGCACTGAACTAGTGCGGCTAGTGGAGCATGTAGCGTGGTGCATGCATAATCGTCTTGGAACACTCTTTGTGTGTGTGTGTGTGTGTGTGTGTGTGTGTGTGTGTGTGAGCAGCAGCTGCAGAAGGCCTCCATTAGCATGCTGGATGTGGTTATGTAAACTGTCATGCTGGTGGCCCGGAGTGAATGTGGGGAAACAGAGGCCTCTGTCTCATTGAGAGCAGCTTCAGCGGTTGTGATCGATTGTGTTTGATACGCATTACCACTGTGAAAGCGGCACAGCTCGGACACGACGCGGCTGTCTCACTTGAAGCGGTCGATGCTTTTAAATTGCATTATGTGCACATTTACATCGGCGGTCGGTTTTTTATTAAAACCATGTATCCTGCTTGTCTGTCTCAGCTGCATACAAGCTACTAGCTACCAGCTACTAGCTACTAGCTACAAGCTACACCCTCTGAGCACCTGGTGATGATATCTAGACTAAAGTATTATAGCATTTCTTCACCCCGCCCCCATTGTAATCACATCAATCTTTCCCTTTTTATTAGCGTAAGAGGATACATATCACAGGCACTAAACTGAAAAAACTGGATTAAATATATGAACTAATATTCTGAGAGAAACACCGCAGTGTAGTTTGGATTTGATCGCATATGGTGAACCCACAATCAACACTCCCTTTACACCTGTTAAAACACACTGGCACACAAGTGATTCAACGTTTTACCACGCTCCCCAGGGTGCACAGGAAGTGGTGTGTTTTCTGTTTTCATCAGCAGTTACTATATTTGGAGCGCATGCTAGAAGAACCATGTCGAAGCGCAAAAACCAACGGCGACAAGTCGCAATGGTGGTAGAGAGAAAAAAGAGCAGAAACTCTCGGGACACACGTCGCCTCTGGGCTCACACTGACTGACCTTTAGACAGACAAGCAACACCACAGAGAGGATCCGTTATCACCGGAGAGGGGATTCATTTTAAGGAACAGTTTGACATTTTGCATGCTGAATATGAAGCGACAGCCAGTACACATGTTAGCTTAGCGAAACGGGGGAAAACCGCTAGCTAGCTTCTGTCCAAACCATAAATTGTTGCTTTCACACTTAAGTTTCTGAACAGATGACAAATGTTTCTTAACAACCTTCTTATGTTCTGTTAAGGATGGGTTTTAAGCCTTTGAACAGAGGCTAGCTGTTTCCCTCCACTGCCAGTCTTTGTGCTAAGCTAAGCTAACCGTCCCCTCGTGGTAGCTTCATATTTCACAGATATGAGCGTGGTATTAATCTCATCCAACTCTCTACAAATAAAACAACAACACTGCCTTCCACAGTCAGGAACAAAGATGTTTAAGTGTCTCTGTTTCCCCGTCCAGGTGTTTGCCACCTACCCCAACGAGGACTACGACCGGCGCAATGAAGACGTGGATCCCATGGCGGCGTCCGCGGAGTACGAGCTGGAGAAGAGGGTGGAGAGGCTGGACCTGTTCCCCGTGGAGCTGGAGAAAGGTACAGCACATTGCACAGATGTATTTCTCAACGCGCGCGGTATCTTAAGGTTTCAAAGCTTTTATTTCAACCTGCTTTGGGGCACCGGGTGGGCGGCTCGCATTAAAAATTGGATGCTAAATTGAGAACGAGTCATCTCACATTCACAGAAAGGTATTTGAGAATTAATTTTGTATTTTTTTTTTGTGATTAACTTCCCAGCGGACAGTTTAATCTGTGCTTTTCTGTCTCTCTTTGAAGGCGAATGAAGAAGGAAAAAAGTGCCACGTTCTTTATTACTTATGTAAAAAGGCCTTCAGTGCCCATCAACTGCTTTCTGCCAACATCTCTGCTTCTCCCAGAGAGCCACACTTCCCTCAACATCCCTTTAACATTATAGTGCATTAATGTATTTATAGACCACTATATTTAGAATTGCGTATGCAGGTAACACAGGACACCATATGTGACCATGTTATGAATGATCTGCTGTATATTATAAAACTATATGAATCCTAAAGGAGATTAATCAAAGATGACAAAAGAGGGATAAGAAGAAGAGGGAGTGGAAAAAATAAACCTCATGCAGGAAATCTGGGTGGAAATCACATGTCACTTTCACCTTTTTCACAAATATAAATCCATTACAGCGACACACACATATTGCTGCTCCCAGTTCAAGTGCAAAGAAAACATCTCACATCCCTCCTGATCCTCGTAGAGCCTCCAGTTGGTCTCAAGGCTGATTTAAGATCCTGCTAATACTTCTCAAATCCTTTCATGGACTTGCTCCTGACTCTGTGGATGATGTGCTGCAAAGAAATGCTGCATCATTTCCTGGTAGACCCAAAAAACACCCCCCCCCCCTCACCCCTCCCTACACACACACACACACACACACACACACACACACACACACACTCTTATCCACAGACTTTCTGCTCACTGTACCCCAAAACAAACAGAGCAATACCTGCTGTGAAGCTGCAGTCTGCAGTGTTACACTTATGCTTCATTAAAACCTACTTATTTTTTCTTGCATTTAAAGCTGTCCGCTCATTCTCTCAAATGTTTTTTGTCATTTATCCTGTGGGATAAACAGATAGTCAATGAAAATATAGTACGTCTGCCCTCTATTAGTTGATTATTTGACTAATCGGTCATTTTGGTCTCACTCGACATCGATTTCTTTTCTCAATAAATAGTTTTTTATGCTTTTTTCTGGTAAACACAAGCCTTAAAGTGGTGCTTTTCTGTGATTCTGGTGGAGAAACTTAATTAGTCGACAGTTATAACAGTTTTAATCGTGGACATTTTACTTCTGCAAGATGAGTTAATTGAGATATTTCGATGCTCTGTGCAGTTCTTTTGCCCACGAGCAGCCAAAGTGACGCACGCGGTCGCCACCCGTTAAGTGTTATTCCGCTAATTGGCAGCTGTTGGCAGTAGTGTGCAAAGCAATGCAGTAATGAGCCGACAAAGCAGTCAATCATGGGTGTAAACAATACACATTTTCACGAGGAAGGGAGCGCATTGTACCGGCTTCAAGGACACACACACACACACACACTCTTTTACTTACTTTCTCACGGACAGGGAGTCAAAGACTCGCTTTTCCCGCCCACGGAGAGTTGTAGCGTGACGCTGAACGCGTCAAACTGACCAGAAGCTGTTAAATCGCAGTGACGGCATTGGTAACAGCTGTTGTCGTTGTTTTTCCCCCCACTCTCCTTCAGACGGCGAGGGCCTGGGCATCAGCATCATCGGGATGGGTGCCGGGGCAGACATGGGCCTGGAGAAGCTGGGCATCTTCGTCAAGACAGTCACGGACGGAGGAGCAGCGCACAAGGACAACAGGTATGTTAGTTGAATGATAACTAAAAAAGGTTTTTTTTTTGCCTTTTTGCATGTGTCAAACTGAGGTTAGCAGTCTTAGTTTTTCCACTTGTCCCTCTGATTCCTGGCAACTGCCGATGGGGCTCGCTGCCAAGCCGTGAGGGCTTATAAATGGAGTGTGTGGGCTTCAGTGTTAAAAAAAAAAAAGATGAAGTCCACAGTGGAGCCATCACTGTGAGTCCTGAATGTCTCTCTTTTAACTGCATTCTCCAGGATCCAGGTGAACGATCTGATCGTGGAGGTGGACGGGACCAGTTTGGTGGGAGTCACCCAGAACTTTGCCGCCTCCGTACTCAGGAACACTTTAGGAACTGTCAAGTAAGAGTTTCCCTCCGAAATGTCCTGGTTTTTATTACAGTTGATCAGTGTAGGGTTTGTTGGCCATACAAGCCGGTCTTACACTTATACCACTATTATATTAAATCCATATTTCTATATATTTTTGTCTAGAAGCTAAAATACCTGCAAAACTTAAAAGGGATATTTCCAAATTTTGACATTTTTATTTGTGAGTGATTTTGTGGGTGTTTGTGTCTGTCCAGAGCACCCACTTGGGACTGTACACAATATTTACACTATTTTCACTGCTTTACCTCATCGTCAGGCAGCCCTCTCTCCCAATGGGAACCGAAGCCGTTATATCCATCCGTGCTTTCTTCAAAGCCGAAAGACTTCCCATTGACAAAGTCGCTAATTTTACCTCACAGAACGAGGACGTTTCTGGTTTACCGATGCCACGACTGGTTTGTTGTTGTGTGTGTAGTTGTGTGACTTTGGTGAATGCGAACTAAGTCCTTGAAACAGTAAAGTCACACAACAACAACACAAACTAAATAACAGATAGCAACAGCGGTAGACCGGCAACTCCTCTGTTCTGCGAGGAAAAAACAACTTTTTTATCAATGGAGCTTTTGCGGCTTCACTTCCTGTCAGAAAGGACTGTCTGGTGGCGAGTTAAAACCTTAAGAATATGCTGAATGTCGCGTACTCTCACACTTTGTGTACATGGTGAACATTACCTGCTAAACGCCAACATGTTAGCCTGCTAGCTGGCTAGTTAGCGCACTTCTCTCGTAGCCACCTAGCTTGGTGACCAGGACATTCGTCCTGCTGCACTTTGTTGCCTCCGCTCGCTGCATTCTTGCTTCAAAAGACGGTTTCCTCTCGATAAATATCCAGCGCCAGCCCGGACTGACTTCTACCACATCCTGCTCAGTCGGCGGCTCGGCAGACTGCAGATTTATATCTCAACTCTCGCAGGGGTCATGATTATACCCTTCAGCGTTTGCGAGGCTCCTCTCTGAGACATCCTGAGAGAGGTTTCCGAGAACCAGGGAAAACACCGTTATCGGGAACAAATACACTTGGCCTCGAAAGTATAATTCTCAAATGCCAGCGGTATATTTGTAGCCGAGCTCTTTGGCGCTTTTTGAGCTAGCTGACGTGCCCCTTTTGTAATTCAAGCTCATTCATAATTCAGGGTTTTTGGTGGGCAGCGCTAGAAGGGTGATTGTTAGCGTCGTGTGACTCGTGAAGATCAGAGACCTCCACACGTACAGCTCATACATTATGGATCCGCTGCAGCGATGGCGAAGGGCACGAGAGCTCAGACCTATTCATGAAAAGACAAATAGATAAGGGGCAGGAAGTGCGTTTGTGGGCATTTAATTACCCGGTTTAAAAGGCTGCAGCGGCCAGCTTAATGACCGCCTCGTCGTGATTCACTGTGGCTGTAATTGGATGAAGACTTGCAAGCCTCAATCAGCAAGCATATAGTGCATCTGATGAACTGTACACTGAGCTGGAGGAGAGGCAGGGGTTTTGATTTTAATCACAGAAGAGGCCGAACCCCACAGAGACCGCCTTTGTTCGCCTCCAAACAGGAAGACGCGTCCTGTCTGAGAGAGCCGGCACATTCCTGACTACATTAATACATTTAAACTATACCAAACTCCAGAGGTTTTATTGGAGATGAAAAACACTTTCTGTAGTCCTCATAGAGCCGGTGTTCGTGCTCCTGAGTGGACTAGAGTAAAAAAAAAATACATGTATTATTTAGCATGCACATGCAGTATCATACCAAATCACACGAAAGGGGCTATTTCAGTTCAGTTGGCCACATGGATGCATGAAAATTTCATTGGATTCATGATATTTTTCCCCAAACACAGGTTCGTGATCGGGCGAGAAAAGCCCGGAGAGCAGAGCGAGGTGGCCCAGCTCATCCAGCAGACCCTGGAGCAGGAGCGCTGGCAGAGGGAGATGATGGAGCAGCGCTACAACCAGTACATGGACGAGCAAGAGGTGAGGGCTTTTCATTCAGGAAACCTCTGACACCAAGGGTGCTGGTGCAGAGATCCAGGGTGCAGTACAGAAGTGAAGGTGCATGCACACTCGCACACACGCTACCATGTTCAACGCTCTTGAAATTGATTAAATAGAAGATTCAAGCCATCAGATTTTAAAAATTCTGACATCGTCTCGTCGATACTTAGAGAGGATCCATTCCAGCTTGTCTGCAGGTCCTTAAAAAGTCTCAAAGTGTGTTAAATTCCACGTTAAGGTCATTATGTAATCAGTTGTTGTGCTCAAAATGAGTCAAATTCTCCTGCAGCAGAGTCAACATATAACACATCGTCATATTTATCTGAAGAGGGAAATCGGCCCATTGCGAAATTGCCATGTGGGAGAAAGTAATGTCGCCTGAACATCCAACAAAAGCAGCTGTTTCTGCCTAAAACTGCCTGCTGTGTGATACAAAATGTGTAGCGTGATGTTGACCTGCTATGCTTATTTAAATATTTTTAAAAAGTCAGAAAATTCGTCTCCAATTTCACTCAAATCTGTCGAAACCTTCAAAAGAACGCATGGACTCTCCCTGCTTTAGAAAATATATTCATCAACATTTAAAGTCATCAAGTAATCAACAAAAACATCACGAAATAGCTTTAAAGTGGAAGACATTTTCATTCTGTTCAGGCACAAAATACTTCCTTAAAAAATGGATGTTTTGCTCTGCGTGTCCTCGGTTCCCCTTTCGGATTATGAACAGAAGTGACCCGCTCTGGTGCGGCCGCTATTGTGTCCAGCTTGTCGCATCAGTCCGATCAAACGATAAGCTCGGCGCCGGATCAGGATGACTCAAATGCGTCACCCTCGGATGTCCTCTTGCTCTCTTAATCTCACGTGTCTCAGATGTTCTCTCGTTTTTTTGTCATTCTTTACGTACACGGAGCAGAAAGAACAAACGGCGCTTGTAGTTTCATTGTGACAGCAGAGAGGAAGTTGGCTCATTCATGCAGCAGGATGGCAGGTGGTTCTTGAAAAGCAGTCGGTCTAATGGAAGGCAGTGGAGCCTCCTCCTGGGAGCTGTGCGCCATCTAGTGGCCGTCTGGTGTCACTGCACATACACATGCGCTTCTAAAGACGCCACTAAATCACTATGTAGCTTTGCTTTCCTGTTTTTTATGTGATATTTCATTCAAATATGTATTCATAAATGTACACAAATGTTTGAAATCCCCAAATTCCTTTTGAAAACCCTTTTTAATAGTGTGTGTAGTGAGCGTATGTATATATTATGTTTGTGTGATGTCTTGAGCTACCTAAATTTCCCTTAGGGGATCAAGAAAGTATCTATCTATCTATCTATCTATCTATCTATCTATCTATCTATCTATCTATCTATCTATCTATCTATCTATCTATCTATCTATCTATCTATCTATCTATCTATCTATCTATCTATCTATTTATCTCTCTCTCTCTTTCTCTCCCTCTCTCTCTCTATTTATCTGAATTCCTACACGATGGATGTTTGAAAATGTTGGCGAACTGGCCCTTTAAACGTAGCGTAGCTGTTCCTAACCTGGACCTCCTTACCCCCGCCTCCACCTGCAGGGCGGTGAATACGGCACAGACGAGGAAGAAGACGAGGATGAGGAGGTCAGTCCGGCGTATCCCAGCGCCATCGAGGTGTTCGACTTGGCGGAGAACGAGGACATGTCGCCTCTGGAGACGGACCCGGAGAAACTGGCACATAAATACAAAGAGGTGAGAAGGGAACTCCTTAATTGGAGCATTTTTGTGTGTGTGTGTAATCACAGCTTGTTTCCTCTAATGTGCTTGATGGTAATTAAAATGATCATCTCTCTCTCTCTTTGCTGTTAAAGCTGCAGATAAAGCACGCCGTGACCCAAGCTGAGATCCAACAGCTGAAAAGAAAGGTAGGTTAAAGGATCACGTTTAATAAGCATGAATCCTTCTGTGAGATTGATCATTTTAACCTGTTGGAAACTGTGCGCCCATTTTAAGTCCCAGCATGCCCCATTCAGACGATCTCTTGGCATAAAATACGTACTATTTTTCCATTTTTGAACCGAATGACACAGTTTTTTTGACTGAAACTCCTTCCTAACAGACCAACACTTTGTTTTATTGTGATTTTTGCTGCAGATTCAGATTCTTTAGGTCATAATCTTTCCAAAAAGGTGTCTTATTGACCGCTCCAGGAGGCATTTTTTGGTGAATCTGGCTCATATCATGCTGGATGTTCATAGTTATTATCAAAATATCTTTTAAAAGTGATTTTTTTGCAGATATACATTTTTTTCCCAAGACTTTGCTGAACAAATACATAGAATGAACACAAGTATTGGACTTCATTTGGGGTTCGACGACTCAAACACAGTGAAAAAGAGGTCTAGGGACAACATTGGTTCAGTGTTCACCGGGTTAAGGATGAGAGATTTCATTTAAAACGTTGTGCCCTCGTCTCTCCAGCTGCACCACGCGGAGCAGGAGAAGCAGCGCTGGCGTATGGACAAGGCCCAGCTGGAGCAGACCCTGCAGGAGAACAAGGAGCGCATGGAGAAGCTGGAGGGCTACTGGATGGAGGCTCAGAGCCTGTGCCAGGCGGTGGACGAGCACCTGAAGGAGACGCAGTCGCAGTACCAGGCCCTGGAGCGCAAGTACAGCAAAGCCAAACGCCTGATCAAGGAGTACCAGCAGAAGTGAGGCCGCGTCGAGCACGCGTCGTTGCATTGGTCGCGAACCGGGTTACACAGTCTGACACTGACACTCTCTGCGTCCGCCAACAGGGAGATCGAGTACCTGAAGAAGGAGACCCAGCGCTGTGCACAAGTTGGAGCTGAGGCCTCTCTTCTCAAAGAGGAGTCTGGGGTACTTCAGGAGCAGGTACGGGGTGACCTTCACATAGGCTTCATATAAGGCTTTATATAGGCATCACGTAAGGCTTCACATAGGCTTCATATGAGGCTTCATATAGGCTTCATATAAGGCTTATATAGGCTTCATATAAGGCTTATATAGGCTTCATATAAGGCTTATAGGCTTCATATAAGGCTTCATATAGGCTTCATATAAGGCTTCACATAGGCTTCATATAAGGCTTCACATAGGCTTCATATAAGGCATCTTGAGGCATCATATAAGCATCTTAAGGCATCACATAAGGCATCTTATAAGGCTTCATATAAGGCATCACATAAGCCTTATGTGATGCCTTTTATCATATGGCTTCATATAAGGCATCAAACAATGCATCATATAAGGCACAATATAAGGCATCTTAAGGCATCATAAGGCCTTACATTTCGTCCCGTCTTAATGGCTGCTCCGTCATTAAGGCCCTCTCCAGTTTTGAGTTGCAAAGAAACTTTTAATTGCTTTGTTTGAGGCTGTGTTAACAGCACTTATGAGAACAATTTGGATCAAAACTGCTGAGTCTGCTTGCGGTCTTCAAACAAACAAGAGAGAATAAAAAAAAAAGAGACTCAGACTAGAGTCTGGATTTTAAATGGTTCTGTTTCACACATTGCAGATCTGTTCAGACTGAGAAAAAAACATGTGAACGAATGCAAACATCTCAGTCTCTATGAGATATGCATGATGAGTCATATACATATATATATATATATATATATATATTATAAATACACACACACAGCTGTGACAGATTTAGCATCTGAACTAGCACACAAAAAAATACCTCAGGAGATAATTAATTTAATAGAATACCCTCAATGCGCAGACTCCCACGCCAGACAGAAGAAGACAATCAAAGAGCAGTTTTTCCTTTATTTTTGAAGGCACAACGTTACCACTTTCTACAAACCAAACCATAAATATGTATTTCAATGCAGTGAAACCTCAGGAGGACCATATTTAGGCGGTATGTTGCGTCCCGACGTGACTCACGCTGCAGTATGTGGGGGATGATATTTTAATGAAGTGTGTGTGCGTGTGCGTGTGTGTGGTTTGCCAACAATTTGAGGAAACTTCATGTACTTTGTGTGTTGGTTGAACGTGGCTGCATCTCTCTCTCTCTCTCTCTCTCCCTCTCCCTCTCTCTCTCTCTCTCTCCCTCTCTCTCTCTCTCCTCCAGGTGGCTGATCTGGAGTGCCGGGTGGAGGAGCTGAAATCCGAACCTTTATAAAAATGGAAAAAGCCTTTTTGTCCGCTGAAGCAGAGCTTCACTCGCTTGAAAGGAGAAGATGGTGTTGTTGTTCCTGACCTGCAGGGTATTTTTCCTCGTCGCCACCTCGAGCTCGGTCGCACACTGTACCCGTGTCCTCCGGCTCCAGTGTTTCAGCCACTTAAACCCTTTTTAACCATGTTTTTCTGTTACCATTTACGGGGATTGTGAAGAACGGTTTTTATCATCGCAAATACAGACTCTGTTGAGCTCTAGATGTACTGTTCCTTTCCAGTATTTAATCCCTTAATTTGTGGTTTTGTGACAGACCCAGGCTGTTGCTTTTAATTGCCAAAAAAAAAAAAAAAAACTTTTTTTCTTTCCATTTTTTCGCCTCGTTTTGTGACCTTTTTTTTGTACAGATGTGATACTGTGTGGTTTAACAATCAGTTTGGTTTGTAAAATTTTTTAATATGTGTATAACATTTAACATAATATAAACTAATGAGATTGAGGGTTGTTGTATATTTTACGTGATGTAAATTGGGTGGAGATTGCACTGAAGGAGACACCGACGACACGGTGCTTCACTGGAACGGAGGAAGAAACGGGAACGATGTTTTTGAGGCGTCTTTCGAAGTAGTAGAAACTGTAAAAAACCCAACCTTCTCACTTAACCTTTGAGAACCACCTGCTGCCTACCTTTCAGAAAGTGTTTGTGTATTTTTTACACACCAAAAGACTCCAAAAGGCGTCCAACCCCCTCCGGTTTCAACCCCTTTGCTTATTTCAAATAAAAAAAACTACAAAAAAACGACAAAAAAAGGACCACAGAAACAAAGCCTCCTCACAACTGCTGTGCCACAGATGACAATGGATCTCTTCTCCCCTCCAAATGGATGTTGTCAAGGACTTGTGTACCTGGTATTAGTTAGGACTACTGATATAAGAAACATTACTGGGACTGGGATTGTGGAAAGGAAGCCGTTTACCAGCAGCAAAGATATCGATTTTAAAAAAAAGCTTGTGTCTCGAAAACCAGCAGCTGCACTGGACACCGCTGTGTGTAAGCACATGGAATAATACACTGCCAGGCCCACGCCTGTTTCAATTTACGCACAGTTTGAAATGAAATAGAGTCTACTTGTGTCAACTGTCATACCAGTATGTTTGTATAGTTCAGGTGAGACTGAAATATTTTAATTTTACTTAATATTTATAATATAGTCAAGGTGGAAATATGAGCTAACAAGGACAAACACTGACAAAAAAAAGCAATGTTCAGTAGACAAACAAAGAAAATAGATCTGGATGGCTACAGAAACAAAATTAAGATTAATGAATTGAGGAAAAAAACAGGCATGGTTATGAGTATTTTCATAATATTAAGGCTTGTACAGTGCACATGCTTTGCATTGTATGTTTTGTGGAATAAATGGTCAACAGTGATGGTGAAGTTGGTGTTTTTCATTTTATTTCACGTGACAAGCGCAAACTTCTTTTCGTCAATCGCGGTCTCAACATACAAATCCAAACTTTTTTGGGGTTATGCAACGCTTTCGCTTTGAACAAACTTAAATTAACATTCAACATTCAACTCCGCGAAGTACTTCGGACAATTTTAGTGCAAACCTCGGCTCCTTCTGCGGGCGCTCCCCAAAAAGTCCTCGGGGCCCCGCGACTACAAGTGCATCTTCTGGTGGTGCCTCCTGAGGTGATAGTTCCTGGAGAAGCTCTTGCCGCACTGCGTGCACTTGAACATCTTCTGCCCCAGGTGCAGCATTTGGTGCGCCTTGAGGCTCTGCGGGCGGCTGAAGCTCTTGCAGCACTCGGGGCAGCTGTGGGGCCTCACGCCCGTGTGCTTCCTCTCGTGCCGCTTCAGGTCCCCGGACTGCCGGAAGCTCTCGCCGCAGTGCGTGCACAGGTACGGCTTCTCGCCCGTGTGCGTCCTGAGGTGCACGTTGAGCTGGCCCGTGTACGAGAAGCTCTTGCCGCAGTGGGGGCAGGTGTACGGCTTCTCGCCCGTGTGCACGCGCTGGTGCTGCTTGAGGCCGTAGTGGTTGGTGAAGCCCTTCCCGCAGTCGGTGCACAAGTACAGCACCTTCACCTGCTGGAAGCACGTGTGAGACTTGAACGCTTTGCCGCTTGCGCAGCTCTTCCCGCAATGCGGGCACACGTACGTATTCCCTCCTTCTTCCTCCTCCTCCTCCAGCTCCTCCTCTTCCTCTAGCTCCTCCTCCTGCAGCTGCTCCGCGAGGCTGTCTGGGTCGCAGCGAGACAGATACTCCACCGGGTGGTGCCTCTTGACGTGCTTGATGAGGTAGCTCTTCATGGTGAAGGAGAACTGGCAGAAGGAGCACGGGAAGAGCTCGGACGAGCAGTGATACCTCATGCAGGTGTTGCTCTTCTGATGCTGCTTGAGGTTGCCGGTCGTGGAGAAGACTTTGCCGCAGCGGTCGCAGCTGAAAGACTTGGCGTCCCGGTGCACCACCTGCTCGTGTCTTTTCAGGAAGCCGGACTTGCTGAAGGTCGCCCCGCACTCGCCGCACTTGAGCTGCTTCGACGGGCACTTGTGCGCCTTGAGGTCGTCCGGGTCCCCGTACGTCCGCTTGCAGCGATTGCAGCTGAACCATTTGTGCGTCGTCAGCTTTGCGTTGGCGGCGGCGGCCGGCTTCTTGCGGGCTGCCGCCCTTCGCTTCGGGGCGATGAGCTTGGTTATGGCCGCGATTTTCGAGCCGGCTCCGAGTCGCTGAGGCCTCTGACGTTGCCGGACGGACTCGACCGCTTCAGCCGCCGACGATTGCGGGGTGAAGTCCGGATCGTGGCTCCGATCGTCCTCTTGACTTTCCTCCTCCGTGTGGTGCTCCGTGATGTGCTGCTGGAGGGCGTCCACCGAGGGAAACCCCAGCGAACACTCGGCACAGCTGAAGGGCATGGTGGCAGGTTCCTCCGGGGCCTCTTTCACCTTCTTGACCCTCTTGCTTTGCTTCTGGTGATGCCGCAGGTGCCGGGTCAGGTCGTTGTACTGGCCGAAGCACTTCTGGCACACGGTGCAGACGTACGGCCGCAGCCTCTCGTGGACGGTCGCCTTGTGCTTCCTCAGGGTCGCCTCGTTCGAGAAGCTCCTGCCGCAGTCCGAGCAACCGAGTTGGGACGTTTCCGCATCTGCAGCGGCGGCGCTCTCGCTTTCGGTGACATCCATAGCTTCTTGTGCATCCTCGCTTTCGTTCACGTCCTTCGTTCCCTCAGCGACAGCCGGATCTGCAGAACTGAAGAGCTCGGACGTCGACGTCGAGCTCTCCTTTGTCTCACCGAGATCCGGATCGGGAACAGCGCCGGCGTCCTTGGCCGCCGCCGCCGCGCTCTTCCTGTGAACCAGCTGGTGCCTGATCAGGCCGGACGCCTGCGTGAAGCTTCGCCTGCACTGCGGGCAGCAGTAGGGGCGCTTGTTCGAGTGGACGCATAGCTTGTGCCTCCGGAGGTGAGGGATTTGCTTGAAGATCTTCCCGCAATCGCCGCACGTCATGGACTCGACGGAGTCAACGTAAAACGCCGCGGGGGGAGCCGAGTCCGCATGGGAGGCGGGACCTTCGGCTCGCGCCGCCTCTGCAGGAGCCGGCGCCGCGTCGCCCCCTTCGGGCTGCGCGTGGAAGCGCTCCGCGTGCCGCTGGAGGAAGGACTCCGTCGTGAAGGACAGCTGGCAGCGTGAGCACGGATAGATCTGAGACGTCGCGGTCGCGTTACTCTCTACAATTTAGGAGATAAAAACAAAAAGAATCAGGACAAAGTTTTTAAAAATGTTATTTGTGTGTCGAGGGAAACCTGGGTAAGTAAAAGGTACCTGTTGCGTTCAACCTCATAACCCACACCTGGCTCCAAGCTTCACTGAACCGCGCCAGAAATTTGCCGCTGGGCCACACCATGAGCTCGTCTCCCTCGTGTATGGCGCGACAGCAGTGGAAGAGGATGCTGCCTTTGTACTGGACCGCCAGCAGGTTGGTCTCGTCTTTGTTACGAGCGCATTTCACGTACCTGCGTGAGAACAGAGAAGAAAAATCTGTGGCGTAATCTCATCAAAATGAACTCCGAGGCTGAAAGAGAAACAGAATTAAAATACATTACCTCATCCAGTTGGAGTGAGATTCTCTGGTCGCGTCGATGTACTCGTATTCATCTTTTTCTTTGTAAATCTGCAGGGTGTTTGACAGAATACGCACATTTAACGACGGCTCACCGCAGCAAGAAGTATTTAGAAGAGAGGGTCGCATCTGATCTCACCTCCCAGGAGAAGTCGCTCGCCATGGCGCCTTCCCTCGTCGCCGCGTCCCCCTCGTACGGTCCGAAGTGCATTCCCGGGGACACCGTCGGCCCGTGATTTATGACCCCGACGCCGGCGTTGGGAACGCTGGATCTGCCCACCGTCAGGCCGTATGGCAGCGTGAGGAGGGCCCTCTGGGGGAGGCCCGCGCTCGCCGGAAAGTCGAGGATGAAAGACGGGCCGATGGGGACGCCGGCGGGGTCGCTCCGGTCCTGGAAGAGAGTCAGACACTCCTCGCAATCTGGGAAAACAAAAAAAGGAACACGGCAGTTTAACTACATGCTATTGTACGTTGAATAAAGGGAATAAAGACAAATAATGCCATACTCTGCAGTGCTGTTCTATCTTTGGATGGTGTGGGAACTTTGTGTTGAGCCCAGTGATGCTGTGCATGTGAGGAAGAGGAGGAAAGGAGTGTCTCATGCTTACAAAAGTCAACCTCGGGGTTTTCTCCGTGCCCCACGGTGTCCAGCAACTTCTGGATTGGCG
This sequence comes from Clinocottus analis, assembly GCF_023055335.1. Lineage (NCBI taxonomy): Eukaryota > Metazoa > Chordata > Actinopteri > Perciformes > Cottidae > Clinocottus > Clinocottus analis. The sequence continues at coordinate 1,956,882 of NW_027175920.1, forward strand.
TTTCTGCTGCCTCCAAAACCGGCATCTCTAAACAACAACAAAAAGGCACCAATTAGGGGAAACGTATAGATTAAAACAAGTCGCATCACCTGTTTAAATGTAGCACCAGTACACGTTTCATACCTGCATGGCTGTTGGTTATACACTCCTCTGTTATCACGACCTCCTCAATGGTCTCGACCCACTCCACCCTGGTGCTCTTGGCCGCCATGAGTGCAGACTTTTTGGGGGGTGAGTGGATGGGAACTAGCGCTCCTGAAGACACATTACTCCACCGATGCGCTGCGCAGCGTTAGCACGGCGGGCTAAGAGATAGCAGCTGCTTGTGCGGCTCTCATGCATCATACAACACGATGCAACTACTTCCTCAATGCAGGGTTTGTATTTTAGAGGAAACGTGGGTTGCTGCTCGAGAAGCAGCGGCTGTAATCCTCCGTGTATTTTGCTCCGGGGAGATCTGGTTTTAGTGCCTCGGACTGGACCTGACACCAAACTATCCCGAGACTGACGCAGTTTTTGCCCCCGGAAGCAAATCAATCCCACTTTCAGCGTAAAAGTCGACACTGACGTCTTTCTGCTGTCCTTTAAAATAAAAAGTAGTCACTTAGCTGATTTTAAATCACCGTAAATGCCGGTTATCTACTAAATCTCTTTCGCCCCAAAAAGTAGCATTTTAGCATTTAACACGAGCTTTATTTTGGTGAAATTGGTGACGTATGTTATCAGTTGGGTATTTATAGTCTGTGGTCGGGAGGTATTACAACGGCGCCGCTGGTGTAGTGGTATCATGCAAGATTCCCATTCTTGCGACCCGGGTTCGATTCCCGGGCGGCGCACGTGTTTTTTTTTCTCCACGAGATACTTATTTTAATAATATTTATAGTTGTACAGTCAAATTGAGCCAATTACTTTTTTTCAATTCATGGATGGATTCACAAAATACACATTGTGTATATATTTACTGACGCTAACTTATCGTACACTGTAATTCACTTTAATGCATGCACTGGTGCAATATTCACTTTAAGTACTTTATACAAATTCTTTATTTCATCTGTACATTTTTTGTATTTCATCTGTATATTTTATATATTTTTATTCCATATGAAGATTTTATATATTTTTATACCATCTGTATATTTGTATTCAATCTGTATATTTTATTCCATCTGTAAATGTAATTTTCATTTTTACTGCTAATTGTTTTCTTAAATCTTTACTCTTTTTTAAACCATTCTACTGTTTATATTACTTGTGTCTTTTTATCTTATTATTTATTACTTGTGAACAGTGCTACTGTAATCCTGTAATTTCCCCACTGAGGGACTAATCTAACTTTACCATATGACATTTAATTGTTATATTGCTGTACTATACTACAGGTTATCTTGTATTTTATTATTAGGTTCAACCTTATACTATCTAATTTATTCACCTTCTTATACTGTAGTATATTATAACACAAAAACACTGTGACTTCATGTCACGACCAACACAATACTATTATCATCATATTGTTGTGCAATACAGTTATATCTTTCATATTTTGTGTCTTTTTTTGCCTTAAGTTTATTGTATTTGTGTTAGGGTGCAAAATAAGCTTCATTGCATAGAATAACTGTCTGTGCATATGACAGTAAAAACAACTTGAATATTAGTCTGTTTACAAATATACCAGACTTGCTGCAATTATTCAGATTAATTTCTTAATTGTTCATGTATAGTTTTCACTTTGACTTCTTTTCCTATATGTTTTGTCCATAACATATTCTAGCAAAGTCCATCACAAAGACTTCCCAGGACAAAGGAAAACCTCGAGCATCCAACCTGTTGTCTGGCAACGCGCTGAATGAAGTTGTCCAAAGAATCAAAAAGCCTCAAAAAACAACAACAACTGTTGCCTCGCGACCACAGAGAGCACAACAGAGACCCCATGCAGCGTGGAAATGAAGCCAGCAGGTACATTTGGTGAAAGTGCGCCGAATGGTTGCGCCGAGATGTGCGGGATGTGCCCGCCGTGCGCCTTTGCGCCGACGCCGCCGGCCTCCACTGGGAGTTTGTGGAAAGTGTCCGACTACTTCAAGAGGAGCTTCGTGCTGGAGCTGCTGTTGCGGTGCAGGAACACCCGAGTGCTCGAGGGCCTCCACGGCGTGCTGGCTGCGGCCACGTCGGGGACTTTGTTCAATTACGCCCGGTCACGCAGCCCCACATACACGCTGGACTACCCGCGCCGCCGCGGTGCAGACTGGCCGCTGGACGAGAAGCCAGTGGGCATGGACGTGAAGGGGATCTGGCGCTGGTTCGACAGCAGCCCCCACTGGGTGCAGTCACGTTATCTGTCCCATCTGTTCTCCCTCTGCGACTGCGAGCTCTTACGCATGGTGGCGAATTTAACCAGCGTGCTCCTGGTCAGACAAAAACGAGGGTTTCTGCAAATTAAAGGTAAAAAAAAAAAAAAAAAAAGTATTGTACTGTAATTCAACGTTTCCACCGCTAGGTGTCAGCAGAGGGCACATACAGTTGCAGAGCTGCCCGTTCAAGAGATGGCTTTTCATTTATGGAGGGATGAAATGAAAGCAGATCTTTTGCTCAATCACACTTTGCATTGTATATTCTGATTATTATCACTTATGGTAATCGTGTGCACACAGCGAGTTGTGGCAATACCAACTGGCATGACGTGACCAGTGATGAAGACTCTGAGGACCCGGCTCTCATGGTGATGCCCGGATCCTGGAAATCTGTGTCTGGAGTGAGCCGGCACCGAGACTTCATAGGCTGCCTCCCGGTGGATCTGTCAAAGAGGATATTAGGTAAGGCAACACACACATGCAGGCTGCCAGATTAATATTATTGATATGTTTTAATTAATTTGAAGGATTTCTGGACGCAGTTCATTTAATAGTGTGCACTTCTTTAGTGTCGACACACACAGTCAAACAGTATTGCAGTCCACTCAAGAGGAACCCATTTTGTCTCTAGACCTCTTTTTCGTTGTATTTGAGTCGTTGTAGGAACCCCAAATTAATTACAATACTTGTGTTTATTGTATGTATTTGTTCAGCAAAGTCTTGGGAAAAAATGTATACATGTATCTGCAAAAGAAATCACAGCCAGATTCCCCTAGACTTAAAATTGGCGCGGGAGGATTTTCTCACACGGTTTGCAAAAGGTTAAGGTCTAATGTTACCATGGGATGCAACTTTATCACTCAAGAACGCTCTTAAAACCAGCACATTCGAGTGTGCAGCCATGAGAACGACCTCGCCATGCAACCGCTTGGCTGTCTCCTGCCGATGACAAGTAACTCAACGTTTGGTATTTCTCTAAATGTACTCTAATGTATGTCTAATGTACTGTTCATATTATTACTGCTACAACCTGCTGTGTTCTTCCAGGTCTGTTAGACGAGAACACGCTGAGGAGCTGCCTGAAGGTTTGTCAGTGCTGGATGCCTCTTGCGCAGGAAACGTTGGAGGAAATCAAGTTCAGGAAGCTTTTCCAGAAAGAAAACAGGGCAATAATTGAGGTGGGTGATTTAGAAGTATTGATATTTAAACGTTTTTATTTCAAGGATTTGTGAAGTTTATGATTTTCTTCCCGTTCTAGATGTACAAAAGTGTGAAGAAAGTCAATCCTACTTACGCCAACGTCGTAGAAGTCCCCGTTCCCGTCGCGGGGGATGAGGACGAGGACGAGGACGTTCACTCTGAAGTCCAAAAGGTCAACGGACCAACATGGCGGCTCTGTGAGCTCCTTTCTTCTTCTCATGGATCATCTGTGAATCGTCATCTCTTATGACTTTTGTATCCACAGGCGAAGCTGTTTGGAGCCGCTTACGCCAAAATCAAAACCAAGACGGTGCAAATGGAGGAGCGAAACGTTTACTGCGGTGCATATTTCACCACGGTGCTGCTCGAAAAGTGAGTTGTTTTTTACGCTAAAAGTCTGCACACTGGATGTGAAAATGACGTCGTGAGTCTGTGTTTTGTGTCCCGGACAGAGAAGACTCACATCGGGTGGTGGACTACAGAGGTGGAGCGCTCATGGCGACGGGCTCCAAGGACCGCGTGGCGTGCCTGTTCCACGTGGCGTCCGAGATGAAGGCGGTGGCGGTGGCGACGCTGAGCGGCCACACCGGCGCCATCCAGGCCGTGCTGCTCTGCGAGGACAGAGACCTGCTGGTGACGGCGGGCCGCGATATGAGTATCAGGTGAGGAAGAGGAGAAAGAGGAGGAGGAGGAGGAGGAAGAGGCGCTAACTCGTCGACCCATCACACCTGCAGGTGTTGGAGTCTGAAGACCGGCAAGTGTGAGATGCTGCTGAACGGTCACACTGGCACCATCAACTGCCTGGACGTGCACGCCGACAGGCTGGTGTCTGGAGCTAAAGACTGTAAGGTCAAAGGTCAGCAGATTTGGAGCGATGCGTATCATTGTTTAGACCTTTTCAACACATTTTTTACCGGTAATCGCATTTGTTTTCAACAGTGAAAAAGACCCAAGAAGAAGATTATCTGCCAAAAAACATCCATTCCTTGCATCCAAGAGTACTTGTTTTTATTGATATGGAGAATAATCTGTGTGTTTTCACAGTGTGGTGTCTGCACACGGGGAAGGAATTTGAGGGCTTTTGGTTCCAGCACCCCGGCTCGGTGCAGTGCGTGAGGATCAGCACGAGCTTGGTGTACAGCGGCTGCAGCCGGGGCCTCGTCAGAGTTTGGGACATGGAGAAGGCGTCGCTGCTCCGGGTGAGAACGCCAGTCGTCCGCGGAGAAGCGGTACGGACACGTTTAAGCGCTACGTCGTCTGGAATTGATGAAGTCTTTGCTCGTGTCGGTCTCGTTGTCCCCTGAAGGAGATCGACACCCACCGGAGCTCAGTGACCTGCATGTTTGTCGACGAAAGGCACTTTTTGTTCGCGGACTCCGGCGGGAAGGTCGCGGCCTGGAGCGTCAGCTGTGACGTTGATCACTGCCTCATGACCTTCAAGCACCCGAAGTAAGCAGGAACTCTGATCCCATCATTTCTCTTTCATTTGAATGGATTTTTAATCACAGAGAATACAAGAGGTTTTTTTCTTCTAAATTTGTGGGGTTTTATTTGGAAATTTAAATATTTAATCTCAGAAAGTCAAGTTTTTAGTATGGAAACCCATTTCAAGAAGTAAAAGAAAACGATTATGAGATTTTAAAAAATCATAATTAGGAGATAAAGTCAAAATCATGAGAGAGATCTCATAATTTCGCATTTAGAAAGTCATAATTATGAGATAGATTTTCTATCTCATAATTATGACTTTCAATCTCATAATTTCGACTTTATAACTCATAATTGTGACTTTCTTATCTCATAATTTCGACTTTATAACTCATAATTTCGCCTTTTCACTCATAATTACTCATAATTTTGCATTAAAAAAGTCATAATTATGAGATAGACTTCCTATCTCATAATTTTGACTTTATAACTCATAATTATGACTTTCTTATCTCTTAATTTTGACTTTATAACTATCTCTAACTTATTTTCTCATAGTTTTTTTCTTTTACTGACAGAAATGGGTTTCCATACTCTTCTTTGTAAAATGACACTTTTAATCTTGTAAATAAGTCTATCTTCTTGAAATATTACCACTTATCCAAGGCTGCGTTGTTGTTTTTCTTCTTGAATACGCTGTATAAATGCCCAGAAAGTCACTTTAACAATTTATTTTAATTCAATTCAGCGTTTTCTTTGTCTGTTCATGTTTCCTGACAGTGTGATCCATTAGTAACTAATCCAAACACACTTAAAGTAACCGATGTTCTGGTAACATACATGTTGTCTGTCCTGCAGGGAGGTCAACTCTCTGACTCTCCTTTACCTCCGTGTCATCACCGGCTGCGTGGATGGAAAGATTCGCATTTTTAATTTCCTCACCGGCGTTTGCCTGAGAGACATCACGACGGAGACCGAATCCGGCCGCCTGCTGTCGCTGCACTGGCACGACAACCGGTGAGTACGTTTACTTTATTTTATTTTCCTGGAAAACCTTCCCTCGTGTGGCGCTCGGGAGTTCAAACCCATTCGCCCCTCGCACTTTCTTTTCCCACGGCCGTCCTTCAGAATAATGGTGAACACCAAGTCCGCTGTGAAGCTCATCCAGTTCGCCAAAGTCTTCTGGGATTACACGGAGGCTCGGAGCGCTTCCTCTTCCGAGACGTCGCTCCGAAAGCTTCCCGCCGTCTCCTCCGCCGGGGCCGATCGCACCCAAAAGATGCGCCACTGTGACAGGAAACCGGAGGGAGCTGGGCCGCTGTACCACACCCGCTTGCTGTCCGTCCTGCAAGGTGAGCGCGCTCAACGCACGTGTCAAGAGATGGCGGAAACACGTGTCGTGATCAGCTTTTCCCCTTTCGTAGCCAGAAAGCGCTGCGAGACCCCGAAACGCTCGCTGGCGCTGAGCGAGAAGGCCACGAGCGAGCGGGTGAGGCGCAGGGGGCTCCATCACCCGCTGACGCGCGACTCCATGCTCCTCAAGGTCAACGCCGTCCAGAAGGCGCTGTGCATGGACGAAGTCGGCGTCAACATGGAGCGCAACGCCGCGCTGCGGGACTCCTGGGGCCCCCGCTCGTCCCGGGACCCTCCTCCTCCTCTGCACCTCGGGGACCAGACCCGGGCGTGGACCGCCCCTGACCTTCATCCCGCGAGGGCCAAGACCTGCGTTCCCATTTTGAAGAGAGCCAAGGCGGGAAAAGCCATCCGGGGAAGAGACGTCTGCACCGCCCCCGCCGACGTGGCCCGGAGGTCGCTGCCGGACCTCGGACGGGCCGCGAATATGGGCGCAAGCTTGCCGAGGATCAGCCCGGCGGGTCCGAGATTGTTGGATCTCGTGCTGTGAGCAAAAACTGTCCGAGGGGAAGAAGAAGCGGGGGAAAGCCTCGTGAGTAAAGTCACATTTATTCTAATTATATGACATGATGTGTGGGGAAGATCTTTGTTTCCATATCTTTAAATGTGGTGTTTCATCAAAGCTCCACTAGAGGTCACCATTGTATCATCACCTGGATTATTGTACAGTAGTTTTGCAGTATGTTATTTTGAATTTGTTTATTTTAGTTGATGCTAATAAATGGAGGGAGAAGGGCACAGTTTCAGAGTCTTTTACATTTGTTTTTAGGTAGTTTGCATCTATTATGTAATGAATCATCTGAAACAAAAAGAAGTATTTCCACATTTTTCTCTTTTGTGAGTCCAACCGTTATAATAATCCGCTTCACACCTGCTGTTTGTGAGTCTTTCCCTCTGTTCCCATGCACCAATTCTCCTTCAGTTAATGCATCACCCTGAAAAAACACTCAAACTTCACCAATCAAGCGACAACAAATACGTCTGCCATACTTCAAACAAGATGAGTGCAGTCATCCGAGCGAGCCAACTAAGTTTGTCTCATCCTGAGAGAAAGAGAGGCTTCACCCTCCAGCCCCCCCCCCCCCCCTCGCTGCCTCCAGGGCATCATTAGGGCGCGAGGAGGTTGAAGATCAGGCAGAGAAGGTCCTCTGCTTTGACAGCAGCGGCGTGAACACAACAAAAGGCCTCCGAGGAGAACCGACCGGCTGAGACGTCTCGCTTTGGAGGAGCTCTTTCTTTCAGGAGCGCTCATGAATTATTCCTCCCGTGGAAGTGTGACGTCGGGCCGACAATGCAATCCTGGGCTTAGCTTCGTCATGCAGCGCGGCTCCCCCTCATTGTTTCATCAGGTACGGAGTCTCTGGTCTCTTGTGTGAAATCACAGCAAAGTTAGAAAAAGGCAAAGTGTTCCTGCTCTTAGACCTTCTGCTCCCTCGAGCTGGTCGGCCGGGGAGGAGGAGAGAGGTCCAGGTTCATTTGTGCACCAGGAGAAGCTTGAAAGAAACGACGGTGAACCCTCTCTCGCTGTGAAAGAAGGTGTTTTATTCAACGGTGTTGGAGGCCACTGCGTACGACCTCCCGGCTGACCTTTCAGGCCCGCGTCGAGCTCCATCTCCAAAGGCGCATATTTGCATCATAGTTCATTTGTCAAATCCATTTGATCGTCTCTGTCACGCCGTGTCGGCAGCAGGCTCGAACTCTCCTGCCGGTCACGGTCGAGAAAAGTGATTATCCAAATTACATTTTATTTATTTCTTTTTGGGAAAGGTAAAGGAGGGGGGGGGGGGGGGGGGTATTTGCATGTCACTCAGACGGGTGGCTGACTTGCCCCCGAGCTGTCCAGATATGACGCCCTCAGCAGGTTTAACGAGGGCCGCATCAGTGGATACGCAAGGGATTAAATCTGCCCTTTTGTGATGAAAAAGCAACCTAGTCTGGACGTTTGTTGTGTGTCCTGGACACCGGCGGAGAGCCGAAGATAACGCCGAAGCTACTCCGCCCGGCCGGGAGCGGTTGACGTCAACACGGAGGAGCAGGCTTGAACTTACAGGCCGGCTTTGAACCGAACACATTTCGGATCCGGTAACCAGATCCATGCGCCTTCCTGACCTCATTTGCAGATAGAGATCATAAGCGAAAGCGGATACGGCCAGAAGGAAGGAAAAAAAAAGAAAAAGGGAGGACAATTAACGGGAACACCATTACCGAGAAAACCGGGTGCTGATTGACGTCCACGGCCGGCCAACGGCAAATAGATAAGAGGGGGAATCTGATTGCTCGGTGGTTGGATCGCGGGCGGCGGCGGCGGCGCAGCAGGTTTCTGGTTTAGTGGAGTTGGACGTTCAAAGGCCCCTGATTGAGCCAACAAAACAAAGAGAGAGAGAGAGAGAGAGAGAGAGAGCGCTGAAACCGCTGTGACCACACACATCAAGGAAGACGATCAAAGAGGCGTCTGCCGGCTGCGACGGACGTGTGCGCTAAGTCGTTACTCGCAGATTAGCTCGGCGCTAGCTAACACGCGTCAAAAGAAAAAGCGCCACAGAGGCGACACCTGAATTAGCCGACGCGGACGCTAACACAAAGAGCCCCCTTGTCCCTCTACATCGCTCTTGATTTTGTGTTTTTTTTTGCGCTTGTTGCGTGAAGTCGAAACTCTTTGTTTGCGTTGTGAATTGACCGATTGTACCGCGAGACCATCTGGAACGCGTTTGTTTGATAATTGCAAAGAGATTATTTGAGAGCTGAACAAAAACAAACCAAAACAAAATCAATCACAGATAATATTACAAATATTACAGTTAAAAGTTGGATCTGATCTTGTAGCGCTCGGCCTCACGAGACCTGTTCATGGACCCGCTAATCCGGAACTATTTACCCAATCATTGTGTGTTTTTTTATCCTAATTTTACAAAGAAGATGTCGTGTGTGCACATTTCTTAAAATCTCACTTTTACATCGGCGCAATTAAACGCTCGCGCAGTCTGAAAGCGACTTTAATGGCTTTACAATCCATTTCGAAATGTGGTATTTATTAGATTTTCACGAGCATGTCAGTGTGAAAGTGCTCCAGTGCGTCACTGTTGAACAAGAGAGACGGGTGTCGCGGGTCGACCCGTCGTCTCAATGGGCTCCAGTCTTCACGCGGCGGCCCCCAGACACACGCAGGCGACGGCGTTAAGTGTCATAATTTCACTATTTTCTCAGACATAAATACGGAGACGTGCGAGTCAAAGGTCGGGCCGCATAAAACTTCCCTATTTAGAGGTCAGTAGACGGCGGATCGTCTGAAGGAGGCGGAAACAAGAAGGCAATTCACACGGGGGGCGAACAGTTACAGCAAAAAAAAAAAAACGACATCTGACTCTACTTCCTGTGTCGGAAACGAACAGAAAACGAATTGTAAAGCTGCACCACAAAGGCCTTCATGCACCACAGAAGAAGAACGAGACGGCGAGAGAGCCGCAGAGGACGAGCACCGGCCTCTTTGTTGGATGCAAAGAAACCATTTTTCTACTCACAATAATCTTTTAAACGCTTCCTGGCAACAACACCACATCCACCAACTCCTAGCTCGAGATAAGCAGCGCGCCGACAGCGTCGAGGGGAGAGGACGCTTAACGGACATCTTTATCTGGACTTTTTCCTCATCGTTTGAGCGCTTAATCGCAGCCCGACTCACAATTTAGCCGCTCGTGTCGAGTACAGATGTTTACTCTCCGCTGGATCCTGATACCGGCGGAGCGCTCGCTGCTTTGGAGAGGTCGCCTGATAAGAAAGAGGCCCTCCCTTCCTCTCCTCCCCGTCGTCGGTTGTGGGCCAAGCAACTGAAAAACTCACTTTCACAGCTGGGTTTTGACTCTGGTCCCGGTGCTGTCATCCCCGTTTTGCATTAATCAAGTAGCTGCGGCGCGGCGGTGACCTGCTGCCCTCTGCGTGATAATCCTGACGGATGTGGCGCACTTCAGTCTCCCCCTCGGGAGGTTATCGTTTCCATTTCTTCCAAACTTTCTACATCGGTTATTGCTTCAAACTTAAAACCCCCCCCTCAGAATATTCAAAGCAACTCGTTCGTTGCCATTTTAGCCTGCGGCTGGATCGACCATCTTCCTTTAACCCCGCCCCCTTGCGACAATCACAACAAATGCCGCTTTCCAGACGCGATAACTCGACGGCTGTTTGTGTCCTCGCTTGACCCCCGGCTCCACGGAGAGCCTTTTTCTTTTTTTTCGGGGGTTTTCGAGGAGAAGCGACGGGCGTCCGAGCTTACACTTTTCACAACTCAGCAGGTTCCCGGCGCATGTTGACACAAGTGCTGGGAAATAACACACACAGCCCGGGTTTTTATCATTTAGTTGTCATGTGTTTTTGGGGAAACTGACCCGTATTAGCGGCAGATGTTTTGGGTCACGGAGGGGATTGTCTGATGTGCTTTTTTTCCTGGAAGGGTCTGCTGGACGAGGGGAGATGAGCGTTTTGTGCAACCTGAAGGTCGTGGTTTGTTACTGGAGGAGGAGCCAGTTTAAACTCCCGGACCAGTCGATAATCTGGGGGGAAGCGGTTCCTTCGGTGGCAGCTGCCTCCGTACGAAGCAGACGACGCATCGACCATCACCGGCTTTAATTCAGATTTTATGGCTTTGTTTTTGTCACATTTGTCTTCACTCTTCGTTAAAGGGAACCAGGAGCGACGCTCGCTTCTCGGTTGGCCTCCGAACACACACGTCATCCCCGCTAAGGACTCTTTTTCCCCTTTTTTACCTTCGACAGTACGGGAACGGCTGCTGACGACAAGCCCTCACCTCCGGAAAAAGCCATTCCCCCTGTTTCCAGTCGTGCTAAGCTACGCTAGCCAGCTGCTGACCCTGGCTTCATATGCATCATCATGTATCTATCAGGGCGGGTGGCAAGAAAGCAAATAAGCCAAAATATGTCAATTTTGCATCGCGCGGGCCTAACGGGTCTTTCACACGCATCTGTCTGGAAACGTCTCCCTCCGAGGGATCACGCTGACCTTCAAGAAGGTTTATGAGGCCTTGGATTCACATGAAAATATTCATAAATACGACCGGGTTTCGGTGCCAGAGATGTGTCAGTGTGCGGATGAAACCGCACACGTCTCACTGAAGCCTCCGCCGGCTTTCTCTCTCTACTGAGATGCACCTATGTCTTCTGGTATTGTGATAGGTCTCTCCTCTCTCTTCATTCCAGGACTCATCCAATCCCCACATCCCTCCCTCTCCCCCCGTCTACAGCTGTTAAAACACCCCATATTATGCTCATAATCGTTTCAGTGTGTGGGGCTGCTGTTATTTTAATGTGCCAAGCTGGATGAGTCAGGCATCGAGCACCAGCTCAAGTATTTTCTGACTACTGACATTCTTCAGTGACATTATTTTTTTTTATATCACTCACTTTCCCAGAGTGGTCGCCTTATTATCAGGTGATTACCGTTTCATTTGGTGGTGTGAAACAATAAAAAACGTTCTGCGTTCGGGATACGAGCTCCTCGTCACACGCTGAACATTTCTGTAATATTTGGTCCAACTGCAACGAGACACACTGGGATACATCTGTTTGGCCGACACATCTCTGAATATGCTTTTCATAAAGCGTGAAATGGATCTGCGAGTTTACATGAACGCAGAAATAATGACCGGGGTTTTTTTTTAACAAGGTGATTTGAATTAACGGGTTCTCAAGATGCACAACTTCTAAGTTATCGGAGGTCAAGTTATCCTCCAAAAACAAAGAGCTTCACATCTTTAAAAAGGCGTTAATGTTACTTCATGATTCAAATGAGAATCAGTGATTGAACCAGGAAACTCGTGGCCATAAATGTGCTTGCCAATATGTTTTCCTCTTCTCTCTCTCTCGACTCTGGAGAACCATGACTCTGAGAGTTTGGCTGCTTTCCCCCCTGCAGACTTTTAGTAATTACAGCCGATTATTTCCTTCAACCTCTCTGAACAGCTGCGAGGAAATTAATTTGGAAAGCCAACGTGAAAAAAAAAAAAGAGAAGCAGCGCAGATACACGAGCGGCCGCTCCGGAGTTTGGAAATTTATAGTTTTCATTCGGGGGGTGAAGCTCTACAAGGTGAGATAAAGAATGTAACTGATCCTCAACGCAGCTGCAGCTCTTAACGCTTACGAGTGTTTGAAGGTGCTCTGCACAGGCGTCCGGGGGTTAGAGCGCTGCTTTTCCTCAACACTAAAAGCGTGAAGTATACAAACGACGTCGCTGGAGTTGTCTTTTCCCACACAATCCTGCACATGACGTCTCACAGTTTGCAGAAGCCCGACGAGAGAGAGAGAGAGAGTGTGTGAAATAAGCACAATGTAATATGTTGAGTGGAGGCTGGTGTGCCACGTGCACGCTGTACGGCGTAAACAGCATGAGGACTCAAGCGGAGAGAAGCGATAAAGAGGAGGAGAAGTTTCACAAAGACTGAAAGGTATCAGCTGCAATCTTTTGGCTGGATGGAATGGAAGTTCACTAAACTCTCTCCAAACACGGAGCCGCCGCTTGTGTACACCAAGGAAAGAGGACACCATGCGAGACGTTGGCAAAGCCAGAGCGCGCTTTTCTCTCCTCTGCATTTTGTGTATCGATGTGGAGACATCACAAAGACTCTCCAAAGCGCTTCAAGTGCTTTCCCCGAGCGTTAATGAAGACTAAACGACCAAACGGAGCTTCAAATATGGATTTAGTTTCATTTAACGGAATTGAATTGTATTAAATGTAATTAAATGTCATCTTAGTCATTATTATTATCATCATTTTATATATATTAGCCATGTTTTAAGGTTAAAAGATCTCTTTTCCAAGCGGTCAAGACAGCCACAGTACACTATTTTATATTAATGAGCATTTAAAACGTATGAAATGAACTTTTAAACGACTTAAAACACATGACATTTGATGACACACGTATTATTCACACAGAATCAATTCAAACACACACATGCAAAAGTTAAAACACACATTAAATATAGTGACTTTTAAGTTTGATTTTAATTTTGTTTTAATCTTGTAAAATCACAAAAACAGGAAACTAATGAAAAGAAATTAACACATTTATTTTTGTGGGGATTATGAAATCTACCGCACAATTTGTGGGACTGACATGGTCCACATATGGTCAATAAATCATTAAATATTTGTTTTGATATCTCAAAAATAAGAAAGATATGTCAACAATAAGATTAAGATAACATTTATAAACAGCCTAAAGTACATTAAAACATGTATTTACCCTTTTGTAAGTGACGTCATTGACCTGTAATTCTCTGTCAGCCCCTGAAATGAAATACAAATGAAGATTAAGAGTTTATCTTCTGATTAAATTCATCATGAAAAACACATTTTGACGGTTTCACATGAAAAAAAACAAGTGAAGACTTTTTAAAATAACGACAAATCGCTATAAAAACAAGAGACAAACACAATGATCGCTTTAAAAAAAAGAAAAGCGACTGGCGGGACAATGAGTCCTGTCATCCGGCGCATTAAACTCTGCTTTTGTTCATTTGACAATACATTCTGTCTGTTTTTGACAGGAAACTATGAACTCTAACGCAATTCTTTTTACAGACATCACCGTCTGTTCATCAAATATTTCCTTCTTCTTCTACGACTTCTAATCAAGAGCCATTTCCCTACTTGCTCCTCCCCCTCGCTGGAGGCTCGGCGGCGCTCTGTGACATCACAGGTCGGACGAGCTGGACGGAGGGACTTCAGCGCGGTAAATTGAATGTAAAATGAAATCTATTTGAACCAAATTCACAATTATAAGCTGCACTGTTGCAGCGTCAGCAACAGAAAACCAGATGTGTTGCAGTCTCGAGACGACAGCCCGCTCTTTGATCCAACCATCCCATCTGATATATATAGAAATATATATATTGTTTGTTCACAATTAACTGTTTGAGTGCTTTTAAAATCCCAAAACACACGCGACATTTTACGAGAAGTCTCATTAACCAATCAAGAGTCTCACTTTCCCTTCACGGGTGCACACGCACACGACAGGATGTGGCACACATCACACAAAGTGCACTACTTGGACTAATCTGAAATGAAACCCAACCTCAAAGGGCAACAGAGGGACTCGTTGGAGACCGATGTTTTGAAAAAAAAAAGGGTCGGTGAGTCACACTCCGACCCATCGGATCTGCTCTCCATGGCTAATTAAAATAAACCAGTGGCCCGCAATCACGGCTCCAGTTTGGCACGGCCCAGTATAAACAACAAAAAAAGAACCAGTGATTCTTAGGAAACCCCCCCAAAAAAACCAGTGGCGTGCGTCCCAGCGCCTCCCGGGGTTAGAGCGAGAGTGCCGGGCTGGACGGCGGCACAAAGGCCACATCTGGGATCACTGTGTCGTGAAAAAATCGCTCCGGAGATAGAAGAGAGAAGAAACACGCAGGCGCCCGGAGTATTACACCAAACATCCAGGAGAATAATCCCACATTCTGACTGGCTCTTTACCGCCAAGTGGCACGAAGACGTGACAAGCGGATTTTCTGGCAGCCGAAGGGCCGGCCGTCAACGTGACAGGAGGTGAAAACAAAATCCCTCCTCGTGATCCCCAACGCGGAGGTTGAGCTTTCCCACATGGAGGAGAAAGACGTGCCGGGAACCCGCTGGCAGGGTTTCGAACCATCGAACCTGAGATTTTGGGCGGTGATACTTCACTGCTGGCAGCGGGATCGTCTCCGCCCGAGTCTGCCGTGAACCTCGTTGTCCCGTCGTCTGGTTTTTATGGAAGTGCGCGTGGATCACCGGTGAGCTCTTTGTGTTTCCACAGCGTCGTGGATCGAGATCGGCTGGAAAAAAATGGAGCAAATCGAACTTTTAGAGACGCTCCGATCACGTTTTTAGGTTTTTTTTGCCGCCGTCAATGAGCCTTAAACTGATGGTTTTGTTGTTGTAGCAGCTGCTTTATAAGGTTCAAGATAATATTTTTGTCTAGAAATTAAGTTCAACCCCTCTGGAGAATAATAATCTACATGTCATCCTTGTCATTTATAGCGGTTATCTGAATAAAACCTGCAAAGTAAAATGAGTAGGACTTCATAATTCCGATTTTGAATAAAGAGACTCTTCGCAATGCAACTCAATGGAGCCTCCGTAGATTAGCCGTTAGCTCAGATGCTGCTAATACTACAAGCCCCTCCCACCTCTGGCGATTTTATAGTCAAAGCCTGGATGACGATCTCCTGATCGCACACCTTTGTTGAATATCGTCCGATTGCGATCGGCAGTCAAACGTTATTTTTACGACGACGCAATTAATCCGACGGTGCGTTTTCGCTTGTACGCATATTTGCACATATTCATGTAACCAGAGAATTTACACTGAAAGGAGAACAAATATATTTTAAGGGCACTTCCAGACACGGCGTTGGCTCGCTCCACTTGCTGTTCTTGGTCTTCGCTTTATTGAACTAACTCTGCATAGCTGGCATCTCACCCTCCTCATCCTCCGCAACGATAACACGACTTGTGCCAGGAAGTTCCTGCTCTCAGCGTTCAGACGCTGCCAGCGTTGCGAAGGGGAAAAAAAAAAAACAGGCGAGGCGCCTCACGCTTCTCTTCGTGTACCGGCGACGTGATGGTTTTTTTTTCCGTTTTTTCGGTGTGTTATGAGAAAAGAAGCGTGCCACATCCGCTCTACCATCAACAGCCCTCATCACTGCAGGCGAAGAATAACACACATCAAACCGCGCTGCACGATATACAAGATATACAAGATATACAAGAGCGCGAGGGGTGAAGGATAGGGATCACTTGTCGTGCCCGTTTCGGTGCGTAAACAATCCGCTGTAGGTCAGCGGCTGCAGCACTTGTGCTGTTACAGCACTTCTAAACATGCTTAGGATGATGAAGAAGGTGCTAACAGGGCCCCCGAGCGCCGACACAGGCGAAGAGAAAGAGCAGGAGAGTCTCTGCAGAGGGCAGGTCATGCACTGGCGTAGAAGATGGAGGACACGACGGCCCCCGTGGTGCCTTAAAAGCGCTCATAAATGCACTGGAAGCCATCGGTCTTTTGGGTCCACGCACCGACGATTGCAGGACGCCGGCAGCCAACACTGTTCTGTCACGGAGCCGTCACTCCGTTTGACTTTTTATTTGCGAAAAAGTCAGTGAACCGGAGACGAACTCAAAAGGGCAATGAAGTATTTTTCCTCGGTCTGGACCGCACGAGCCAAACGACGAGCCAGAAAACGCACATTTTTTAAACGAGAGATGGTGCGATCTGGAGGACGGCGAAGCCTTTAAATCCTCCAGCTGGAGGGACGAGACGGCGCGCTGGACACACATTCCCTGTTGAGGTCACTTTAAGATCACCTTTACTTTATTTGTTTTGCATCACCTGGATCTGCGGCTCTAATATGACACTTAGAATAAGAGCTGCCCACTTTCCAGCCTGCTCAGTGGCTTCAGAGATATCCAGCGTACACACAGGACCTCCATCACTTTCTGGTGGTGGTGGTGGTGGTGGTGGTGGTGGGAGGGTGGGTGGGGGTAAACATCCCCTCGGGGGGTGAAGCGAAGAGCAAAGCCGACCGTAAAATCAACCGTATGAAAGGGAAATTATATCTGCGGCCGCAGCGATAAAGCAGCAAATGAAAAAAAACCGCAGATAGGTGCCATGGCAGCCGGCCCTTTGAGCGGCGCAAACAAACACTCAGAGGAGGAGGAAGAGGAGGAGAAGGAGGAGGAGGGCGACTGAATTAAATGAGTTTCTGATGCACTTCCTCCCCAAACATGCAGGCGTGTGCTCCTGCTGGCGCGTCAGAGAATTGATCATGTGCACGGCTCACAGAGAAAATATGTTAAAAAAAAAAAAAAAAGAGCGACGTGGCGGAGGACGAGTCCGAGCCCGAGAGAGGAGAGAGATCCTGTTTCCAGCTGATGAGGAGGCAGACCTGGCTCGCTGGGATGAAGACGATCAGGTATGTGAGAACACTGAAAACCAGGGCTTCAGGTTTGGGGGGTTTCTCCTCATAAGACGCTTTAAATCTCCGTGGTTGCGTTGGTTTTATTTTTATGTGTGCAAATTCAGATTTTGGGGCCTCACCACTCGGCGTCCTGGAGTTAAACAGATTTTAGGAGTAAATACGAGCCTTTGAAGTACAAACAGAGTTCTGGGGGGAACCATGAAGGGGCAGAGTTAATATAGTTTAATGTGTGTCACTGCCAGATATCGCTGGCTTATCGGCAGCCACCAGCTGACAAATACATCTTTTTTTTGGTGGAGAAATTAGTTAAAAGCAGGGAGTCGGAGCTTCAAAAGCTGTTTTTTTCACTTCCGAACACTGAAGCTATAGAAGCCCATTTCCAAATTAAAAAAAAAAAAAAAAAATTTCATACTTTTTCTCATAATTCTGACTTTTTTTGTCATACTATTTTTTTTAAATGAGGACTTTTTTTTCAAAAATCTGACTTTTTTTTTCACAATTCTGAGTTTTTTTAATAATTCCGACATTTTTTTGTTAGACGAAAACTTTTTTTATATGATGACTTTTCATAATTATGACTTTCATACTTTTTTTCATAATTCTGACCTTTTTTGTTAGACGACAACTTTTTTTCATAATGATAAAAAAATGATGACATTTCATCATTTTTTTTATAATTCCAATTTTTTTTCTCATGATTATGACTTTTTTTTGTCATACTTTTTTTTCGTAATCCTGACTTTTTTCCCCTGATTCAGACTTTTTTTTTCATAATTCTGACTTTTTTTTTATGTCATTTTTTTTTCATACCGATGGCTTTTTTTGTGGCTGAAATGGGCTTCCATATAAATCTGCCTCTTGATTAGCATACTGGACAAAAACAATCTAATGAATGTTTCTCAATTGTCGGAGAGATGTTTTTCACCTCTTGTGTGTCCTTTTAGGCGTTATCTTCAAAGACAGCGGACACAATCGGGGAAAATCCAACAGGCAGAACTGCCTTCAGCTAATCAGAGTAAGTGACAGTTTCAATCCATTAAACAATCATTCAGCTTTAATGATCGATTCCAATGTCATTCTCATAAAATCAGAACTGATGAAACAACCGCAAACAAATATAAACCTCTGCGTGCGCTAAAGCTTTCAGCGAAGGCTCTCATTCGATGTTGCAGTGCATTTACAGAGCTTATAATGCTCCATTAAAGGCTCATTAGCATAAATACATGGTTCATATACAAATCACTTCTTGATTAAGACGTGTTTATGCTTCTTAACCGATGTTTAAAACCCCAAAAATACAAAAACAGATTTAGTTGTGCTCTGTTTAGATATATCAGGTTCTCAGCTTCTGAGAAATACGCTTTTTCCGCCATCTTGCTGAGCGTTAGACGACAAGATCTAAGTACGCAGCTACAGCTACAGCAGGCAGACAGTTAGCTTAGCTTAGCATGAGGCCTTGAAACAGAGGAGACGCTTGTAAACAAACACATCATACCAAAACATATCTTTTTTCACGCTGGTTTATATATTGATGAAACACACATCTAAGTACGCAGCTACAGCTGGCAGCCAGTTAGCTTAGCTTAGCATGAGGACTTGAAACAAAGGAAACGCTTGTTGACGAACACATCACACCAAAACGTGTCTTTTCCACTCGTTTTGAAGAAACACACTTTTTTAAAGTACATTAAAAGTTGGAGTTTTGTGAAGTAATAACTTAAGTTTTCCAGATTTAGTTGCCTTCGTGCATAACCAGGCTAACCCCCCATGTTTCCAGTGTGTATAGACGAAGCTAAGCTAAGCTGCTGGCGGCAGACAGAGCTTTTCAACGGGACCCTGTGTGCCTCCACCGGCCTTGAAACTAGATGCTCAGCAGTGGTCGAGGGTCCGTTTGCCGCCGTGTACCCCCACAAAGGTTTATCCCTCCACTTATCATTCCTCAGCCATCAGCAGCTCCACAGCGAGGCGACACCAGAGCCCTTCGCCTAATACAGTACACACACACACAACACACACACACACACACATGGTGATGACAACAAGCGCTGATGAATAGGAGCTGCAGGCCGTGGAGATTAATGGACGACCAATTAGAGACCGTAATTCATGTCGGATGTGTTTGTTTTCCCGAGTTGTCGAACCAAATAACACGATTCTTTTCGCATGCATTTTTCATATACTGGGGGAAGGAAAAAAGACCTTCTGGTTGTTGTGGATACAGTAAATTCTCTCAGCATCTCAGGCCAGAGCTAAATATGCAAAAGGCGTGCGAGTCGAAGACATTTTGGGCACGGCGTAAAAGCAAGACGTCGACATGCTCTTCTCTTCTCTGTCACTGTCTCTCTCTTTCTGCAGCCTTTCAGACTCCTCACACGGTGGCAGAGATCCAGAGGGACCGCTGTGACCATAAACTACCCCGGCCTCGACTGAAAGGACAGATAACCCCCCCCCCCCCCGTCTTTTTATAGCGCGCGGAAAAGTCCACTGACGAATTAAGAGGCGAGGAGATTCACGGGGGGGGGGCGGAGGGGTAAAAGCTCAACGTGGACTTCGTCTCGGTCACCTCGTGCAAACAGACAAAGTGAGAATGAGGAGAGACAGACGGGAAAGAGGACGGGTTTGGCGCTTGGATGTCGGGCGCAAATTGAGCTTGTTTAGCGTTCAACAGCTTGATAGGTGCTGAAGCAGATCTGCAACACTCTTATAGTTCAGAATCTGTGAGCCTTGTGGTGTAACTTCCAGGTGCGCCTGTTAAAAAAAAAGTGCCTGTAAAAGTGTGAAAGTTGGCAGCGAACGGATCAAAGAAAGGCTTTTTTTGTGACATAATAATGCTGAGCAGACGCACGTGGACCGGCGGCGAGGTTAACAAAGGGGAGAGTATGGATTTGCTTCATGTTAGTTTCACTTGGTGCACGTGAAGCCGGCACATCGCCGCATCCAGATGGATGTTTGTGATGCGACATTGTGGGATCAAGCATTCTCACGAAGGGGACGGAGCCGTCGTGTCAGCGTCCAGCATGAATTAAAGCGAACGCATGGGGGTAAGAACAAAAGGGTACGCGCCGGGGTTCCTCTTCAGTCCCTTCCAAGGTCATTATTAAAAAGAAAACGACAAAAAAACACATTATTTATTATGAAAACATAACGAGCACCAGAGGAATTGTTTGGCGACTCGCCGTTTTTTCCCTTTTTTCGCCCCGAGAGAGCGAGCCGATGGCGAGCGGTTCAGCGTCGCTGTCGGGTTTTGTTTGACTCGACTTGTTTACAATGGAAACCGCCGGAGGGCAAACTGTCTGCAGCGGGTGACAGAGAGAGAGAGAGAGAGAGAGAGAGAGAGAGAGAGGGGCGAGGGGAGGTCACGGGGTCAAAGCCCCGACACCGTACAGGACCTAATGTGACTCCTCACTAATGATCTGTGTACACTGGAACACACACATTTGTACTTTTGACACAATGTGTTCCTTACTCCTGTAACCCTGAACTCAAACCCTCGACTACGCGGCTAAAACACATTTTACGCAGCGATGAGGTGACTCCAGACTGCTTTTGCTCAAGTACTTTACTTGATAACGGTTTTAAGGTAGTTTTATCTAAAAAATATGATCCTATTTGTACTTTCTCTTAGATATTTCAATGCATTGTGAATGACTAAACTACCCAATGCTGAAAATCAGCTCCACCTCAATCAACCTTTGACATTAATGCATCAGGATGATGCAATGTCACAGTATTATTTAGGTCATTTTGCCTGCATAACTCAAGATTCAAGATATTTTTATTGTCATATACACAGATAACAGACCGTTCTTCCGTACAATAAAACGTTTGCTGGGTCCTCCTTACACACAGAATTACAATAAACTTAAGGTAAAAATAACAAATAAACATTGCTATGAATGCTAATAGTATAAGAGAATAAGTAAGATGTGAAATAAGGCACAAAAATACAACAAATAATGACTTTTACTGCAGAAACAGACTCATTCTAAGCTAATAAAAACACAAAATGTTTGGTTATTTAATTCAATATTATTCCATTTGTGCTTGTAGATCTCCTGCAATCCTAGACATTGGCCCTTTAAGTCCTTCTGCCACCTGAACCTTAGATTTTGACCCTTTAAACCACGCCTTGACCTCCAAACAGCCCTCGACGAAGTCAAAGCCTCACCAGATTCAATTCAACCCGAGTGAGCTGTGTGACTTTTACATTGTGATGTATGGAGGGAAGAAGACGCCTCATTAAATCTCACGCTTGTCACACGGACGACTGACCGGTCGTCACTCAGCGGGCCGGCGGTCGGGGTTGTGCAAACACCCAGCGACTCGAAAAAACGCCACGCATCGCCGACACCCTTACAATGGCTCATCGTCTTCATATTCGTCAATATCGAGCAGATATCTGTGAGATCTCGGCCCACCGGGCCTGGTGCTGTGAGGCACACCTGGCACCGAATGGCGGATCGGGAGGGAGAGGACCAGGCGTCTCCCTTCACAGCGGGACAGAGACAGAGTGGGAGATGGATGGCACGACTGGCCGGCCGGCCGGCGCTGGGTGTCGAAGACAAATGAGGGCAAAGCCAGCCAATCAGAGACCAGGAGAGGGCAGGGGGGGGGGAGTGAGTAATTTGCCGAGGGTTTAAATTCATCACCAGGATTGACAGGAATGTAAATGGAGTCAAAGTGCAGAGATTGAGCTCTATATGGAGTCCAGTGAGCTCATTCTGTGGGAAGGGAAAAAAACAAACATTATTATTATTATTAAAGGGGAATTGAAGAATACAACAAGAAGCGTCACGTAAAAAAAAAGAAGAAGCATTTATCTCTCAGTAGCAGCTCCACATGTCTTCTATACAACCAGAGGAGTCGCCCCCTGGTGGTCAGAAGAGAGAATGAAGCTTTAACACATGAAGCATATACTTCTATACAACCAGAGGAGTCGCTCCCTGGTGGTCAGGAGAGAGAATGCAGCTTTAACACATGAAGCATAGACTTCTATACAACCAGAGGAGTCGCCCCCTGGTGGTCAGGAGAGAGAATGCAGCTTTAACACATGAAGCATAGACTTCTATACAACCAGAGGAGTCGCCCCCTGGTGGTCAGGAGAGAGAATGCAGCTTTGACACATGAAGCATAGACTTCTATACAACCAGAGGAGTCGCTCCCCGGTGGTCAGGAGAGAGAATGCAGCTTTAACACATGAAGCATAGACTTCTATACAACCAGAGGAGTCGCCCCCTGGTGGTCAGGAGAGAGAATGCAGCTTTAACACATGAAGCATAGACTTCTATACAACCAGAGGAGTCGCCCCCTGGTGGTCAGAAGAGAGAATGAAGCTTTAACACATGAAGCATATACTTCTATACAACCAGAGGAGTCGCCCCCTGGTGGTCAGGAGAGAGAATGCAGCTTTGACACATGAAACATAGACTTCTATACAACCAGAGGAGTCGCCCCCTGGTGGTCAGGAGAGAGAATGCAGCTTTAACACATGAAACATAGACTTCTATACAACCAGAGCGTCCGCTCGACTGTCACAAACTTCCACAAAGCTCTCGGGCGCTTCACTTGGGATGCGTCTTTGCGGCCACGTCCCGCTCCGTAACGATGTGTTTGTTCCTCGGGGACGTCGAGGCTCTCCGTAATGGATCGCGTCCCGTCAAAGATCCCCAAACTCTTCCTCTTTACTGCCAAAGCAGATTCAAAGTCTGGCACGGACTCTTTCTCTCCAGAGCGGTACGGTTTCAATTAAGTGCTCGCGACCGGTTTCGAGAGCGCCTCCCGGCCTCGGCCTTTATTTGTGTTCTTCGTTTGTGTCTTAAAATCTCGATATGGAATAACATTTATTATGCGGCTCCTCGACACCGCGCCGCATTCCTGAAAACATCTCTCACGCAAACAAAGACCTCGCTCGCTCGCTCGCTCGCTCAAGGCCGAACGCCCACTTCACCGTCACCGGAACGCACATGCATGCGAATCCTGCACACACACACACACACACACACACACACACACACACACACACACACACACACACACACACACACACACACAGTGGCCAAAGGCCGTTCATCAGTTTGTTTATATCAATAATTTCACGTAATTACAACTCTGTTTTGTCAGGGTCCGCAGAGTTGGAGAGTAAATGCTTGCTCTTGGCTCAGAGTTATTTTTCTCATTCCAAGAGTGTGTGTGTGTGTGTTTATGTGTGTGTGTGTGTGTGTGTGTGTGTGTGTGAAATGAAGGTTCATGAATAATGCCTCTTGCCCTTGGCGTAACAAGGCGAGATTAATCCCTCCCCTCCGCACAAACACCAGGCCCCCGATTTTTTTTCTGATTAATTTCACATTTATAATTCAGTAATTGTGAGGCCGGGACAGTTGGATATAAAGCTAATGAGATTTACACACATGCTCTCTGGACCCGGGTCGCGCTCAGCTGTAAGCGCTCTTTGCGTCCTGCATTAGCGAGCGCGCCTTCATTCAACAATGTCTCGTTTTCGTGGGATTTTTCAGCGCTAACGGGGGGAAACCATTTCAACAGCTACGTGTGGAAATGGTACACATGTAACCCCCCATGTGTGTGTGTCTTGGTGATATAATAAGCCAGCGTGTGGTGCTCACCTGGCCAGGTCACGAGTCTTTACAAAGGAGGGGGTCAAGCAAATGGATGGAAGTAAAGAGGTCCGGTGGCGAGATGGTCTCTTTGTTTGTCAATAGATTCGTCAAGAAAAAGGCTCACAAATTCAATGAAAAGATCTCAAAACAACACAAATTGATCTTACTAACAAGTATTGGCGCGTTCCTCTGTGCCTTAGAGCTTTATTGTTCAAATCATGGATTTTTTTGGGCTGTTTTAGGAGAATTGACCTGTCTATTGACCTGTTTTTTAAAGACTTAGACCACAAACTGGATCGACAGACGGAGTTAAACATTGCTGGCTTTGTTTTTTCCATTGGATTAGTTCAACTATAACAACACCAACCTTATATTCTGCATAACATGCTCCTTACATGTGCAGTACAATACTCTTTAAGTGTCATATTTCATGTATTATAGAGATGTGAAATATTCCCATTCATTAGCATTCTCTCCATTGCCGCTCGACGGCGGTAACATCGGTCCGAGTCGCTCATTTAAGGGTTAAAAACTCTCCGCATTGACAAAGTAAAACTTTCCCAATCCAACTAGGGTTTAATCACCTCGAACGACGGGTTCTAGCGGACATGAGGCGTCCATATTTGTTTAGTTTTCATGCAGCCTTCGTGGTTTTTAGCACCGAGTTGGAAGATTGATGGGGGAAAGAATCTGATCCCCGGTTCCCCCGTCGCAATTATAACTCCGATGTTAACATCACAAACTTGTAATTAAAGCAACTCCGATATGACATGAACGTGACGCCGTGCGAGGGGCTGCTTTTATTCCGCCTCTCTTTTTCAAAAAAAAATTGCTTGTTTAAACTTGAATCATGTTCAGTTTCGACACCCACCGGACGTCGACAGTCAAACTAAAAAAAACGAGGGAACGTTAAACTTCATCTCCCGATCACACCGTCCGTACATTAAACGTCGAGGCGTTGGAGCGCCGGCCTTTTTTTTGGCACTGATTAGTCCCACATTCTCGTCAAAGTAGACGTGTTGTTTTTATTTTCACGCTCCAGCAGAAGACATGGCGGACGAGGAGGAGGGAGGGGGGAGAGAGAGAGGCCGTTAAAACGAGCATGACCAGAACCATACGCCGGAGCTGTGACTTTCACTGCCTCGCATATCATTTAAAAAGCCCCTCGTCTCTGGACACGTGAACCGATTCATCTCAACGGACGCTGGCTGGTTCTGTCCAGTGAAATCTGGATCCCGTTCCCCACCCCCTTTCCTCTCTCCGTCCCTCACACACACACACACACACACACCCTTCACGTCCAATATTTAATACGTACCAAGTGACAAGCCAAGGAAGTAACCAAGAATGCAGCGCGCTGGTTATTGGCCTCCGAGAAGCCGTATACAGGTGACGCTTATCCGAGCCGCGACCTCAACGTCGTGGACGCGTCTTTAATGGAGCACAATAACGCCAGGAATGTCATTGTCGAATTCACGAGAGCGTAACAAGGAACTCGGCCTTAGCGACTGACGTACAAATAGAGCGTGAAACAGAAACGTGAAACGCCCCCCCGCCTCCTCCCCTGGTTTTTTTTCGAGGCTTCACGGGTCGGCGGCGTTGATGGCGGCATCCTCTCGCCCGCCTCACACGTCTGGTTCACGTAGTGAAACGGGACATTAACTCCACAAATGAAGGAACAAAGACGGCCTCGTAACTTGACTCAGAACACTTGAAATGTCAGCGATGGTTTCCTCCTTCGCCGCTAAATGAAAATCCAGAAAGCGAGATGAGGGACTTTAAACACGAGGGCTAAAAAGTTATGGTTTTGTTTACGCCGTTGATATTTTGGAGGGTCAACAGAGAGCGAGAGCGGCCGAAAAACAACCCTTCACCGCACCACAAAAGCTGAGTTTGCAGCTTGTGCGATCATTTTAACACACACTTCTTCTGCTCTGCGTAAGAAACCAGTTGTGTTGGCTTGTTAACAACATGTCCGACGATCTGACTGCTCGCGTCCGTCGCCCCGTCCGACTTTTCTTCTCTTCTCTCCGCGGTCTATTCCCACATCTCCGCAATTACCTCGGTGAGCACAGTGTCATCAACGCGACGTGCCAAAGCTATAAAAGCGAGACCTTCGCGCTCGTAAATGCGAAGCCGCGATGTGTGGAGTTTACGACGGCTGGACCGTATGACTCAACTCCAGAGAATCCGCCTGTTCGGACGGCGGCGGGGAGAGGCCGAAACGACCGAAAAGAGGAGAAAAAAGTCAGAGGCGAATATTGTTTTTCGAAGATATTCAAAGCTAAATCATGAGGAATACTGAGTTCAGGATGGTGCGGGCGAAACGCATGAGAGAGACGGAGAGATTAGAACATTTCCAGGAAACTTAATCATCGCTTAACCCGCGTAAACACATCTGCGGACATGGCGTTCCCGCTGTGGACCGAGATAGAGAACCCACCACCGCCACATGCGATGGTGAGTACACGGTCAGGTTGAGTGGAAGTGGCCTCTGATAAAGCTTGTCCTCGTTGACTTCTTTTTGTGACTCAGCCTCCCCTTTCACTGCTGAATGAGAGCACATTTTCAGTGAGCAGACACATCATCAGCCCGGCGTCGGGACGGACGAGCGCCGCCGCAGAGGACGAGGGATACGTGGAGGCACGACGGACCACACATGTTGCTCCTGAGCACAGCAACCCCGCCCCCCCTTTTGTCTCCACATGTTCACGTCCCTCCTCATCTCCTTCCCAAAAAAACGCCCTTCCTCAAGGCCTTTAGCGCCAGACAAAAACTAATGGGATTCAGAGGACGACTGCGGCGGCGGCGGTCGTGATAGACAGAGATTTATACGCGGGGATGAGAGAGGAGGAGAGTGATGGAGTTGTCTATACCCTCCTCCCACATCTGTCCGGTTCTACTTGGCAGCACTTCTGAGCAATTCAGCTGGGAGGGAGATATGCAGGTGTGTTTTTTTTTTTTGTGTGTTTTTTTTTTTCTTCTTCGCACAAACAGATGCATCAAGCTAAGCCGAGCCGAGCGGCAGACGGACGGCGGTGTCAGATGCATGAGAGAGAAAAAATGTTTTGTTCGGAGAGAGAGAGAGCGAGAGAGAGAGAGAGAGAGAGAGAGAGAGAGAGAGAGAGAGAGAGAGAGAGAGAGAGAGTGTTTAAACAGAGAGGCTGTTTTGCTTCTTTTTTTTTTGCATCCTCTTTGTTTTGCGGAGCTGAGTCACCTGAAGCCTTTGGGGGAAAAACTTTATTTCAGATACGTTTTGCATGATTAAAACACACAAAACCTACGTCCACATGCACGTTTTTAATCAACAGGTCCTCCAAACTAAATTACAGACATGACCCACGCGTCTGTCTTTTCAATGGCCGGCCATTAATCGCCACAAAGCACAGTGAAAACATCGGATCAGACCCTTTCCCCCTCCAGCGCGTCACGCCCTCGCTGTTTCTCCACAACACTGACGAGCTTTGTCCTGTAACAATGCGTCCGGCCCGGCACCTTCGGGAGGGCGAGATGCTCTCCTCCGTCCTCCAGCTGGGTTACAGCGGGAAGCCGTGGACGAAGAGAAGAGAGAGAGAGGGGGAAGCAGGAAGTGTTTGGCGTAGCGGGGCGGCTTTGTTACCCCCCCCCCCCCCTCTCATGGGAGATAATGGCCGCCGTGCAGAGAGGATGAGGATGTTCCCTCCCCGGGGTCATGATCCACATCCACTCTGTGTGCACGGGAAGCGAGCCCTTCTGTTTTAAAACCCACAAAATGTTGCGTTTAGTGGCGCTAGCGAGAGAAAGCGGCGCGTGACGTGAGCAGAAATTGACTCATGTTATGCCACGAGGTGGACGAGACCATAATGAAGCAGTAACAGAGGTCGGGCGAGGGGTCATTGTCATCCGCACCGACGCGTAATGAATTCGGTTTGCATCCGGCAGATTAAAACCTCGACCTGATCCCGGTTAGCGAGCGTAATCCACGCGCCGATCTCGCCGGTTTTTCCGGCAACGACGAGCAAATCCAATGAAGAAAAGCAGCGACGGCTTGTGCGCGTTCTCTATTAGCGGGCGATTATAAATAAACACAGGTGATATCAAATCAAATTTGCATCAGACTCGGCACACTGAAAGACGCGTCGCAGTAATAATAATAACGGCGTCCTCGCCGGCCTCGTCTCTGCGGTGCATGTTTGGCGTGTACGCGTGATTATCTCTCTAAATCATTACTGCGTGATTTCTTTTTCTGTCAGCGCGGCTAATTTGATTTTTCAAACTGTTGACAGTTTTATTGTTGAGTTGCTTCTTTGCTGTCGGCCACGCGCAGGTCTCGTCTGAACGAGGCTGTTGGGTAATTGCTCGAACGCCGGCTCGCTACCCGCTCGCTGTTCTCCATGACCTACATGTTAGAGATGGATCTGATTAATATCCTTTCTGCCTCAAACGGCAGTAAAAAGATTCATAACCGAGCTTTAAATGACTGATGTTGAGAGAAACTGTTCCTGTAGCGTTGCTTTTTTTGGGAGCCTACAGCCCAGAAACACTTTCTCATAAACAAACTCTACCATGTGGCTTTAACCTTTTTGCAAGTCCTCCTGCTCCCATTTTAAGTCCCAGCATGCCCCATTCAGACAATCTTTTGGTCTAAAATACGTAATATTTCCATTTTTGAACCGAATGACACAGTTCTTTGACTGAAACTCCTTCCTATCAGGACAAGTCTTTGTTTTATTGTGATTTTTGTTGCTGATTCTGATTCTTTAGGTCCTAATCTTTCCAAAAAGGTGTCTTATTGATCGCTCCAGGAGGCATTTTTCGGGAATCTGGCTCATATAATGCTTGGTAGAGAGGATTCTCCAAATAATGCTTTTTTTCCCCCTTAAAGTAAAGCAGACAGGCAGAATGAATACCTTCATTATATAAACTCAGTGTATCACTCGTCATTGACACCCTGTTTGCACTCTCAAAGCCAGTGAAAACCATACATCACATGTTAATACAAGGAATGGAAACTAAAACACAGTCAAGAAGACAAAGAGAGCAGAGATTGTGCTTCACAATAAAAAAGGTAGTTGAAGGTACTCCATTTTAATTAGCACCCCAGCGTCCCTGAGCTGTAATAAAAAACTCCCAGGAAGGTGGAAAATGATATTGGGCCTTTTTTTAACAGAGATAAGTGCTTTTCCAGTCTTTTGCCTTGAACACAGAATAGGTTGTGTGTCGCTCCAGTTAATGTTTACCTGGCGGGCGGCCACCGCTTTACTATGTTGTCTAGACGTCGGCATTTCAACACAGATGTTTACAGCCTCTGACCCTCGTGGCCGCCCTTTCTCTGGGGTTAACCGCTCGAGCATAATGGACACCTTCATTCTGAAAGTTTCAGAGGTCATTGAGCCCGATCGCTGCCGACATGTTGGGACATTAGAGGCGTCGGCGCATCCCGATGCCGACGCTGATGGTCCTCAACGCGGCGAGAGGCGGATGAGTTGACGGACGGACGGGGGCGGGAGGGGGGCGTCCGGCGTGATGTATGGCCCCCGGGCGTGTCGCATTGAAATTCCTCCTGCCACAGACTGAGGAGCAGCGTGATGAATGCCCCTTCACGTCACGGACGTAAGCGCTGCCATAGATTACTGCAACACGTCGGACACCGCTCGACACAAATGTGTTTGGATGACGGCTCATCTTTCTTTCTCGTGTCTCTGGCTTCTTTTTTTTTTTTTTTGCCCTTCCTTCTTCTTCCTTCCCCTCAATATGCCAAGGGCCTTTTGGACAAACTGGTTAAAAATATCATCCAATCGCAGTCTTGATCGGAGAGAGACAAGATGGAGGAGGCAGGAGACGGCCATGAATTCTTCAGAGGTGGGTTTTGTCATTTTTGAGCGTCGATACTCGTATTAACGAAGTCGTCCGGTCCTCGTCTCGACGGCAATCGCACCTCTTTTTCCTCGCCCATATCCAAAAGCCAGAAGACGCATATAGACGCCGTCCACGTCGCCACTTGTCAGCGCCGAGGAGCATTTGTTCGCACTCATCGGCCGAGAATAAACAGAGGCACTCCTTCTGATCCGTGAGAGCGGTATGATGAGCTCGCCCCGTCTTTACGCCGATGGCTCGGCGGGTTTAGCGTGTCACGACTTATGACCTGAGGCCCGCGGCTACCTCTGTGCAGCTGGAAGCCATCTAACCCGGCATCAGACCCGTGATGGAGTAACCAGGGTGCCACAGGATCAGTGACATCGGGTCGACCCCGACCCGCCGCTTATTTTAAACAATAAGCGACTCCGACACGGAGAACAGAGGCTTTCAATCAAACTCGGGGTTGTGGAGTCGCTTTAGATTGTGGCCCGCGAAGGTTTGTTGCCTGTGAAGTACCATAAAAAGACTCACTGTGTGTATGCTGGTAGGTAAAAGGGAATAAGGGAGTACTACATTTGCATTTAGGGCTTTACGGGGGTCTCTGAAATGAACAATTCTGTTTTTAATTATCTGGTACAGACAGGGGAGCAACAAGCTCATAAACAATATATAGAAACCTTCCCCATTATAATTTCCCATGGTAGTTATTCTTTACAATTTAATAATAAATGATTATTAACATTCTTGCAATAACTAACCCATTCCGCGAGTTTTTCCTCTCTTCGTACATATGAAATACGTAATCATTTACGAATTAAGATGAAGTGCATTTATTTACCCAAGTCCCTCTTATGAGTAAAGTCTTCTTTCCATGCACTCGAATATTTAAATATTCACGGCTTTATTCTAATTAATTACACTGTAATTTGCTTTAATCTGTATAACCACACACTCAAAAAGGCAGCATATGTGTGTACAGGCGACACGCTCACTGCTATTGTTCATTTCACAAAACGAGTAAACAAATAATTGTGTAAAAGAGACAAAAAAACCTGCAATATTTTCACACCAGCGGCGGCGCGAGACGTGGCCGACACGAACATATCAGCATGACAAAAGCAGGAGGGCTGGATTACGGCACACATCCTTATTGCTGTTAATTACAGAGGGAGGAGGAGGAGGAGGAGGAGGAAGAGGAGGAGGTCTGTTTTAATTACAAAGAAGGGCTGACAAAGCCATCGCAGCAGAGAGAGAGAGAGAAAGAGAGAGAGAGAGAGAGGCCTCCCTCCTCCTCCTCTCTGTGGTTTGGCTCTTCATGGCGACCCGCTGACTTCCTCCACAACCTGCAGGCGTGCGCGGCGGCCTCGGTGCTACCGTCCTTCCAGTAAGCCGGGAACACGCTGCCCACTTTAAAGCCTGGTTATAACCTCACTTTAGCGATGGCAGCTGTTTTTGTGTGTTTTTTTTTTCCTTTCTCCCCCCCTTTACCCCAGAGGCTGTGGTTTAAACTTGTTGTGTGCAAAATGCATGCAGGTCGAGACGGACGATCAGGATCTCCTTTAGTTTTTTATTGAGTAGTGTGCAGATGTTTACCATTAGATTACTCAGAGCTTTTTGTTATATTAACCAGACTCTTTACACGTATCTTGTTTATTGTATATTGTGTATGTGTATAAGTACATCAAAATCCCCACACATGGACAATAAAGCTGAGTCTGAATGGGATCCTGAAATACATCTGAGTTTATCTCAATGTACAAATGTCCATCATTAAATATGAGTTCTGCTTTTAGCACTCGGTTTGGATTAATTATGTCTATTTCCATCTTGACGTTATTCCTGATAACAGCTCCTCCTACTAGAAATATATGCTATTTTGCTCTGCTAATGCTCCATGCCGCAGCTCATCCACCTGATGCTGTGATCATCCAGTAAAGGTTGAATCCAACGTCACATCTTTTGAGCGTGGAGGTTCATATACTCGACCTTTAAACTATTAAACAGCTGAATTTAAACTCAAAGGTTCTCTTACTGAGAGCAGCATATTCATCTCACACTGATGTGACAACATCTGACTAACAAGTGGGCCTAAATAGCTGTTTGAATCAAATAAATAAAGGAGTTTTTGCTGCAGAGTCAGAAGGGGGATTTGACACCAGAGCTCAAACGGCTGGTTACCGCCGGCGGTGATGTACTTTGAGGATTAGACGCTTTCTCTTTTTTTTATCTTCCGTTTTGGCAGCTTCATTCTTTACCCTCGTCTCTCTGCATACTCCCTCCCTCCCCTCTCCTTACACAGCACCTTTTTTATTTTATTTTCCCCGCCGCCCCATCCCTCTCTCTCTCAGTCTATCAGTGGGACGTCGACGCTTTCCATCTTCAGAGTGGGAGCTTTGTGATGGGGGTTAATGGATCGGGGCAGGATGAAGCATTGTGTCCCGCTGTCGGGGGCTCGCCATTTGTTTCCTGTGGGATCAATGAGGTGATCCTGACTGGAGATGATGGACTAACGTCTCACCGCGAAACCATTAGAAACTGTCACCGAGGGGGGGGGGGGAACGCTCCTGCCTTGATTTGACATCTTCTTCAGCAAAAATATTTACATCCTTCGGGCCTGAAGCGGACCCGTCGCAATTTTACGACAGTTTTATGCACGCGGCAAATTGAAGTAAAGCAACAACAGATGCTAATGTTTTAATCTTGGTTGATTTGATGATGACACGAGTGGGTGTTTGCACCCTTGGGAAGCTAATAAAGAAGATTCCCCCACATCGCAGCGCCTATAAGCGGACCACACTCACTGATGCGCTCCATACCTGCAGCCATCCTGAAGGTAATACCGTGGCCTGGAGGCCAGACGGCCAATTGACACCAAACACACTAATTAATTGCCTTTTGTTGAAATGTTATATCCAGTTGTTAACATTCCCCTTCAGGGCTCTGGTCTGAATGTTTCAACGAGCTTCACGTTTAGCTTCAAAAGGGGAAGTCTGGTGTTTTTAGCTCGTGATTCAGATCCACCAGTCAACGACTCCAATGTACAACAATTCTCGACGCATCTCTCGTATCGCAGCCTCAACTTTCTATATTGCTGCGTATGGCTCCTTTTTCTGAGAGCTTTTGAACTACGAAACAACTACAATAGTCGATAATATAAAATAAATCTGCATCTTTTCAATGCTAGTAACGGCAAGACCCGCCTCAGGACTTCAACTAAACAAATACTCCTGCTCTCAGACATGATTATGGCCTTTTACACTGCATGAATTAGGGTTTTTCTTA
This sequence comes from Clinocottus analis, assembly GCF_023055335.1. Lineage (NCBI taxonomy): Eukaryota > Metazoa > Chordata > Actinopteri > Perciformes > Cottidae > Clinocottus > Clinocottus analis. Next base: position 1,989,973 of record NW_027175920.1, read on the forward strand.
CTCTTTCACTTTGTTTTCTTTGTCATATTACATCATTTTTACATACATACATGAAATATCTACCTACTCGCTGCAGCCGCTTACTTGGTTTACGTCACTGCATCATCTCGACTGTTGAATTTTCGCTTGCACGCACGCTCTTTACAGCCTACGTTGTTGAAACAGAGCGTGGAAATTAAACCAAAACTCTGGATTATGTTCGCTCGCTGCATCAATGCAGAATCGGTAACACCATGCGTCTTAGAAACCAGCGATTTCTGCACCTTTAGTTCGGGGAAATGTTCATAAAATGTTATGATAAGCAAAAGTCACAATGGACAAACATATAAGAGGTAATTCCTGAGCTGCTAATTCTGTTTACAGCCTCTCAAATATGAAGATGCTTTTCTCTGTTTTACATATTAAACTGAATATATTCGGGGTTTAGTTTATCAAAACAAGACATTTAAAGGCATCACCTTGGACTTGGAGAAACCGGGATGGTCATTTTTCATTATTTTCTGACATTTTATAGCCCAAACGATGATTAGCGGCGTTCCATCCACGCAGATTCTTTCCTAATCCCAAGTGTAAATCAAATAATTGGCTCCTCAGATATCAAATTTGCTTCTGCGCCGCCAGCAGTTCCTCTCCAGACCTCCTGGTAGACGGCTACTGGTTCCACATCTCTCCCAATGAGGTGGCCTCCTCCCACCTGTTCCCTCCTCTACTGGCTTCGGCCCAGCTGTCTGGCAGAGGCTGCAAAGTTATCAGGCTCATGTGAGAACCGTGTCATATACGAAGCGAAAATCAAAAGAAACCGGGGGGGCCTGCGCTCCTCACTCCTCCTCCGGGATCCTCCGAGTGGGATTTGACACACCCCGGGACAGCCGGATTTTCCCAAAGCCGCCGTGCAGAATGGGGATCCGCGTTTGGGGCATCTCGAGGATCGGAGCCCCTTCGCTTTGTTTATTTTATTTTAAGTCTTGCGTCATCATCTCATGTTATGGGAGGAGGCTTGAGTTTAATTTGACGTGCAGCGATGAGTCGCCGCTTGTCTTCTCCCCTCGCACGCAATCAGCTGTTCGCACTCCATCAAATTTGCCAGACATTTCTGCTACTGCTGCGCTCCCCAACCTGCCATCCCTCCCCTCTAAAGCTTATAAAATTAGCCCCATTTATCACTTTAGAGCACTTCATACTAGTTATGACGTCGGGCATCCTGCCATCACCTTGTAGAGCTCTGATTGAGTGCAACTGTGCTCTCACCTCAGCCTGCCCCTTGTTAGGTAAAGTGAATTTTACTAATGCCCGGCTTGGGCTAATGCCTCCTTTTTACAAGCCTAATAAGAATAATGGCTCGTCATAAATTCTGAGTCATCCTGATCTTATGAGACAGCTTTTGAATGAGTTATGAATTATATCATCACTTGCCGAGCACTTACTGTACGACGGCGGAAAAGCACAAAAAGTACAGCGAGTTCTTCTTTTTTTTTTACCCTCAGTAACAACATGGTGGGTGAAACACACACACACACACACACACACACACACACACACACACACACACAGATCTCCTCCAACTTACGCTATGTGGTGGATTTATTCTGCCAGGCGGGAGCGTGGAGCCAAATGTGAGGAGTTGCAGAAAATAAATATTTTTGTAATCGTAAAGCCGTGCCGCTGCTCGCGAAGCAGAGAAAGGGTCCAGCTGAGGCTCGGTCAGCGGACTCAAAGCCAAGTGGATTAGGAGACCAGATGAATTATCTGATTGCACAGAAGTCATTGAACGCAACCCAAAAGAGGACATCAATTTCTTTTCAATTAGCTGCTCGCGCTAATCTATGTAACGCGAGCGAAAGGGCGAGGGGCCGTTTGTTTTACCCGAAGCCGCATATTGGGGTCAAAGTGAGTATAAATGAAGTTGTTGCAGTAATTGAGAAGTCATGTGATTTTAATAGCAAACCCTTTGGAGTAATTTGTAACTGCACGGGAGGGAAAAGGCCATTTTTTTCCTTTTTCTTTGACATTTTCAGTAGTGGCAATTTCAGCGCGGCTAACGCCGAGCGGAGTCTTGTTGTTTGACTTGGCTGTCGCCGTCTCTTCAGAATGGCAATAGTCCTGGACATGAAATATTAGGGCTCAACACCTACTTTTTCATTCATTGCGTTGGTGGATTGCTATGCCATCTGTGGCTGGCTGGTGGTGGGATTTGTCAGCGTTGCTTAAAAAAGGTCTCCGTTTCAGCTAACGGCAGCACAGTCCAATTCAAATACGGCAACCGGCCGGGGTTCACCGCTTTCTTTTCGCTGTCACCCGTAATTTAGCGTTGGCTTGTGCTCTTGAATGTCAGACGCAAAGATTTTTAAAGCGAGTACAACATCCCCAAAATAATTCCACGGTAATTCCTCCACTCATCTCCCATTTTGTTGAGAAAACAGGTACGTGAGTGATATTCGGAAAGAAAAGCTACAAATCTCCCAGCAATGTGGAGCCAATGGGGGGGGATGTTGTGCTTGGTGGGCAACGAGACGTGTTGGCGGAGCGGAGCGCCGATGATCGACCGTGGCACCGCACTCTGGGCAACGGGGAGGCGATAATGGTTTCCTTGACATTCTCCCCAATTTGGGCTCATTTGAGCAAATCCAGCACTGCAGTCGCTAATCAGGAGGCCAATGAAGTCGCCAGTAAGAAGGTTGGGTTATCCAAATAAAAAGAACTTTCTCACCAGTGCAATGTGAAAATACCACATTGCCGAAACTGCCAAAAGAAACTGTTTTGAACAGAAATTGTCTCCAAGGCTCATCGGACCCTGAATTTGATGCTAATGCTCGCTGCTGTGGCTAGCCCCTTAGCTACATAACCATCTTCATCGTGTCCCTACAGCTCTGTGATCTCAAGACGTATGCTGCCCTAAAACTGGTCGATGAGATCAACTTTCCTCGTATAATATCGGTGTGGAGAAACTAAAATTGAGCAGACGGTTTCATTGGACAGACATGTATTTTTCCACAGGTGGAAATCAGCGGAAATTGACGTCCGTTTTAATTAGATTGTCCCGACAAAATCAGTTTCAATGGATTCCCGTGCAAATATTTGGCACATAATACCATGCTTGATGTGGTACAGCTTGAATAAAATGTGTTTTTTACTCACCAATTGACTTTACTTTGTTATATTCTGAGGTATTTGCTTCTGAGTGAAAGAAACAATCTTCGTAAAAAGCGCACAGCATATTTCTGTGGCTCATAAATGTTGCTGGTGATTTATTTTAAGGGAGAAATCTTAAGATTTTAAGAGGTTTAAGCAAGACAGATGACTATAATACCAATACTTTTTAATATAAAAGTGAAACCACTTGTGAAAACATACCTCACTGCTGGCCAAGAACCAAAGCACATTTATACTTTTCCCTTTTTATAATTTCAACCACGGACTCTGTAACTTTCCATCGCAGATGAACTTCCACTCACCTCGACTAAATTAGAGGACAGATAACTCAGATTTGGGGCAAATAAACTGCCTGAATGGTGACAATTTAGGTCAATTCAGATTAGTTTTTCCATCTAATCTAATAAAAATGAAAAAGACCAACATTCAACAAGTATTTCTACGGTTCCTTCGCTGCTCGATGGGGGAATTCCCACACAGGAGGGACGACGAGAGACAACAAAGGCCAACTCCTGACCATGTAATGCAATCAAGGATCTCCTGGGCCCATCCAGCGCCAGTGCGACCCGTCCCTGGAGGTCTTCATAAGAGGCTAAGCTACCCTTCCATCCGTCCACACGGTTCAGAGGGTAAACTAGCAGAGAAATCGGACACTGGCTCGCCCGCGAGTTCGCGGTCTGTTTCGGGGGCGAGGGTTAAACTCGGGCCAATCTCCCCCTAACGTTGAAGAGTGGCCTTTGATTGCCCCCCCCCCCCACCTCTCGCCGTCCATGTGCAGTGTGCAGCCAAAGGGGAACCCGACACTCACTTTGTTATTGAAGTGCTGCGGGAGGGCCTGATAACGGGGCTCACCGCCACAGATCCAGTGGACGAGCTGCCTCTCGGCCCCTATATAAAAGACAGTGGCAGGTGTGTGACAGATTTGGGACCCCCCTCCTCCTCCGCCCCCCTCCCTCCAGAGATGACAGACTCCTGGCCCGTCTCTAAAGACTGATTAGGCTCCTGGTTGTTGGGGATGCCCGACCACATCTGAGCCGCTGTCCTCCATGTGCGTGCGTGTGGTTTGAGATCCTCGAGCAAATGTATTTAGTCTGTTCCAGAGTTTGGTGGGTATTTTTTTAATCAAATCTTAAAATGCGATTTCATGGAAGAGATTCTGGATTATGAGTCATGTAAGGAATCAATCTGGGAAAACAAAATCCTCGACTATGTATCACTGACCCAATCTTAAACGCTTATGGAGCTCCCTTCATTGCTGGGATGTTGCTGCTTACAAACATAGAAAGACAGCAAAATCCACAAATGAGGGGCTTCACAATATGACAACACCTGTGATATTGAAATATATATATTTATATCATGTCTATGATAATCATATGGTAGTCTAGTGCCTCTTGACTCTTTTTACATGTTAAACTTTATGGCTACAGACTCGTTTTTTGCTTCCCTATAATCAGATTTTGAGTGTATTTAATTAAAAAAAAACAAAAAGAAAGAGACACAATAAAGCTTAAAGATGAATTGTATTGACTGACAATTTGTACAGATGTTATTGTGAATTATTTGGTCGTGATATTCGAATAACAGCCCTACCTTGTTGCATATACAGTAAATGTTCATATTTGATTTAGTGCTTCCCCTCGAATTGTATTTTCTAATCTTGCTTCCTCTCATCTCATCCTTTTTTTAATGTCTTGTTGTTTATCCAGTTGTAATGAGTGTCATGATTGCCTTGTTTGAAGCACTTGGTTTTTGATTATTATTATTATTATGACCAGCAATGTCAAGGAGTGCCAAGGGGAGGCTAAAGAGGGACGGCGAAAGATTGGAGAGGGGGGGTTTGAAATATGAGGGGAATGGATCCTTAAGTCTCCAACTCGACCACAAGTGGCATCATTGTCATCACCTTGTTCTGATTTCATTTCATCTCTCGGCGCCACCACTGCAGGCAATATCTGGGTATTGAGTTACAAGAGGCCCACCTCTTTATTATTTTCATGGGAACCCAAGGACGGGCAGCCTGGTGCTAGAGACGAGGGGATATTTATATGAATGCATATAATGTTGTGTTCTCAGTACTCGGGGACATTTAGCGCCTATCTCCGAATAGCATCAGAGGCTTTCAGCTCGACAGAGTCATTAATATCAGAAGGGTTTATGTGTTTCATATTGCCTCCACGCCAGCTGGGACCGCATGCCTGATGAGCTTGGCTGGTGTTGTGCGGGATGCGCCGTTGTGTTTTTCACGGCCTCGTTCGCAGTTTAAACTCGGCACGTCCGCAGCTTATCACTTTGCCGTGATGAAAAGGTCAAGTCGGTGGCCAAAAGCAGCCTGAAACCGATCATTGGGTTTTGATATTCTGGCTCAAATCTCAAGCTTCATGCAGGTTTTTGAGCAACAACACTTTTTGGCGTCAGATTTTTCTTTTCCATCTGTATTCCTCTCCGGCGGGGCAAAGTGCCTGAGATGTGTCTGATTGATTTGATCACACTGTTTTCCGATTTGCAATGTCTCGGGCACGGAGCGTTAATTTAAGACGGGGTGGGGAGGGTTTTCGAACAGACAGGGAATGTTGTTGGAGCAAGAAGTGAAATGTTGGCAGGGTTAGCGGGAGGATGTGGCTAAAAAACCTTGTAAAACCAGAAAGGTGGCTGCCGCGATGATTAGATATACTAATCAACCTGCTTAATGTAAACCATCAATCTCATGAACAAATCTGTGTTGACGCTCTGCTTCAAACAGACGTCTCTCCGCGCGTAACGCAACACTTTTCCCCATCGTTCCCACACCGTGCCCACGAGTCATTTCAGCGATACTTCGGGGGGAAAGCTGAGAGGTGAGATTGTGTTTGATCCAAATGTGTCTTCATCCTGGAGGGTGAGTGATGAGCCGAGCTCAGCATCTGTAATCCTCGGCTGTTTTTGTTTGAAAATTCGCACGAAGCATGTCCATCACAGAGAAGGGCTGCAGACAGAGTTTTACTGGAACTGATATTTGAATTCGCCTCACTTTTTGTGCGTGAGGACATATACACTTTTAATGATACTGCAGTCGTTGTGTATGTTTAGTCGTCCAAAAGAGGACATTTTTGGACATATTTTTGGAAACAGCGTCTAAAACTGAGGCCTCTGTGTGGCGCCTTTCTCATTACATCAACAGAGAGCTAGCTAGGGAACAAACTAGCTAGGAAGCGCAACACGTGCTACTGGCTGGAGATCAGACAACAAACTGAAATAAAAGACAGTTTTCACTCTTTACAACAGGTCCAGATCATAAGCTATTCACTTAACCATTAACTCAATTTTTGGGTGGACTCATCAAGCTCCTATTCCACTCGGAGAGTCAAAGCTAGTTAGCCTATCTTGCTAATGTTAGCACTGATTACAGTAGTAGCTCATTTACCTTGACCAAGTGGTTTTAGTAATATGTAACCAGATTGTAACTCACACCAGCCTCAAGTCCAAATATGACACTTTCTACCATCTTGTTCTGCCGGCCCGACTTGCCCTACATATTTATCCCGACTGAGTTTTGTGAGAGCATTTCGCGCGGTTGTGATGCTATCGCTGTGTGAGAATATGTCCACAGTCAACAGACCAACAAAACAGCAGCAGGCAAAGTACTTAAATCGGCTTCTGTGTGGTAGTTCCTGCTCCATTAGGATTCTCCATGATGACACACACACACAGACTCACACACACACACACACACACACACACACACACACAGACTCACAGGGGGAAAACAATACAAGTGTCACAGCTGGTAATAATTGTTGTACACGTTAGCAGCAGAGATTACTTGAAGTGCATGCTATTTCGACACTGGCTGAGTCATTGGCTGCTGCACACGCTCTGTGTTGTGTTCAATGCCCGCTGCATTACAAAAGAAGGGCTGGAGCTTCTGTTAACTGTCTTTTCCTTCATGGGTCTAATGGTGGAGATGGCCAATGACCATAAATGTACAGCGCTCTGCGGTGTAGAAAACGTAGAGATGAACTCATAATGGTTCTCAAACTTTTTCTTTAAATTTTATGAACAATAAGCAATATTAACGGTTGGTGCTATCTCTGGAAAACAGCACATATGATGAAAAATGTTCGAGAAAATACAAAAGTATGCGTCAAAACAAACCCCAACCATCGATTTTCGCTCAATTATGTATTTTCAGTTTGACTTTAAGACTTTAAAAGCTTAAAGATAAGCAGTAAACACCGATTTTTTTCGCCCGCGATAGTCCTCCGTTTGAATACAGATGAAGAATTAAAATGCAGGTGCTGAATAACATCCTACGGGGGTCTGACCAGAACTAATGCCCCATAGGTCGCTTACCACGCAGCGCTGGAGCAGCTGCCAGCGCACCCTAGCAACAAGTAAGAGTGACTCACAGTCCATGTATCCCAGCATGCTTTGCCACCGCGGCCTGCCCTGCCATAATGGCCGCATGGAGAGATGAAAAGAGCCATGTGACACGAGCGGACACAGTCGCTCCGGCCTCATGCTGCTCGCCGCCTTTTCAAACACGGCTCGCATGGGGAGAGCGAGGACACGGGGCGGCTCGGGCAACAAGAGTCAACACAATCGGGCCAGAACAGAAGTTGTGTTCCTTTTTTTTATTATTTCCATTCGCTACAAAGGATTTGTGCATGTTGATGACATACCTGCATTTTTTTCTTTTCTCCTTCTGCATTAATTCCAAAACGCCTGTTCTCATTTTCCACTTCAGTGGTGCAGAATATTGCGGCTTTATTTTTCAGAAATAACTCATCAGAGCAGATTCCCGGAGAAGTTTACTGACCAGAATGAGAAAAAGCGGGAGCGGCAATCTGTTTTCCCGGCGCGCACACACTTGGACTTGTATTGTCCGACGGTCTCTGCGTAGTTTACCCCCGTAACATTTTACCGTGTGAAAAAAAAAAAGCGCCATCTGTGCTCGGGAGCCAGCAAACCGCCGCACCTCGGCCATCATTCCTCCAGTCCCTCCTGCATTGTGACGGTAATGGGACTTTAAATCAGTGCCTCGCACCCCTCAGGGTTCATTACAAGGTGACAGCCCATTGTGGCTGCTCTGTGATGACAACAAGTGGCAGTGGAAGGGAAGAGGAGGAGGAGGAGGGGGGGGGTAAAGGAGAAAGTGAGGCAGATGGTTTGGAGAGATGACAATGGCGCCATTTCACAGCGTATCCTCCACCTGTGGTGTGACGGAGGCGGCTGTCGGGGGGCTTTTGATGCCCGCTGTGATGAATGCAATGGATGAACATATCTCTTACTGACAGCCTGCGTATCCATGCTGATTGAGATGTCTAGACGATCACAACAGAGCGCTTTGAACACCAACTTTGGGATGCATTTGCTCAACCTTGGGCGGAATACAGAGAAAGTTGTGGGAAGAAGTAATTGAATGAATGTGGGGATGGCAATAAACATTTTGATTTAGGACATATGTGTGGTTCCTCATGCAAGAATCCAGTTTAAATGGTTCCTACACATCTCCCTCTGCACTTAAGTACACTTAGTAATCGCAATTATTCCAAGATTTCTCTTTGCGTGCTTCCCAAAGTGCAATTCAAATCAAGTTTAACTGCCCAAGACTATGTCTCCTACGCCCAGAGTATAAGATACGATGTCATAACATCAACAAAATGAAACCCTTTAATGTCGGGGCTTCACCGTGGGGAATGTGACCGCACGAACAAAACATCCACGGCGAATTCCTCCGAGCGACACATGAATCATGTCTCCGTGTGAGCATGTGTTACAGCGGCGAGCGGGAGAAATAATAAAAAGCCAGACAAGTTGTTTTAGGAGCGAGCAGGTGGTTCCTATAGTTCAAAGAGTGCAGGGATGAGGTTGTGTTTTCTTTCCTCCAGCAGAGCACAGCCCCCCCATCTGCTCTTTCTTCCCCCAAAAGGGGTTTCTGGAGTACTTCAGAGTTGCATTATTATCAGCAAAGTGCTTTTAAATCCGCTCCTGCTCAACACCAGGATGTCTTCTGCGAGCTAATCCTCGGGGATACGGATCCGTCGCTTTCCCCCGTCGTTCTCTCATGCCTGGCGTGCCTGAGACAGCTGGGAAAACAGTCTCCCCGCTCGGCGATCTCTGCACATACAATGGGGGATCTCAGGCCACCGCAGCGCCGCTCGGCCACGGAGCGCTTTACAGTAGTGAGCCGTGTGTTGCAGAAGAACAACATGGGCTCTTCTGTGGAGGATGGAGGGGGGGGGGGTGCTCACGCGAAAGGGAAGGTATCACATTAAATGTTGTTGTTTAGCACGCAGTGAGGTAAGAAACGGCGTATCCGTGACTCATAACGCTGAAGTGAACTCACAAGGTCCCTGCACTTGGATGAAAGATGGCTAGAAGCAGATTAAATAAATCATATTACATGCCTGAAAAGTAACCTTAGCAACAAAAGCATTCACAGAGCTCTGATTCCTGTGTGCAGGTACTTTCCTATTCTTTCTTTTTTCACGTAGCGCCTATCCCACTGAGGTTTTGTGGACATGTACTATTTTATCCCATTAAAAATGCACCGTCGCTGTCTAGACGAACGCAGTGGACGCCGCGCGCCATCTTGCTCTTCTTCTGCTTTAGTGCTGGATTCCTCCTCATTAGAATAATGACTTCATAATGATAATAATTATCACAATAAGCATTTGTATTTTTGAATAAAATGTTGAAGCAAACGTTGGTGTCATCCGACTTTACCTTTTTAAAAGTTAAGGACGGGGAAATGAAGCCGCGCAAGTTCAAAGTATTAATCTCTCTTCAGGACTTTGCAGAAGTGAACAGCGTCCCTGAGACTGAGGCTTATTTTCCTGAGTACAGAGAGGATGAGAGAGAGAGAGAGAGAGAGAGAGAGAGAGAGAGAGAGAGAGAGAGAGAGAGAGAGAGAGAGAGAGGAGCCACAAGCTGCAGAGAGGAAGAGAGTGTGGGGGGGGGATAAATATAGAGAACAGTGATAAAGAGGTAATCATCTCCACTCAAAGCATATTTTATCCAGTGGGGTTATTAGGAGGATGGAGATGAGTCAAATCCGCACAGACGTCTCCTTCTCTCTCTCTCTCTCTCCCCCCCTCCCCTCCTCTCTCTCTGTATTTACCCACTCTTGATCCTCTCTCCTCCTCATCCTCGAGTCCGACCTGCCTTGGCGCCGCGCCCGGCTCGCTCGTTCTCAACCATTCAAGACAATCCAGTGTTCCACTGATTCACGCTAATAGCCGGCGAATGGGCCAGCGCCGTTTGCAATACGCGCAGAGTGAAGCTATGGTTTTTAATTAAAAGTTTCACTTAAGCTTCCTCTCTCTCTTCTGTCATCTATCATAGTTGTTCTGTACCAGCAGAGCTCTTTGAGGAAGCGGGGACGTTGCTATATGGTTTCTGAAGATAGGGGGCAGTGTTCTCAAGGGTAAAATGCCATCAGAAACAGCTGAAAGCTGCATTAGAAGTTGAAGATGGCACTATGATGGACTTTTCTTCATGCAATATGAATACAAATGATGTTTAATTACCCTTTTCAGTCTCACAATTATTCTTATTGTCAATAATCAGTATGATGTGCATGATTTTTATTAATATAACGCATTGGAAAGCAACATGTTTAACTTCCAGTGTCCACTTTACACAGTTTCCACTGTCGAATGCAATCTAACTGATGTACTTTCCAACTTCCTGCAGCTGAATCTCACTCTGCTTTGGTTGCAACACTTGCACATTAATCCATTTATGTCCCCTCCTCGTTGCTTCCTCTTTAGTTAGCGGACAGACCGGTGTCTCCCTCCTAATTCAGCGCCATCCTGAAGATGAATCCGCTTGCCTCCTGCATCAAGACAGAAATAGCTCTTAATAATGAAAGATTGATGCAAAGTAAGCTTGTCATTACATGCTGCAGTAGACAATTAGGTGCCTCCCAACACACAGCAGCCCTCTCTGATTCCCCTCCTCTTCCTCCCTCTCGTCGTACTACTTAGTTTCTCTCCTTTTTCTTTTCCCGCACTGACAAAGTTGCTGAAGTCATTTGCTTAAATTTGTTTGGTTTGAGTCCAGTGGGACAACGCAACAAGCCCGAGATTCATTCAGCGAGCTGATGACAAATAGCCGATGCCCTCCCTGCAGCAGGTTTCAGACTTTCTTCACTGCTGGGACCAAAAGCTCATTAAAATAAATTACATTTTTTTGGTCATGTGGGGACGCACACAGACGGAGGCCCGACTTTAAGAAGCACTTTCAAGCAAAACTTTTCATCATTAGACAAGAGGTTAAAGGGACACTTTAATGTTCTTCTTAATAAGCTTATTTGTTTGCATTCAATATGAAGCTACAGCTAGGAGACAGTTAGCGTAGCTCAGGATGAAGACTAGGAGCAGCTTGCAGCTAGCTTGGACCTTTTAAAGCTCACAATTAGCATGCTACACCTCTCATACAAAAACTAGCAAAGTTTTACCGGGCTTTGTGGGTAATAAAACACGATATAATGTTAGCTACTGGAGGAAGGGACTCAAATGAGTACGATGTTATGCTAAATCTGCACGTTGCTGTACATATGACGGACCACATGGCGTACGTTTCATGTAAACAAATGTATATTTGTCATATTAGGCTTATTTCCTTTCCAGGACGTCACGGCTTGGGTGTAATCTCTGGCGTGAGTTTGTCGAAGTGACGTAAAAGGGCCAAAATGCACAGTAAATTCAAAATGGCTGACTTCCAGTTGTGTTTCGGGAGTGTCTTAAAACTTGTATTCTCTCGACTGACCAGCAGGGGGCGACTCGACCGGCCGTAAAAGAAGTATTGTATAGAAATCTATGAGAAAATTACTTGATTTATGACCTCAGTAAACCTTGTGAACATGAGTTTAGGGTCTCAGTTCATTTGGTAAATTATGGTCCGTGATCCAAGATGGCGACGGCAAAATGGCCGAACTCAAGGCTTCATGACGGCAACCCACAAACCAATGGGTGACGTCACAACGGCGAGGTCCACTATGGTACAAACAAAGAGTGGTATCCATCTACCAACTCTCGGCAAGAAAGCCAATAAGTGTGTGTCCAAAAATGCCAAACTATACCCATTAATTTAAAGGCAAACACACACTTAAATTCTTTGAAATTCATGAATTTACAAGATACCGTAAGATACCTTTCCTGGCCGACAGCAGCTGTAACACTGTCCCCCTTCCAACACATTCGCCCAACACACACACAATTCTTCCACTGTTTAACCCGGTCCACTTCTCCAGGTGCTCCCATTGAAATCCCTGTTACCTCCCCTCAAGTCTCTCAACCCCCTCGCCGCTGAGGCCCGTCCCCGTGACAGTGCCTGAATGCATTCATAAACACTGGGAGGACCGACGTCTCAATGGGCCGCCTATTCCCCCCGCTATCGGCTTACAGCCTATAATTACGGCCAATCATCTTGGATCAAGCACGTCTGCGTGAGCGGGCCAACGTAACATCTGCTGCCTCGGCCGGCAGGCCAAGAAGGACTTGTATACTGAAAGGTGAGCTAATTGTGGAGGGAGGACGGGAGAAGGGAGCGTAATGTTAACAGGTACCAAAAAGCCTATTCAGAAACCGACACACAGGGGAATTATTATTATTTTTTCCTCTCCCCGGGAGCAGGTGCCCAAAGGTATTTCTTATCGTCCTTATGCCAGCGCAGCATTCTTATCTGCATAGGGGAAAATGCTCAAGGGCACGGCGATAAATATCCAAGGAGTCACATTTTGGAGTGCAGTAAAGGAAATACTTGAAGTCTGCTGTTTTTAAATGAAGCCCATCGAGATGCGAGTTCACCATGAAGATCTCTATAAATAACATTACAAGTAGTTCTGAGGCAGTTTGGAAGTTGTTAAAATGACTAATGCCCTAATGTAACCGGAGTGTGCTATAACTTTGAGGGGCTCTGTCATACAAAGGGATACTTTTGTGTTCTTCAAGGGTATATATATATATTCCCCTCTGTGTTGCAATGGCTGTGAGAGAAATATCTACCAGGGTCCACTGATCGTCCCGCTTAAATACGTTTACTTTGGTTTGCAAGGGGTGAGATAATGTTATGCTAAGTTACTCACCGAGGCTATTAATCCTCTCCAAGACGAGCCGCATCACACTGACTGGGAATGTGTGATTGGCAGCAGGCGAAAAGCTCATTTTTGTGGTCTGGGACGACGCAGGCTTTTTGTTTTTTTTTATCTCATCTGCAAACCGCCGGCCGCAAGACAACGTACGTACACAGAGCGCCGGCGGTCTTGGCACGCGTCACACCTCACACCTCCTTTCCAAAAGATTGGTTTCCGATGCTTTCTCCAAAGAGGGGAGCTACGACAGGAATGCACGCTATTAAAAACCCTTTCTGTTTATCGTCCTCAATGCATGTCTATGCGTCCACCGACGCCCATCAACAAGTTAATCAGACTCGGAGCCCTGATGATTTAAATTTGGACTTCAGTGCAAAACCAACCAACCAACTAAACCTCCTCCAAAAGAAGATCACATCCAGCTCTGAGCCTCGCTAGCTGGCCTCCCTGCTGAACAACAAGCAGCCAGAAAGAACCAGACGGGAGAGAAATAAATTGTCGCTTTTGGAAGCTGAGTTCGGCAGCACCGTCCTCACCGCAGACAACACGACAGCAGGAGCGCTGGAGCTGTCACGGCTGGAGTTTATAGGGATGAATATCGATCTCCTAATGGAGGAGAGGGAGGGCGGATTCAGGCCACATGTTCCCGGGCATCCTGTCCATCACACTTCAGGAGTCCTTATAATTAAAGTCGGTTAATAAAAGGTTCAAATGTTTTTCCTTCTTCTTCTTCTTCTTGGATTCAGCCACTCTGAATTCAGCCGGTGAACACTGCCGTCACAGTCTCACGCAGGAATGAATTGAATAAACATTTATCCAGCAAATCCGCACACTATTTGAGAAATCTTTTATTAAATTGTGTTCACACTGGAAGAATGCGCGCTATTCACATGAAAAATAATCCCACGCAGAACCGCTCGGTGCCAAAAAGTCAAGAATCAATGCTCGATCAAAAAAACAATCTCAGAGGCGTTGGCGGACTTTTTTTTTCTTCCCCCTTGAGCTTCTCCAATTCAAACGTTTTAATTGGATGCCGTTCTTTAAACATTATTTCAGCATATTTTACAGCTCAATTGCAACTGTTTGTTGTCATTTTCAATATAAAACTGTACAAAACCAATAGAAGCAACGCAAGTATTAGAGAAGTTGAGAAATTACACCACCACAAAGTTAAACAAATGATTAAAAAAGATGCTAATCAACAATTAAATACAGTTAAACATCCAAATACATCAGACATCCGATCATCACAGATGGTCCAGGTTAAACTACCAGCTATTGTCCTCATTTCTTTGCATATTTCTCCTCCTGGTTAATGAGACGGAGAGATCATTTCTCATACGCTGCTACATTAAGCGAACCATACGCTCGCTGGGAGAAAATCCACCAGAGAGCCGTGCGAATCAGATTAGCATCTGACGTGATCCGACGGGGGAAATCGCACCGCAGAAGGGGACCACCCAAGAAAAATATGATCCATTTAATAGCGTTGCTGTTTATCCAAAAGAACATAACTCATTGGTACAAATGTACTTATTCCAGGGTGCAAAAATAAGAAGAAATAAACAGAATCCAGGACATCCTTCATGTGAATTTATGTATTTTCTTGGTTATGTGACTTCCGTTAGCTCCAATAGCAGTTAAATAAGAGCGGTGGATCGTAAATGGGACCAAATATGTGTTTTTTTACTCTCTTTAGTGCTCATTTTATTCTTTTTCTAGTAGAGCTGTGAAGTGAAATAGCTTTCAGAAGACCATACAGGCGAGAAGAAGAAGTGGTTTACTGCTGAAGTGAGAGGCGGAAGAGACCTTTCATGTACGAACGAAATCCACAAATATGGCGAGTTCGGATATCACATTCCTTTAGAGAAAAAAACACACACATCTAATGTCTCTGCAGCTCAGGAGAATTCGCTATCAAGCAAATTTCATTAGAGGCGTAAAGAGGGAAGACCGTGAACCAGATCCCTTGTCGCCTCTGCTGCTTTTTTTTTTTGTCCGGGCAACACCCTGTTTGACCTCATGTTTAGTCTTAGAAGGGGGTCATTAAGGGCTTAAGCTGCAATGTAATGAAAATGTTGTGACAGCAGCAAAGGGGTGAAGTAAAAACAGGCTTTAGCAGACAGCTGAGCCTCCACTCCGGGGACCAACAGGAGGGTTTAGAGAGGGAGGGAAATGATGGTTATCTCGCACACCCTTGAGACATTGATATTAGCCTACGAGACCGGCGGATGGACTTGATGATAACCTCCTGAGCGCCGCTGAAAGCCTGTCATAGTGCCGGGGTGTTGGCTCTGAGGAGGTCGAGGCAAGGGGAGGATGGTACATGTTGAAATATGTGTGTGAAAAGTGTAAAAATTGAGCGTGGCACGCTCTCAAAACCACAGAAAAAAAATGACACGAGCAGGGGGCGGAGGAAATCTCGGAGGAAATTTGATTAATTTGGCAACAGCGGTAATTTAATCGAAAACGAAACGCTCCGCTCCCACGAATTAAACTAAATTCGAGGAGCGTATGTGTGCAAGCAGCTTGTTACCAGCTAGCAGCCACTGCCCCCCCCCACCCCATTTTTTTTCATTCATCATAATTCTGTGTGTTGTTTTTCCACCGTATGGTTGCCGGTGAGTTGGATGTGACAAAAATGAAGAGTAATGCGCTTTGTCCGCAGCTCCTTCATCCTGCTTTTGCCGCCGTTTGTTTGTTTCTTTTTTTTTTCACCGCTCGATCTCCCCGCGAGTCCAAAAAGCACTTCCACAGCGCTCGAACCAGAAATCCCAAAAACGCTCGGTGCCAGAAGCCGAGAGTCGGCCTCGCTTTTTGGACCGCGGCCGGCCTCTCCCTGTACTCGTCTGTGAGAACAAACACCACAGATATGCTACACACACACACACACACACACACACACACACGGCACAGCCCCGCGTCAGTGATGGAGAACATGACTCTGTTGGGAAAAGCTACTCAAGTCACCTTAAATAAGAGTTGTATTTCAGTCTTAAATGACCAATTGATTGCATGCTATTAAACGGCAATAGAGATGATGCAGAGGAGCGGCCGCTGCCTGATGACTAAAGGCCTTTTCCACACCGGGGTAGCGACACATAACCGGCAAGAAAACACAGAGTAATTCACACGGACAGCATCTGGCAGCGTGTCTGAGGTAAATTGTTCTCGTGTACGTCATTTTGTCGAGTGAACACTGACGCTGTGTGTATGTCTCGGGCTTTTATTGTGAAAGGCGTGGCGTGGCGTGGATCTGATATGAGGTGCCTCTGATTAAGTAGAAAAGAGCAATAAAGTTGGTTCTTTGTTCGCACTTTGAGCGTCATGATTGGTCGATGACTACATTTTACACTTCTTTTGCCGGGTAATGTTGGCGGTGTGTGTGAAAATACTCAAGACGAAGAAGAAAACAGTTGGAAAGAACTATATTTGTCAGTAAAGGCCTCCACTTGTGAGGCATTTACGGACAAATATATGTATCAAATGAGCATCCATCCATGCATCCATGCATCTATCCATCCATCTTGCAAACTTCGCCCACAAAATGTCTGTTCATCATAGTCCGTCTTCATCAAAGGCCTCGCTAATTCCTCCAGCACAGTTCCATCAAATCATTTCGTCGGCCATATTTATTATCTTTACTGTTGACGTGCAACCGCGAGGACGCTTCCTTCAGTAAGCAACCACTACGGTTGCAACCAATGTGAGCAACGTACAGGTTGACCACCACAAAACAAGGCATGAAACACCGCCTCCCCGCCTGGCAGCGCGTGAATCACTGCGGTTTTTTGACATTGTTCATCGCCCGAGGCCAGATTCTCTGCACACCAATCTTTTCATCCGTCGCCTCCACCTCCCTCCTCCTCCTCCCCGTACTTTCCTCCTGTCTCATAAATGGGCCAGTCTGCAGACAAGAAGCCTGGAGGAGGGACAGAACTATTATCTCTCTCGCAGCAGCAGCTCGTAGCAGGAGCTCTCCGGCAGCAGATAGGATTCTCAAACAAGCTGCTGTGCTCGCTCAGATTGCTCGCCAGCTCCGGTCCTTACGTCCTCAAACTCTCTAACGTGACCAGCGCCGGCGCCGGCTTTCAGACTCTCCACTCCGGAGGCGCCGACGTAGCCAAACTGATTCTTCAAGGCTACTCTGTGAGCATGTCGTACAACATATTTTACTGTTTTAGGCAAACACAGATTTTGTTTTCTCCAGGCAGGAGGCAGCACTTCAGGAAAATCGGCACGACGTCTTCATCAGATGATATCAGTGAGAACTTCTAGCATTTTTTAAGAGAGTTGTAAGAGTTTAATGTACAGCATCTTCACAATGTTAATTTGTTTGGTGTTTTTCTCAGCTCCTTCATTCCCGCCATGTATCTCTGTATACTTAGAGGTCGACTTTCCAAGTTTAAACGTGCAGCATCATCTACCATCCTGAAGGTGATGCTCATCAAGTTACCGTCAAGTTAGAGTAACACTTGTGATCTGGTCAATAACCACGTTTAAATTAGCATTTAAAAAAAAAAAGGCAATGAAAAAAAAAAGTCGATAATTTTTTTCTTCATTGTCCTCATTTTTAATTTTTTTCTTTTTGGTCCTAATTTTTTTTTTTCATTTTTTTTTTTTGTCGTATTTTTATTTTTTTTTGTGTGTGGCGGAAATGGGTTTCCATAGTTTCCTTATCAAAATGTGGTGCCTACATTACCCACAATGCAACTTCACCACCAACATCGGCTGAGACTATTTATCAAACTTCACGCCGCTCCCCCCCTGGAGACACAAAACACTATAAAAAATATATATTTTTTTAGCGTATGCAGTAGGACTACCATAGAACTAGTAGTACTATAGTACTAATATGTGAAATACCCTTAGCAGCTTGTACTGTACTGTTGTCTCCGGGCAGAAAGAGCTTCAAGGCTTCATTCTGATTGTGCCAAGTTGTGCCGGCACAAACCGCAAAGTGCTCGTCCTCCTCTCCGCGCTCGCTGCAGCTTCATCCTCTTGTTGTTCGCTGACAGATGGCGGGGCTTCCTGCTGCAGTCGCTCGTCTCCTTCAAGGTTCGACAAGTTGTGTGTCGCGCACCCGCACATCGGTTTTGCACAAAAATTGTCAGCCGGCCTCGAAAGTATCGCAATTTTTAATCTAGATCTTTGGTAAAAATATGTGTGTTGAACCACATTTATAAGAGTTTTAACTCCTGTTGCATGCTTTATTCATGCAATACATGTTTCTGGAAGAGCAATTTGTTTAGTAGCTGAATGTCTCTGTGTGTCATGTGACCCTGCCCTTGCAATATCCCTGCTGCTGACGACATGTAGTCACACTTCTGCCTTTGTGATGGTGCACAGCTGCATTGCTGTGTTGTCCTTGCGTCTATTCTGCTGCAGCCTTGTTGTTTCTTCTACCTGACAGACTCTCAGTTTCTGCCCCATTACCCCCCCATTAACGGCCTACAGCGGGGCCAGGAGGACCTGAGGTTGATTCAGGTCCTCTACAGGGATCAACCTGGATCAACAACGGCAAACTGTAAGTGGAAAAAGGCCAAAGAACTTAATTGTGTCTGTTTTTTTCATGAATGGGGCTTTAACAGATCAACTCCGTCTCATTTGGGGAAGCACAGGTGGCGGATGTGCAACTCATCCGTCATCTTCCCGCTCTCAAGCCTCACATATCTGCGAGTGGAAACAAAAAATAAATTCTCGCTATCACTTAAACGGGATGTTTTTTGTTTTTTTTCCGGCATGCTGCTAAGAAATTGTAAACTAGATGTCTGGATTGTAATTTTCTTTTCACCGGAGAATCAATAGATTCTTGCGGCGCTCCTGACTCAACCTGCTGAAGCGTGCCGCTCAGCCTAATGGACCCGCAAGCTCCCATCTGTTAGCGAAAGAGATCTCAGCGGGTCCTCTCTCCACTCACAGGATGCCGAGCGCAGACGGAAACAAGGCGACTTTTATGGGAACTCCACGAGTCGTCTGGAAAACAAGTGCGGGACGAGCACGCGGCCGTTAACCTTCGGACGCGTGGGGCAGAAAAACAGCTTTTTCTTTTTCACAAGCGAAGCATCGACCTCGCTGCGTCCGATTCAGAACCAAGATGAGCGGGTTGGCGGGTTTTGGGGATGACTCAAGTTTCCCCAAAGATCATAAAGCTGGTTCACTTTCAACTAGAGGAGTTATTCAGGGTACACTACATGCCGCACGGCTGAGTAGATTACAACCATCAAAAAAAGCAGCCGACCGCCTCCCGACCAATCAGATCGCAGGGAAAACTGATCCACCACACCTACGGGATCCTGTTGAACGTTGAAGTGCAATGCAATAAAGATTTATTGAGACATTGAGGATGGGTAGAACGATATTTATGTCCCAAAAAAATGTTTGCGCAACCATTTGTACTTACTCTGACTGAAGGAATCCCCAATGTGAGGCTCAGTGAGGCCAAGGAGACGAAGTTGGGCCGGCTTGTTTGTACATTTGCTTTGAGATCTTTTCAATTCCCTGAAAAGGATTGTGGGAACTCTGGCGGCCTTACAGCTTTTAGTGGAAGTTCTTCCACCTTTCCCCCCCCAGGACCGATCAACAGACGTCTTCTCCCGATGCATTTTCCTCTGAATTGCTTTAAAATATCCCACAATGACGCATTGCTAAACGCCGCATCTCAACAAGATGGAATATCCCTCTGTGATCAGACTAATGTGTTGTTGTCTGCCGCTGCACTCTCTCTCCTTCTCCTCCTCCTCCCAGGCCTCTCCTCTGTGTGAATTATGAACGCCTGCTCCCGGAGAGCAATGGCTTAAACCAGCGTGCGGGTATTTAACCGAACATTTAAAACATTAGCCAGATACTTGGAGCCTTGCGCCGCCAGCGACAAGAGGAGGACAGATTGAAGAAGGGAAACAGGAAAAAGGAGGCGGAGAGGAGAGACGTGGAGACATGGGAAATAGGTTGCGGTCGCTCGTAAAAAAAAAATGGTTGAAAGCAGGAAAGAAAACATGTTCCCCCTGACCGCACGAGGCTTTGATGGCACTTGATGAACTCTGGTGTGTGGGCGTGGGACAGAGACAGAAAGAGAGAGAGAGAGAGAGAGAGAGAGAGAGAGAGAGAGAGAGAGGTAGGCACCACCAGCACTTTGGCTAAATCCATCACCCACATGGTTTAATCCAATGTGTTGTTTGGCGGCGGCGTTCGCTCGCCGGCTGCTCTTGGCCGCGCTGACTAACCCCGAGCCGTCAACAGCGCTCGTCAGCGAGGGAGACAATCTCTCTGCGGTAATTGTTCGAAATTGTATTTCCACTCATTCCAGATTTATGTCAGCTGCCATTCACTGGCGGAGCTTTCGCTCTCAGTCTTTACTGGTCTGAAGGCGAACACTGACACGGCAGCGGGGGCGACCCGAAAGTCAGAGTATTCCTGAGCACTTTGTCCACGGAAACTTGATCCGTTGCAACTGTGTAAGCTCCGCCCCCTCAGGGATGTTCCAGACGTTTGATTGGACGAAACGTAAGCGCGATATCTCCAGAAAACAAACCGTATTCAAAATGGAGGCATTTTGATGTAAATACTCTTCTCACTTTAACAGTAAATGATTAATGCGATTAAAAAAAACATATTAAGTATTGTTTTTTTCTTATTGGCCACTTGGGGGCAGCACAGCCAGCTGTAAAAACAATATTGACATATTAACCCTTTAAGCACGGAGCCGTCGGCGCCGACACAAAGTGAACTGGAAGCAAAACTCATTTTACTCCAATATATTTACTCCAATATAACTCCAATATATGCACAATCTGAAAGCTAAGAAGCGTAGCTTTCTAATGCCATGCAGCATTGTTTTAAGCCCTAATACAATATAATAATGACTAATACGTGTCAGATTTTGAAAGTTAAATTTCTCCTGAAAAAAAGAGCAAAATAATTTTCCCAAAAGGACATTTTTTGACATATTTATTCATAAATAAATTGATAAAAATGTACTCGGCGGTCATCATTACAGTACTAAGAGGCTTAACATCATCTAAAGTAGATTTTCTGAATGTTTTAAACACATTTAGCAGACATTTGCATTTATCTGGAGTGATTTTTTTGTCTCAAGTGCAAGAACTGTCTCTGCTTATAGCTTTGAATTTGGTTTGTACCGATCCTGAGGGAAATATCTTGCTCTTAAGCAGATAAATGCTCCACTACGTTCACAGGCTACTCACAACAAGACTTCAGCAAACCCTTCTCGCTGAGAACAGCTGCCCAAAAAGTTGATGAGAGAATTAAAACTTAAACCAAAACAATAAAGTCGTGCACCATGAAACCAAAACAAAGAGCCGAAAGCTGCTAAAACTCCCCCTGTGGCGCTGAGAGGAACTGCAGGGGCCGGTTCTAATCATCCGTGGGTTCATCACAACAAGAGCTCCACTTTTATAAAGAAGCATTGGTTCGTGCAGCTTTAACGGTCAACATTTAAAACAAATACTTCCCTCGACATCGTGTGCTTTACTTCCACGTGAGGCCTCCGGCTCCGCAGACCTCACGCTCTGAGTCCTAATGAGACACAAAACCCTGTTTGTTTGAACAAAGCTCTGCAAACAGGATGAGCTATGAATCAGCAAATAAGATCTAACTTGTCACAGATGTGCTGGTGGGCAGGTTTGATGGTCAATTAATTAGAGGCCCTTGAAAAAAGCCACTTCCTGTAGGTTTAAGGGAGGAGGGAGGGGGGGTCATCGCTGTAATGGGATTAACCTCTCCATATTGGTCAAATTACTTAAATTGGCACGCTAATCTGATTTGGGTCCGGCTTCAGCACGAGTCTCCCGAACAACAACGACCGAAAAAGAGCCTTCATAACTTTTCATTTTGTCTGACTCTCCTGTATCTACAGTAGGTAACCGATATCCCATTATTCCCCCCCCCTCCTCCTCCCGTGACCTTTACATTTGGGGGCCGCTCCTCGAAGTAAACACAGTAATCAGGTTTCCTGGGCCTCAGCTGAGCCTAATTGAAGATACTCGACTGAGAACTCAATTGTGTAAGTGTGATTTAGTTAGTGCCTGGCCTAATTAAAGTCCTGGAAATGACCTCCAAAGTTCTGTGTGGCATTAATCAGCTAAGACACCTCATCAGCCGGCAGAGGAAGGTCTGCGAGAGCCTCACCCACACGGCATTAAGTCTGCATGTGTGTGTGTGTGTGCAGGGAGACTGATTTCCTGGTCTTTAACCTCCGGCACAGCTCTGACAGGATCAGCCACACTGTGCTCTATTGACAGCCCTAATCCCACCTCCGTGTTCAAACCCCTCCATCGCCTGCCTCCATTCTGATACTGCACACGTTCCTCATTTCCCCCCCGACATGTGGTCCCACGCACAGGGACCCGAGTTGTTTTAAGAGTTACCCCCTCTCGCCTCCACCTCCACCCAACCCCCCTCGCGCTCGAGAGACTTTCTGCTCCCCCTCCTGCGAACGTTTGCCATGGATCCGAGGAGGAAACGCATGCAAGTTTTGATTAAAGCGCTCGCTCGTGTTTTCTGGCTCCGAGCGGCTCAACCGTTAGCGCCCCGTATGCAGGTGCCAGGGCCCTTCTTCTGCACACGGCTTCATTTTTAAAAACCTGCGACTTCATGTCCCGCTTGACCTCCGCGTCCATATGTTCACTCGGACAACCTTTGGAGATGTTTAGCATTTCTTTTGGCCGCTAGCTGAACGACACAAGAGGAGACTTGCTCTGAAATCGGTGAAAAAGTTCCAGCACAAATGATTTAAAATGCATTTTTAAGGATAGTACAGTACGACGCTTTTAAAAGAGCAAAGGTGGATGTTTAATTTTTCAAGATATATATGTATTATTTCAATTTGTGTGCAGGATTTACTGAGTAGACACATCTAAAAACAAGCAGGGGTTTATTCTCTGGTAGCGAGGATCAATATGTCAGTTCTCTCACCACAACTCTTTTCTCAAAACTGTTGGGATTTGTTAAAGAAATACATTTAATGACATGCTGTTTTGTGTCCAATCTGGTCCCTGACACACCTCGCAAACCCAAGCTGTCAGGAGTAAAAACCCAGGGAGGTTTGTCTCTTTCTACCTTCCAGAGTCTGCGCTGTGGCCCCCCGGCAGTCGTTTTTTGTCTTATCGCTTTTCCACACAGTCCCCCTTCTGCAGCTTTGACAATTTTGAAACGCTGCTTTTGTTTTTCGTGGTACTCGGCAAAAGAGAGAGAATGAGAGGAAACGAGGCCTCAGAGGATCGCAGTACCATCAGCGTTAATGCAGGCGCTCTCCATCTGCTGTGGGAAGCTGCGGCGCATGCCAAGGAGCAACGACGTCAACGTGTGGCCGTGTTCATGTGTGTGTGTGTGTGTGTGTGTGCACGCGTGTAGGTATTATTGATACGAGCCGAGTGGATTCATGTCCCAAAAAAATTGAATCAAGGGGTGGGGCGTCGACAGCTTAAACTACCAGTCGGCACTTCGGTTAAGTACGCATGAGGAGCTCTTCCCCCGGTGCTGGTTTTTCCGTAAAAAAAAAAAGGTAATCTCCTCTTTTCTACACGTTGGACCTGTCATCGAGCTTCACTGCTACCGCTTAACTGATGCCAGCTTTGCTCCTCTGGTGTTGAGATTAAAGGAGGAGTGAGAGGAGCTAGATTAATTTGTGGCTAGAGACTAGAGAGGGAGGAAGGAAGCAAAGGAATCTGGGAAGAGAGGAAATGTAGATGACGGAGAGACGGCGAGGAAAAGGAACGTGACTTTACTTTATTATATTACAACATACCTTATTTAGCATTTACAGCCCGTATATATATACACACACTAAATGTATTGTTTAAAAACACACTTAATTGTAATTGTAAGATATATAAATGTAAAAAAAAAAGTTTATGTATTTGTCAACAATCAAAACTTCTCTTATGAAGAAAAACAGTTCATGAACGAGTAAAACTGTATAACAGCTGCAATACTTACTCATAAGTGAATACACACATGAACAAATACACTGAAAATGTAATGAAAACATATGAAGAAGACATGGAGCTCGGCGGTGTCGTCTTCATCAGCAGATGCTGAAACTGAGGACAGATCAGTATTTATGAATAAATACATATATGTGATTTATAAATATAATAAATGCATATAGAAGAAACATATTTCATGTCTTTAAACTTCATAGACAACCTGTGATGACTCATATGACGAGAGAATACTGCTTATCCATCACTACGCTTTGAGCCTAATGTATTAAAATCCCTATAGGCAGAAACTGTTCACCAGCACGTAGCTTATAGTCGTCTTTCTAATCCGCTTCATGAGAATAGTTTGACTTCTGCCGCAGGAGAGAATGTTAATGAAGCAACACCACCAACATCGTGTCCAATAGAAAGCTGCACTCAGCAGAGTAAAGATCACCTTCACCGCTTGATTGCGTTGATTAAAATGAATCCGACCCGCGTCGAGACACCGACGGGCCGCAAGACGTCGTGCAGCGCTCTTCGTTGAAACTCTAAAAACAATCAGCGCCGTGCGGAGGCAACGGGCTCAAAGTCAAATCCAATCGTGCCAAAAACAAAATGAAACTCACCACGCTGTCTGCCAGCGTTAGCGGCGGTTGAGTTGCGGCGATGAACTCATCAGCGTGTGTGTGTGTGTGTGTGTGTACTGTTGGTTCCCGTTAGCGGTTAGCTGTTAGCCAAACACACGATTCCAAAACACTAAAAGTGAGCAAACTGTTTTCCCTACACTCGAGTCTGTGGGCTCGACGACGGCACCCTCAGCTGTGTTGGCACTTAAGGCTCCTATTCAGTGGTTAGCGACTGCGGTTAGCATGCCACTCTTTCAATCAGAGGATAGATGGTTCGATCCCCGGCTCCACTAGTCCGTGTCCTTGAGCAAGACACTTAACCCCTGATTGGTCCTAATGTACGTCGCTTTGGATAAAAGCGTCAGCTAAATGTCATGAGTAAACAAGCAGTCAATGGCAATGTGAAACGTGTGAGTCACTGCAACCACAGCAGCTTCCTGAGCATGCAACCCAAATATTATGCTTTTTTTTTCTGCAGCAGATTGTGAGATTAGCCGTGGACAGACACTGAGGTGCACACTCGCTAACAGCAGCACGCACATATGAGTAAAAGAAGAGGAAGAAGTGCACGATTCAGTGTGATTGCAGTAAAGTATGCTAATAAAAGTGCTGAGAGTAGCACAAGCTTAATGTTAAACACCACATTAGCTTTGGGGACCCAACATGTGCTATAAAACAAGAGGCAGTCGCGCACATTAATATTTATGAGTCGGCACTAACGGCTCTGCTCTTTATCTCTGAGTATTTACTAAGTTTTCTGCTATTGATCGCGAGGAGAGCGCTATCTGCAGAGGCCGGAGCCGAGGGGTCGCGGTGACGGGTTCAGACCTGAGAGGTCACCGGTGACAAATTAGTCTGTTGACGGGTCAGCGCGAAGGGGTCGCGAGCCCGAGGGAGGAGGTCAGGGGTCAAGTTTGTACAGATATTAACTCACCGGGTTTCCGGCTACTGTCGGACGTCTTACGCAACGGAGAATAAAGTTTGCAGCCTCATACTTCTATGGGTTTTCCTCCACAGCACGCTTTTAGATTAGCATGGACCGCAGAGCAGCGCTATCAACGTTTATGAATACTTATTTTTAGCCATGCCGGCATCCAAATTAAAACGTCTGTCGCTTAAAACCCGTCAGCCTCAGAGGTACTTTGAGTTACTTGCGATTCGCAAACATCAGCATGCTAACACGCTAGGTGGCGAACATGTACGTATGAGCCGTGCATGCAACTCGATGAAGATGTGCACCGTTAAATACTTTTTTTTGTAATTATCCACTATGTTTACTCTCTATTACATCTGCTTTTTCATCATCTTCTGGCTCAACTCTCGTGTTCCTGCAAAAACACACACACACACACAGTGTTGTAACTCTTTGCTTGTCTTATTTTGTGAGATTGTAGTACAGTGTGTAAATTGGCCGCATAAATGTACCGCGCGGGGCACGCCGTGTGCAGATACTTTCTATCGCTCCATTACCTCCCTATTGATTGAAGGGTTGGACTTGATGTGTTAATCCGCTCTCCCTGGTGAAAGATTCCTGTCTATGGAGACACTAAACACACACACACACACACACACACACTCACACACACTCCCTCTCTCTCATGTGCAGAAAAAAAAAGAAAGTAATCAACTGAGAGTTCTACAAGGCTCCTCATTCACCTCGCAGTCTCCTGAAAGCCTTTGATCAAGAAGTGCTTAGGTTTCACATAAACGGTTGGATACCTTTCAGAGACCATGCTAAGCACACAGCTACTCGGGGGGATTTAGCCTACTTTAATGCCTGTTTTCAGAGCTTCTCGCTGGTATTTGAGCCAACGCGTTAGCCGAGGTGCACGGCGAGTTATGAACCGCCACACAAGTCGATACCGCGGAGGCCAATGTCATGAAATATCAGCTAAACCGCCGAAAAGGCTCTTCTTTGTTGCTCGACGACAAAAGCAGCAGGGCCTCCGAGTACCTTTTGTCAGCTCTTCTTGATGTTTTGGCTCTTTGCATTCAACACAATATAATATTATCTGAAACTAAGCAGCTCGCGGTGAGGCTGCATTCACCAGAAAAAGGGGGAAATAACATCTGTAAAATAGTTTAAACTGAGAAATAAGTCAGATCTGCATTTTGTTTTTCTTGATGGATTAAATACCGACAAAAATCCTGTGACAAATTCTCATATTTTTGCAATAACTGCGTCCCGCCTCTGCGCCGTCTTTCTGACTGACGGCACATCTTTGTTTGGCGACGCTCCCGAGACGCCCTCGAGTGAAACGAACCATTTAGAAATCTTATCAAATAAACATGTGCGCGCGTTTGTCGCCGTGTGTTCGTCTCTTTGTTGGGACACGACAGACACAATCCCCTCTCCGACGTCTCGATTGTAGACCTTGTGTTGTTTCTCTCAGAAACTCTTTGTCCCCATTTACACACGGGTTCATGAACGCGTCGTAGTTTACTCCCCTTAAAACAAATGCAATTCACAGTGTTCATGTTGACTCTTTTGTCTCTAGTCGACACACACACACACACACGCACACACAGTAGGACTTCACTTCCTATTTCTGTTGTTGACTTTGCTTTCCTTGACTCCTTGCCCCCTCGTTTCCTTCAGATGAACCCCTTACAGAAAGACAGTGTCACACTAACCTCTTGGCACAAAATGCACCGCTTCAACGTTTTTTTTTTTCCGGCACTATTGACACAAAAAGAAGAAGAAAAAAAGGGAAAAACACTCACACAGCACCGGCGCTGCCATGAATCAAAGCGCAGAGCAGCGAAAGGTTAAAAGCTCCTGGGGCCTGCAGACACATTTTTCAGGGGGGCGGGTAATAGGATCAGGGCTTCCATAACTCCCCAGAACAGCCGATCCTCCCTCGTTTCTGCCCGTTTAGCCTTCAAAGAGAAAGTTTGTGTGTCTGTGACGGCCGGTCAGGGGGTTAAGAGGAAAGTGCATTTTTTCGGTCACAAACTCAATTTCCTTGGTGAGCTGAAGAGGCCATGCTTTTAAAAAAAACCCGGAGCATAAAGCCTGTTTAATTTGTCCCACATACAGTATCCTCCTCAACCTCTCACTCGGGGTGCAGAGCGACGGAGCCGATGAAGCGGCAGCAAGAAGAATCCGTCCTTAAGTCTTGACCCTTTGTCACTGTAATAATAACGGCCTCTGTATTCTGCCATCCGTCTGCGTCTTCATGTTGTTATCGTAATGTGGAAAATTTGTCAGCAAAGGAAATGAGGCCAAACAAATTAACCTTGTTCCTCATTATTAGCAAGCCCAATCTGTTATTTTTACATGAAGGCTTTTAAACGGTTCCCATCCATGCGGGGCTTTATCCTACTTGCCCTACGCTGTCATACGAGGTTGAGAGGGAACCGAGAAAAGAACAAAAGCACAAGCAATTCAGATTAAGTCACATTTTGAGGTCCACCAGCGCACTCACAATACAGCTGGGATATTTATTAGCACTCATGTCGGTCTTTAACGATGCTTAACGGACAGAGTGACGGTTCAAAATACAGAAAGCTATCACATTGACTTTGGTGCACCGACTGCTTTCATATAAACCTCCTCTGTCAGGGTATGAAGTGCTATGGCGGGGCTTGTGTCGTGTTTTTCTTGTTAGCTGAGGGGTTGTAAGGCGTTCTGTGGGGTCCTATTGTGTTTCTAAGGGGATTCTGAGTGGATTTTAAGTGGATTCTAAAAGGTTCTAAGGGGATTCTGACAGGTTCTAAGGGGATTCTGAGGTGTTCTAAGGGGTTTCTGAGGGGTTTTAAGGGGATTCTTAGAGGTTTTAAGGGGATTCGTAGAGGTTTTAAGGGGTTTCTGAGGGGTTTTAAGGGGATTCTTAGAGGTTTTAAGTGGATTCGTAGAGGTTCTAAGGGGATTCTGACAGGTTCTAATTGGCTTTTGAGGGGTTTCTGAGGGGTTCTAAGTGGTTTCTTAGAGGTTCTTAGTGATTTTTGAGGGGTTCTAAGTGGATTCTTAGAGGTTCTTAATTGATTGTATTAGTTGGCTCTTCATAGACATTATTTGTGTCTTTGCGGCGAAAGTCTTTTGTCTCACATCTCGTATCTCGGCGGAGGTTGTGTAGTGTGTGTAGTACTTCATTGTTGCATCACATGCCTCGTGATTCTTGGTGCAGCACTACTTCTTTTTTTTTTACATTGTAAGGTTGGATTTTTCCAAGGCCTCTGTCCACATCTGAGGACGCATTTCACCCGTCGTTATTCTAAATATGCCCGCCGCATTCGACACTGTGTGTAATCCCGGGCTAAAAGTAACACGACTCACCGCGGCCTTTTGTGTCGCGTACACGCCTCCACAATGTCATCAATTATCACCGTGCCTTTCTGAGGCTGTACGCGCCCGAGCGGCTGGACGGCTCGTCCCGTGACTGCGGGCGAATACATTTTAGCCGTCGTCACTTGAGCGAGGCGGACGCCGTCCCCGATAATTAAAAACAGCTCCATTGTCGTCCGCGGGGGCCGGCGCTGCTGTTCCCGAGCCCGGGGATCAGGTGACGATAACAGGCCGAGTGTGGAGCCGAGCCCGGCGGGAGGTGACGAGGGGGCAGGGTCCCCCGAGGGTGACCTTCGAGGGCCGGGCCTCGCTCACCAGCTGCTGCCGCCTGAAACGGGACACCCGAGCCCCCTCTGCTGCCATCCACCTGGATCGCTTACCTGACACGCATGTACAGTAGACTGGGCTGCACACACACACACACACACACACATACAGATGCCACTGGTATCCCTCTCTCACTCTGACGGTACTGTATAGTCATGCAAGCATCGCTCTCTGTCGGGGGAATGTACACTGAGTCAAGACTGGAGGCTTAGGCTGTCCTTTTTGTTTAGGGTCTCGCATTCTTTGGCCACTTTGGAAAGTCCATTTGTCTCGCAGATAACTCTGCTGTGGACGGCCATGTGCCATGTGATCCATGACACATGGCTTGGGTCTGATGATGAGCCTCACCAGGGTGGCGTGAGACATGGAAGTTCATGCATCTTCTGTTTTTAAGACACCTGTTTGGAAAGATTAGGGGCTAAAGAATCAGAATCTGCAACAAAAATCAAAATAAAACAAAGTCCTGGCCTGTTAGGAAGGAGTTTCAGTCAAAAAACTGTGTCGATTGGTTCAAAAATGGGAAAATATTACGTATTTTATGCCAAAAGATTGTCTGAATGGGGCATGCTGGGACTTAAAACGCGTACAGTTTCCAAAAGGTTAAAAGGCTTCGCAGCATGACACCATTAATTAATCCAGCAAGTTGACAGCTGTATAATATCATAACCTTTGGTTGCTGTTCCAGAACGGATCACCAGACTTTGAAGTGTTTCTCTTTATTCATCTGTTTCCTGTCTGCTGTCCAGCCGGCGATGAATTCAGGACTCTCAAGTCAAAATACTGGTTTCTTAATAATTTGTTTCTGCGGTTGCCAAATCCCCTCCAAAAAAACCCGAATCAGGTGGCAGCACCAAATAACTGTGTTGACACTGGCAACAATGGAGGAAGCTGCGGTGCCAACTGCCCGCCGACTAAAATAGTACATTTGCAGCGTCAAATCCCTCGATGGTTTCCGACCAGTAAACAAGGCCAAATGTGTGCTGGAATGCACGACCAAACCAGATGTACCACCACTGGTACTGGTGCCCAATGTCATTCATAAAACACATTCTTACTCCAGTAAATACAGACGCGTGGTCAGTGGTACTACCCTTCAAACTACGACGCCGAAGAAAGTCTTTCATGCATGCTGTCCTTTCAAAATAAACTTCCAGTGTTTTACTTGGTTAAATTAAGGCAACAAAAGTGCTTTTTTAAGCTGATAGGAAAACATTGTGTTTGCGTTACTATGTTTGTTATTTAAATGACGCAAATGGCCTTAGATTAGTATGTTACGTACCAAAAGTACGTCAAGATAAGTCAACGTTGAACAGCAGTCAGTCAACTGGGTGAGAGTCTTGTTGTATGTGTTTGTATCTCAGTGTTGTTGCGCAGCCAGGATACCCCTTAAAATCTCACTTTCTTTGTCAAATAAAGGTTAAATGCCGCGTACCAGCATGACCCCGAGGCCCGCTGCGGAAAAAAAGAGAGCGCCGCGTTAAGAAAATGTCCTCAAAGTTTACGAGTGTTTCTTAAAGGCCAGGCGGCATCGCGGGCAGCGATACATCACACTCCAACATACCTCGCAGCAGTCGAGCGAACGGCGAGAAACACTTGACAGCGCGTGTAAATGATCCTCCGGACAACCTCGCTGATTGCCGCGGCATCCCCAGAAACAAATCCATCACCTGATTACACCCACGCCTCTGTGGCAACACACACTCCTTTGGAAAGCCAGCGAGAGAAACAAACTGCCATACCTGTCATATTCACGAGTGCGAGAGGCCTCTGTTTGGAGCTGGGCGCTCGGGGCATGCTTAACACGATGACCCCTCCGGCGCTCTCGTTTGTCAGAGCGAGACAAACATTAACCAAAACCGTGGGAGTGGGAGTGGAGGAAACCCCCACAGCCCCTCCAAAGTTGGTTGGAGTGACAGAACAGGGAGTGACGCTGGATAAACACACACAGTGTTTGCGTGTCATAAGGTGCTTAGTATTAACAACCCCCCGGTCCCAAAGCAGGTTGAAAAGCAACAGACTAAATCAAACTTCAGTGTAACCAAAAGGGGCAAATGGGCCTTAATTCTCTGCAGCGAAGACCAACAGCTTCGCCGCCATATTACGCCGCCTGAGAGGAAATATTGAATCTGTCTGCAGCACCTCGTAAAAAGTCTCTCCTCGAGGCGACGTCGTTGTCGTCGTCGCGTTTGGCTCCCTCCAGTAACACTTTGCATCCACGGCCTCGGGTGATAAATAATTACTCGTCGGAGAGTCTTGACTTTTTTCTTCGGCGGTGTTTGCATGCTGTCCCCTCGCTCAGCGCTGTGGCACTCTGACAGCGTCAATTATTAACAAGCTGCTTTTCTGCCTCAGTGTGTTCTCTCTCTCTCTCTCGCTCTTTCTGTGTGTGTGTGTGTGTGTGTGGATTCTTGTGTTGTTTCTGTGCGAATAATACCACAGGGGAAAAAAATAAACTTTAGCTTGCCCGCATGAATGTGGGTTGACAGATGATTGCACGCAAATCACTTGTGTTTGTGTTTGAGTTCATATCTTTGGGTCCGACTGTCAGCTGGTGTTTCTGAAGGAAAAGAAAGGTGATCCAAAGTGCAATAATGCAGCCTGTGTGTGTGTGTGTGTGTGTGTGTGTGTTTTGTGTGTGTGTTTTGTGTGTGTGTGTGTGTGTGTAAGGGCCTCTGAGCATTATGGCCAAATGTCTATAATGAGTGGGAGGTAAACAGGGGCGCGTTCTCATTTATTCATAAGGCAAACAGACTGTGTGCAGTGAATGGGAATAAGTGTGTGATGATTTATTTAAAGCTATTTGTTTCAGGCCACGCAGGCTAATTTCCCCCCTGAAAACAAACAGAACTTTTTACCCCAACTCTGCCCCTCTTCTCCTGTTTGTATTGTCTCAAAATAACACCCATATTTTAACATTAATGTACACAGTATGAAGGAATAATTGCTGCAAAATGACCCAGAAAAGCAGATAATGCAATAGCTTTTTTTTGTGCCGGGGGGGATTAGATATGATAGATTTAAAACAAAACATAAATAATAAATATGTAAATGTCGGTATAAATGAGGTCCTACTCCTTTTCTATAATTTAGATACCGTAAATGAATGAATTCAATGTTTATCACATATACACCTAAATAATCATCTTAATGCATAAAACAAAACAAAAGTTACCAGATCGTTCATCTCCCTGAATACTTAAACATTAATCAGCTTTTCCGTGTGTGTTTCTGTCAACTCAAAGCATTTCTCCGGCTTCATTGAGCGCTCTCGGCTGGATTTGACTTAATCTGACCGCCGATCATGTTACTGTTGTTACTGCGCATGAAGTTATGTGCTATTTTGTGACAAACAACAGTTTATCCAGCTCCCTGAATGTTCATGTGCGGAGTCTCCGCTGGTTGCCTTTCAAACTCGCTGTGACAGCCAGACTCTGGGAAGCCATCGCGCCTGGCTAGCGTTAGCTAGGAAATAGTTGAAGCACGTAATTCCCCAAAATGACACAGACTTTGAATTTAGCATGTGTTATTGTGTGTGCGGATGGACTAAATTAACAACATACATCACACTTATTAGTGCGCTTTGGAGGTTTCGTGTAGATGGATTGTTCTTAGCTAAGCTAGCTTTCCCCTTCCACCTGCGCCAATTCTAACTCTTTATGCTACGCTAAAGCTAATTGCCTCCTGGCTCTGTTTCTCAGACTTGAAAGCGCTGAGATTGGGAGCATTTCAATCGCTCCTCAATGGCTGTAGTCGAGCCGGCGGCTTGAAGACAACGCCGCTGACAGCGCTAACGGTTCAAACAACAGAAGAAAAGTGCCGACAGGGCTAATGTGTTTTACCTGAGGGGGGAAACCCGGAGGGTGGATGCTAACCGCTTATGGAGTTGCAGCCGTGAGCTATCGTGATATGATACCGTTTTCACAAACTGTTAAAAGTTCCTCGTGGCAGCGTTCAGTCAACAAATCAGCTAACTCTACCGCAGTATTCTAGTTTGATTTTGAAGTAGCCGGAGGCATATTTGAGCTTCTGTGAGTGAGCAAGCGCTGAACACATGGAGACGACTCCCTTGTAGACCCATAGATTTAACCGAGAAGCTAAGCGTTCGTGCGTGATCTTGTGACTAAAAGGTTCCAGTGCCGAGCGCTACGCTAACAGGGCTAACTTCCCCTCCCTCGGGCGCGCTCGGGGGCTCTGCCCTCTCAGACGATCCGGCCGTCTGGTTTTCGAGTTCTGTCACCCTGCTTTCCATCCGGGAGGAAGGAAAATTTGAGCTTAACACGAACACACATTTAGTCATGTGTCAGGATCGATTATCGGCCTTTTTAAAGGAGCCGGCAGCTCTTTTGAAGAAGGTTCTCCTCGGGTAGGGATGCGTGAAAACCTCCAAGTCAAAACACACATGTCTGGAAAGAGTCCCGCGCCCAGAGAGATCTTAATTGCGCATTTTTTTGTACGTCGTCTGCTGTTCGCCGCGCACAGAAGTGACAGTTCAAAGAGCAGCCCCTCCTCCCCCTCGCCTTATTACTCAAGGATGACTTTAAAAAAACAACATTTTCGCCGCAGCATGTACATTGTTTGTCGGCCGCAATTTGAATGTTCTGTCACAGTGGGGGAAATCCACAGTGTGGTTCAAAACCAAACTATCGAAAAATGAAAATAACAAGAAAGTTCTGTCCCCACTCGATGCATGCGATACTTTATGTCGAATGTATGTTTACGGCGAATGTACACATGTCACTTGGTTACGTCTGGCCACGGCGCAACGTTCTTGCTTTGATGTATCTTCACGATAGAAAAAGCCAACTCCAAAATGTGAACGCGCGACGCGATCGCTCGCCCCTTTTTCGGCGGTTTTGATCAGGGTTGTGCGACGCGCCCGCCGGAGGTATTCACTGAGACTTGGCCGCGGATTAAAGGCCCGTGTCCGTGTCCCTGTGGGTGGGCCGCGGCGCTCGCGTGTGTGTGAGGCCACGTCTGCATGCATCTGCACAAGTGTGTGCACTTAAGGGAGAAGATGCACCGAGGACTCACACACGCCGTCAACGCTGCCTTCTTCTTCTTCTCCTTCAAAGCAATCTCCGATCCCCTCGCGCCATTTTACACGGCCTATATGATGCTCGTGCCACGCCACACGTGAGCACACACACATGCTCTGGATCTTGTTTTTACAAAGCGCCGGCGGGTTGTTATTGCACAGCCCACCCGTCCCCTCGCCACGCTCCTTCAACGTCCGCGTGTGCAAAAAAACAGGCTCATGAGTTGCGTGTTTGGAGACGAGGGTCTGGATGAATGGAGGTTTTTGGTGGCTTACTTTAGAGTTAAAGGAGGGGGGAAGGGGTGCAAGCTAATTGTGCACAGGTGACTCCACACAGGTGCTTTGGCGTCTCTGTGTTTGTGAGGGAAGAAGCATTAACGGAGGGAAAAAGAAAAGCACATCAAAGAGGTTTTTGAAGCTACCAGAAATTCCTGTCTTTCGGCAGCAGCTCAAACCCGCCCTCCCCCCCAAAAAAATTAAAAAAACCCTGCGACATGCGGTCAGCTGTTTTTTCAACGGGCAGACTTGAAGTTTCCTCCCAAACCCTTCTGATATGGAGCCCAACGCTCCCCCGACAGGGTCGATCCGGCAGATGTGGCCCGTCCATTTTTCTCTTTTCGTACTCAGCCGCCCCTTCAGGGGATCGAGCGGGGAGAGGATGGAGACTGTTTATTACGGCGAGGAGCCGTCTCTAAAGACGCCGCCCTCCCCCTCCCCCTCCTCCTCCTCCTCCTCCCATCCTCCGCTGACCCACTCAAGAAGAATACACAAGCACATTGAACAAGCCAACAAATGGACGTCTCGGCCCTCCCCGTTCCCTTCTGCTCCCACGACGGGATCAGGCGATCGGCGTGAATCCGCTTTGGAAATTCGTCGACTTTTCAACAGGTTTCCTCCCCCCCCCCCACACCCTCACCTCCTCCCGCTCTGCTCCCGCCTGTCAGTGCAATTCCTCCCAATCCGTCAGCAGAAGTCTGAGCGAGGAGAAGAAGGGCCTTTCAGCCAAGCGAAAAAACAAACAGGTGCAGCGGGAGGAGGAAAGAAAAAGATGGAGACCGCCGGGTGGGGGAGAGAGGAGGAATGGCAGCCGGTCCCTTCGGGGCGCGAGCTGTGATTGATACGCTGCATCAACGCAGCGTCACATTAAGACTACAGTTATTCTGCACAGTCACGGAGGTGTTTGCTGTTTCAAGCCCTCACTTTTACCGTCATGATGGAGGAGGTGGAGAGGCCCAAGCAGAGCCGGATCGCCAGATTAATCAACACACTAAATATACACACAGTCTATACACACACACACAGTCTGCTTGTGTAGCTGCGCAACCAGATGTGTAAGTGCAGACTGTTTAAATAAAAGGGAACTTCACTGGGAATAAGACCATGTTTTGAACCACATTGACCCGTCCATTTTCTGTTTCCTTCCTCGTAATTATCTTTTTTCAACATGGAGCAAACCTCCATATTGTTCCACTTTGTTTAAATAAAACTTTATTGTAGGAAACTTCGAGTTCGATCAAGCCCTTTGTGACCAAACTGCTGCTGGTTTTCATATTTCTAATAAATAACACTTGAATGTGCATCACACTTAGTTTATACACCAGATGTCGACTGAATTAAGTGGAATTATCTTTGTCTTAACCAACATTTTAACACTCCTGCCTGTTCTGTTTGTTACATCTTAATATTAAACTTAAAGATTTATGTCTCACATTGTCATTGACATCTTTTAAGACTGCTTTTAAAACGTTTTTTCTTCATTTAAAGTAAATTGAAGAGCAGGCAGACACAGTGGTGATAGGTGGGAACGCCAATAAATACGGTAATATTCAACATTACACTGTTATTTTAATAGAAAATAAGTTTTCTCCAGCTGATGGGGTGATTTTACTTGCTTGTAATTTTGTTGAAAACATATTTTTGAACCCTGATATTTTAATAGATTAACAGCAGTGTCTCCCCAGCTTAAGTATGACAACATCTGCTTTGTTTGTTTCCCTTTCCTTGTCCTCTTTTACATGAAATGACACACACAAGCTGGAGGGAAGAGCTGCCTTTCTAGCCCAGAGGGAGAGCGCCACTCCAACTTTTGACATTGTCCCCCCTCCTCTTCCCGCTGCCAGGAAAGCTGGAAAAAGGCTTCCAGCTCGCGAGCATCTTTTCAAGTCCTCTGACACCGCGGACCCCCGCGGGCCGGACCGAGATAAGCAGAGACAATGTGTGAAGGTGTAACAGTGGAGATAGGGAAGGCAGCGAGGCAGCGAGGCTGCGAGGCAGCAGGAAGTCGAGCTTGTTAGCTGCGTGAGCGGCACTGTAATGAGTCCCTCATGCTGCCGATACGGTCTGTTATTACACTGTACGCACGCTTTGCAGCCATTTCCATGAAGAATATACATTTCAAGGCCAGTATGAAGAAAATATTTACGTATGGCTTTTTTTTTTTTATTCAAGAAGTGCCTTAAAAATTCCAACATCTTAAGAAAACAACAGTCAGAACAGCACAATTAGATTGGTAATATAACCCCCGCCGACCCAAAAGGAAATCTATATTAGCTTCTTCTCGGACGCTCACACCAAAACACAACATGGTTTGGAGTCTTTTGAGGCACATCTGCTTCCAGAAAAGTGGCTCACAATACAAAGTAGACAGAAATTAGGAACACAACTCGGCCATTGTTCTCAGGCTCCCCGGGTTTAAACACACTTCCACTCACACACACACACACTCACACACACACACACTCGCCCCGAGCCGAGGAAGGCCGGCGACATCAAGTGTATTCGATTCACGAGGAGGCATGTTGAGGAAATCTGAGTCACAGTTTGGGGGAAAAGGAGCCGCTGCTGCTTGAATAACAGCGAGCGCCGTCTTCAGCCCGTAAGGCGGGCGACCCTTTCAGGAAAAACTAACTCGCGGCTCCGGCACTAAAAGCCGAGCGGAGACGAGCGTTTTCCAAAAAAAACGGAGAGCAAATCAACAAAACGAATGAAAACGAAATTAAAATCGAGGATAACGTTGTTTTTAGTACGAAACAAAAACAGTAAAAGAAGAAAAATTAGAGCGCAAATAATCTCTGAGGAGTTATCCAACATACATACGTACTGCTTGTGTACTTCTCCAATAAATACATTTCAAAAATACATATATTTTTAATATTCTTTCTTTTTTTTTGCTAGAAAAAAATTTCAAATTTGAAAGCAGCTGTGTATGTTTAAAATATGGCATTAAAATGCTGCTTTTTTTATTATCAAAAGCCCCACAATGTGATTTCACCCATCTTCATAGAGAAGCACTGCATACAATGTTGGACAAAGTAAAAACTTTAGTGCGGGGAGACGTGACGCAGATCCTTCAACAACTCAACGTGTTTTTAGAAGGAAAATAGCTCCATGAAACATCTCCATGAAACATCTCCATGAAACATCTCCATGAAACATCTCCATGAAACATCTCCATGACTGAGGATGAGAGGCTCTGAGGAGGGAACGGGAACGGAGAAATATTGCATATGTGGGATCTCGTCCTCTCTTGTATTGCTTAAAGTTAGAGCTGAGGACGGAGTACCAGGAACACTGCTGAGGGGTTTAAAGTCATATTATTTTGAGGAAAATAGTTGTAATATTTCAAGAATTAAATCCCATATTTTGAGAAAATGGCAGATATTTTGGCAAATATATTTTAGGAATACTTCCTGTAACATTTTGGTTATGTTCTCGAATATATAATTATATATTATGTGAACTATGCTGTGAATTTAAAACTAAACCCTATTAAATATATTTTTAATCTTATATTTGACTAGAATAAAGTCATATTACAAGTATGAGGTAAGAATATTACTAATAAAAGAGAATAAGTTAGAACTTTTACACTAAAATGTTATGATTTCAAGAACAAAAATAACTA
Source organism: Clinocottus analis (assembly GCF_023055335.1). NCBI lineage: Eukaryota > Metazoa > Chordata > Actinopteri > Perciformes > Cottidae > Clinocottus > Clinocottus analis. Next base: position 2,028,324 of record NW_027175920.1, read on the forward strand.
CATATGCTTGATACAATTAGCATGTTTTAGCATGACTCCATAAATACTATAAATATTTTTGCTTGCCAAAACACGATTTTCACAAAATACTCTCCTTATTCCTCATACATGTTACCGCTGTAATATTAGCCATGTTTCTTGTAAGATGACTTTTTTAGGGGACCCCCCCCCTCCAGCGCTCCTAATACTCCGCTCCAGTATTTCTGACAGTGAAAAACACATTCAGTCGTCCCAGCCGAAGAAGCGTCCCGTCATCTGGTAGAACTTCATGTTGAAGGGCCTGTAGAAGTCCCGTAGCCGCTGCACCACCTCGGGGTGGATGTTGGGATGGGTCCGCCCTTTGGTTTTGCCCAGGCAGTGGGGCTTGCTGCTGCCCTCGGCCTTCTTGAGGCACGGGAAGCCCTTGGTCTGGTTGAAGTAAAAGTGTTTGTCCGTGATGATCCTCTTGAGCCCCAGGAAGTCCTGCACGCGGCCCAGCTCTCCGGCCGGGTCGCTGATCAGCCGCTCGCCGCTCACGAACAGGATCTGCTCGGCGGGGAAGTGCTGCAGCCAGTTGTCCAGGTGCTTGGCGTAGATGCCGATCTGGACGGCGCTCCACGAGGTGTCGATGAGCCCCGTAGTCCTGTTTTTGAAGGTCAGGCTCTCGAAAGAGGGAATGTCGGGCTTCTTGGACAGCGTCTGCGTGTAGTCCGAGATGGCCCTGGTGACGGGGTCCCGCACCACCACGATCAGCTTGGTGGCCCGCGACATGGCGGCGATCCGGGCCGGAGCCTCTCGGGTCACAAAGTAGCTGGGGGTTTTCTCCATGGTGATCTGGCCCTCCAGAGTCTTGGGCATCAGCTCCCTGAGAGGAGAGAGGAGGAAAAAAGGAAGTGAGACGTTTGTTTGACCTGCACTGAACTGTAGCAGTCGTTCCTGCCGCTCTTACTACAATAAACATCACGACCGGACAGCTACGTTTGAGTCCAATCAATCCAGAATAACACTGGGAACCGTGTGTTTGCAGTGGGGGTATTTATTTGATCTCCATCAGGTGTCTTTGAGCTCAATTGGCTGCCAAGAGGTGTGACCAAATGTTGATTTTGCAGTTTTTGGCATCCTTGTGGTGATGGCGTGCAGATGCTACATCAAGTGCTCCTTCACGGAGCCCGAGGGCTTGTGAAATCAAAGAGGACTCCCATGGGTCCATTTTGGAAAAAGGGCGTATTCTTCACCCTGGAAAAAGAAGACCGTCAGTCTCTGTACCGGCACGATGGCAGCGCCGCTCATAAAATATTGATATTTGAGCCGAAAGGCGCTCCCAGCATCATTTATCTCCTTCACTTGTTGCGACAAATGGTGCAGGGAGCATCAGGAAGGTGCTCCAGCGACGCCATCCCGCCTCTGGCGGAGAGGGAGAAATGTTCTTTGCGGTTTAACATTGTCCTCATTTGCAACACGATTTGCTGTTTGGAGATGTAATAAAAAGCTGCACACACACACACACACACACACACACACACACTCGCGCAGGTCATATATCGGTATTTTAAATGAGGTCACATCCTGATTTTTATATTTTATACTGCTGTGAAAACCTATCCTGTATTATCAGTCACATGTTTCATATTTTATGGCGCTTGAAAGCATCATAATATTACTCAATGGAACCTCCGTTAGCGTTAGCTCGTTTATTTAGCCAACGGCTAACGTTATCTGGCTCTCCCGTCGACCGTTTTTTGAGCATCATCAGCGGTAAAAATTAAAGTGATTAACCGAAGATGTGAAGCGCTGGTTTGAACACGCGCAGGAGACTCTTTTTTAAAAATAAAAACTGGATATCTGCCCGGCGCGTCCTCCTCGCTTCCTCCTTTGCTTCTGACCCAGCCGCCTTTCAGGACTGCGACCTTAAGCAAAGCGGGTAAAAGCAGCCCATGAATGATTAACGCGCCCTCCCTCCGCCATTTAGAGCCTCTGCAGAAAACAGCTTTAAAATTCACCAAAGTACAGAATGCAGGCGTTAATTATTCATCCGCTTGGCTGCTGCTGCTGCTTAAAGGCAAAAGGAGGGCTGGCTGGCGCTGACAAAGTGGCCCATGCTGCTCCCAGGGTGGACGCCGTTTGCCACCCGTGACAGAACTACTGAGGTCCCTCTTGAAAAAAAACACACAACAACACTTCAGTTTGTCGGTTCGCATGCAAGCACGAGGACGCGCTATCAAAGTACGGACGCTTCTTTCCTTTTACCGCCGAGCGTCTCTCTCTCTCTCTCTCTGATGTGACGGGCATCTTTTATTTTCCTGCCTTTGCAGAAGGAAGCTGGTAAACAATCATGCTCCGTTTAACATACACGGAGGGAGATGAGACAGAGGGCACGGAGATCTTTTTGCAAGAGGAAGAGCTTGAGACAAACGGATGAAAGACACCGGCTGTCAGGATGGACGTCCTCCAAAGTAAACCACAAAGTACAAGCTTTTAAATTGCCCTTGAGCATTTATTGGGGGGGTCTGACGCAGAGCAATTGTTGTCTTAAAACAAACAAACATCGACAAAATGAGAAGCAACCAATCATCCCTAAAACATCAGTGTTTTGTTGAGCCATCCAATCACCGTGTTGCTCTACACGGCGCTCATTATTCCTTTCTGACTCGCTAAAGATCTCTGTCACTTGACTAGAAGCGTTTGCTGGAACAAGACGTTGTCTTTTCCTCCTTCAAAACCCGGCGGCGACCTCCGGTTCGCGTTTTAAAATGTGCATTCTCTCAACTGACCAGCAGGGGGCGACTCGGTCGGCGAAAGAAGTCCGATTGTGTCGACGTCTATGAGAAAATGACTCTACTTCTCTCTTCATTTATTCCCTCTGCAAACATTGTGAACACGGGTTCATCGTCTCGATCGCTAGTTTCATGTCTTCTCAACACAACGATGATGTTCATTTTGTAAATTATGGTCCCTTTTTAAAGTAAAAGCACCGTATTCCAACATCCAAAACCCCAACGTTTCACTTCATTTGCTCTTCTTCAGGAGACGGTTATGACGGTGAAACCGCTGCTGCCGGCCGAGCTCCTCGTACGAAGTGAAACGGATCTAAAAGCCAGAAGTCGATACCTTCAGGGCAATGTCAGAACACATCCACGCTGCGCGTGGCTGAGTGGAGACGGATCACAGGGTCAGCACAAGGAGGATGAGGAGGGGGAGGAAGGACCGCAGGAAGCGGTCGATAAGTGCAAGAGCCGCAAACACAGGTGCACCGACGTCTCGCCATCCGCCGCAACGTTGACCATCGCCCGACCTCCAGAGTCCTCTCGGTGTCTGCGACCTCTCCTGCAGCCGTGTAAAGAGCGACGTGGACAAGGCTCCTTTCCTCTCGCATTAGCGCTGCCCCATCGCCCCCAGAGAGAGCCGGTATGATGCCGCTGTAAAACAAACCCAACGCCACCGGAGACTGTAGACGGCTGCTGAGCTGACGCGTCGATAACACTAAAAAAACATAGAGACCGATTATTGACAAAAGGGGGACGAGGGGGCCGGGGGTCTTCCCCGACGAGGTCAACGAGACGCTGATCTGGGATCCGCTCGGCTTGAGAGAGGAGTCGCTGCTTCGCGGTGCAAAAGAGAGCATTATTGTTTCATGACAGAGAAACGAGCCGGCGCTACAGGAAGCATCCATATTTGATGGCGTGCGTCGAGCTTGTTCTGCGGTCGATGCACTCACGCCAGCGGCGTGGAGGTGCCAGGGCGACTCAGGGGGGACTTTGGGGGGCGGTACAAAGACGATGGACACTTTTTTGGAAGTTCGAGCATGAAGAGCCTCGTGTATCCAGGCTGATGAACATTTTTATAGGATTTGGGAGAATTGTTTCAGTTCATCTGTGGAGACGGACGCTGATTAAATGAAATTTAGTTTGGTTTATGAGGCGAAATCAATCGAAACATTGATACATGCTGGCAAAAAGATGCAGCAAAGCGATCGACTCGTTCTTATTCTTCTTCTCCTCCAGAGTTTTGGTCAGCAGCTAATGTAGCCGCTAGCCTTTAACCCCTTCATCCCTTTTCAACGCTTCTCAGTGTCGGTACTTTAAATTCTGCAATAATACGCCTAAAAACCTGTAAACACACTTTGACGTGTGAGTGAGTGTCAAAACAATGTGTGTAAACAACAAGTCGACGTCGTCAAATTGTTCTTTTTATCCAACTGAAAGTCCAAAGTAAAGAAAATAAGCGATGTTTTCAGAGAAGTCCGCGTGGTTCCCGGTGTGTGTGACCCGAGTCCGTCCAATCAGGAGGTGTGTGTGTCGCGTTCGGGGGCCGCCACGTTCCCGTTTTCGTTGCAATTATCTTCTGGACCTCTGGATCAGGTCTCATTGTTCATAAATCAACTCACGCGTGTGGATTTTTTTTCGGTAGAAGCGGCTTGTTTTGGATCGGCTCCAACATTTAGAAAAGGGCCTCCCGAAAAAAAGAAAGAAGCTAAATCGAGGAATTCTAGTCAATTTGGGGCATTTCTTTCCAAACAAATCACATTGTTGATTCATTTTTTCCGTGACCACGACCGCACCAAAAGTTACTTGTGAACTTTCTAGGCTTTTCAGCTCGACAAAGAGAACAAGAAACTCTTTTTTTTTTTTTTTTTTAACAGATCGACAAGTGAGTGAACCCCACTGGGGGTTTTCTTTTCCATGCTGCAGGAGACGCATGCGGCGCGCTCTAATGAAACTTTATTGGCAGGGAAGGTGATGTAACAGATGACAAACTGTCCAAGCGCTTGATATTTACTGCAGCTCCAGATCCCCACCGCTTTGATGTCTTCATCGCGCCGCTAAAATACGACTCCCTGAGCACGCCGAGGCATGAAACGCAGGGCAGCGGGATCCACTCATGAAACAAGACACAGACCCCGAAAAAAAGACCCCGAAAAATAAGAAACACGGCACATGAACCGCCTTTAAATCAAAAAAACTTTGGCAGGCATTTAAAGTACTGCAGAGTGAGAATATATTTAGGGTGACGAAGAAGTTTAGAACATAACAAACAGTTTGTGTACATGACAGAACATAACACATGCTGTAATTGTACGTCATTCCTCTCATATGGAACTAACTAGCTGCAGGAAGGTGCCAGGTCTCATTCAGGCGGCTCCATTAAAACATAGAAGAAAAAAAATCCAATGTACACAGTAATGCGCAGTACATCACTCAATGTGTCCTTTGTGGGCTCGTCTATAAAGCGACCGCTTTGGAATAAAGCGGCCTGACGCATCGCTGCTTTCGTTTCCCCCTCGCTGAACCGACATTTTTTTTTTTTTTACTCCACTCTTGCCCTCGTGACTCATGTCTGCCGGCTGCCGCTCGGGCCAAGAAGTCTGAACGCGCCACAGAGTCGTATTTACTGTACGCATAATAGGACAACATGACATTTGAATTAGGGAGATGTAAAAAAATAAAATAAAAAAAAAAGTGAACGAGGGCCATTTCCTGGTTGTTCTTTTCGGAAAAAGCAGCTTGGATCCGAGCCAATGTCTGTCAATTGACGGGGGGGAATTGTAAAGACATGGAGGCAAGTGGGCATGAGTGCCGTCCACTTCTCCTCCCCCACAAGCCTTTGATTCATCCCTCCCTCCCTCCCCCTCTCCTCCCTGCCCTGGCAGGCATAACTACACTCCCCACAGTGTTCCCCTGCCACCACCACCAGATAATAATCTTGTAATTGGCTCAATATTTCTGCTGTTAGCAGGCGAAAAAAGGCGCCGCTCTCGGTGGCTCGGACTCACCCGATATTTTCCGGGTCGGCGGATGCTAGCGGAGGTCAAAGGGAGACGAGGAGGAAGAGGAGGAGGAGGAGGAGGAAGGGGGTTGATTTAGAGTGATGGCTGCCGCGCGGTGAGGCTTTTACTGCTTTACTGTGCAGCAACACCTGCCCGGCAGGCCGCAATCGCAGACCGCCGCTGCGCTAACAGCGCGCGACAGCAAACGACTCCGTGGAAAACACTAACGAGGGTAAAAAGGGTGAAATGTGGCTTCCATCCCTCATCTGAGATCCTATTCATAGCGCTGGGGCGACAGGTGTGCTCCCCCCTGGTCCCCCCCTCCGGATAATCGTCTCGTTTTATGACCCAGACGGTCTCTCAAGTCCTGCAGGATTAGCCAACCTGACCGTTTCTTTCCTCTCCACTGGATCCTCGTGTCCTCGCGGTGTCACTTTTGCCCGCTCACCTGCACTTTACGGCTCTAAACTCCATCTCCTGCAGAGTTAAGTACTCCTCCCACTCGTCTACACAGGATTACTGCACCGCTGCAGTAGGAGAGTATCTGGAGTTTCAGTCTTCGGGGGCAGATGGCGCAGGACTTTGTTGCTGCAGAACGAGACGAGTTGGGATTTCCGCTCCCTGGTTCAAATCATTGAAATTGAAATCAACTTGTTGTTGCCTTTGATTGAAATGAAAGTTTGCACGCTCTCAGCAGCGCTCGGTACGTGAGCAGAGGCCATTGTCTGAGAGGAAAACTCATGGGATTTCTCATGGGAGCCTCATTAGTTTTCATCATACTGATCAATTCTGACCAAGTTCTGACTTTTTCTTTACACAAAAGCGACGTATTAGGGCATAAGAGGGACGTTTCACATCAGATGTGGTGCAAATTGGTGCAACAACATAAAAAATGAACATAAAAGCATTGTCAAGGCAATATCTAACAAACCCAATCGTGTATTTTCCCCATACTTTCCTCCCAGCTTGTCTGTAGCTTTGTAGAGAAGCAATGGATACCATATTGTCCGACAACTAATTGGAGTGTTGCTTTGGAAAAAGGTTGACTCAATCTGTATTCGCTCAGCGTGAACACGAGCTCAGTCAACGTCATGCTGCTGAATTTTGGATTTTTGGTGTTCGACACGTACTCCCGAGCTAAAACGTCTCGTTTTAGTAATGGAGTCTGGTGCCTTCAGTTGCTCATCGAAAAAGTCTGTCTGACGGCAAGATAAAAGTATGTTTATCCGTCTAAAAAAAAAGGTATTCTATATCAGTATAAGTGTACGCTATATTTAGAATATTTTCATAGCTTTGTCTCGCGATCAGACAGCCGGCTTTGATCACTTTGTTATGCTCACTTCAGAGCAACCAGGCTCCATTGACAAAAACAGTCCTTTTACCTGGCAGGACACTGGAGATGCTGCATTGGTTAGTGAGGTGGAGTTTTTGGGGTTTGAATACAGGAAGCTAAATAAAAAAAGACAATGGACTTAATGGACACATTTCTGGATTCAAGAAACTAGTTTATTTTATCAGCAATTTGCACTTTGCGTTAAGTAGAAAATGTAAGCACGGTGCGCCACCGGAATAAAGAGCGAAATCAGAGTGGTGCATGGGAACTGTAGGGGGTAGGAAGCAATTTTGAGAGTCATATAATTACCAGATAAGAGAGTTATCTATTCCTGGAGAAAAAAAACAACAAGGGAGGACAGGGACGAGTGTTTTCCCCTGGGAAACGTGGTTTTGATAAAGGCTGAGCAGGAAAGGAAAAAGAAACCCCCGGACGACGCTGCGGACACTGCGAGATAACCGTGTCAAAAAACGTTGAAAATGTCAGCTTTTTTTAATAACAGGAAATTCGTTGTCAGATTGATGACTGGGTGTCCAATAAGATGAAATAGGGACGTGAACGGTTTCCAAAAAAAGCTCGCCTGGGCAAAGAGAGCAGGAAATTAGACCTGGAAACTTGTGGAACGCTAAACCTCAGCGTCGTTAATAAAACAACTTTGTTAAAAACTTCCCCCGTGGTAGTAAAAGACAAGTGGAGAACGCCCGCCGTCCTCCCTCAAACCGAGACGGAGGGGAATAAAATGACAGAGTAGTTTTGAGGGGGAAAAGTCACCGTTTCTCACTTAATCTTAAGATTTGGTCGCGGTGGCTTTTGAGCTGATAAAAGCGTTGGAACATAATGTTTATAAAATAGTGCTAGCTCGCCGCCGTCGTCGCTCATCACGGTCTGGAACATTTCTGTTTTTTCGTTCTCCCACAAACACTCAGATACCAGAGTCCTCATAAATAATGTGTGGAAAAATAAACAATCAGACCTGCATGCCATTTGTGTCTGAGTGCACTTGATTATAAACGGAGTACAATCATAATAGTGCATCGCACGCTGTAGTAAAATGTTCTTTTCTTTTCATTGTGCAAATAAATCTCCCTGATGGACACACTGAGCATCGAGTTTTCCCTCCTTTTATCCTCCTTTTCCATGCACCGGCGATCCGATTGAGTAAAACATTTATGGAGTTATCTTTGCAGCGTGTCCTTCTAAATGTATCAGCGGTATTTTTAACACAAGTTTTCCCCCCTTTTGGTTTTTGAGTGGACGACCCCGGTTCATTGCATTAGGGTGGGAAGAAAAAATAAGCTTTATCTTTACGGCAACTTGTGAATTATTCACCCTCTCTAAACCGTGGCGGGGGAGGGGGGGAAGAAAGGAGGGAGGGAAGGAGGGAGGGAAGGAGGGAAGGAGGCTTCAGGAAGCATCCAAGACGTCTGACGGCCTTTGCAGATCCAGACTTCATACCAGCAGAGAGGAACAAGAGGGGGAGATGGGCGAGAGCGAAAGAAAGACCGAAAATAGAAGAATAATATTCATAACAAGTGTATAGTCTTCCTCCTCTTCGCCACACTGCAGCTTTTAAAGCATATTTGTGTTTGATTAGCGCTGATCTTTGTGCATAGACAAAAAAATAATGAACTCTTTTAAGATCTGGTGGCGGCGTGAGATGATAAGTTAAGGAATCACCGACGCTATTGCAATTCATCCAGAGTCCAGATGCACTAATACAGATGCTAATATTGGATACAGGTCAGTGAAAAAGCCCACGTGGTGCATCCCTACCGTCGCTTCCTCTTAGGTTGCGCTATATTTAAAATGCCAGACAGATCTAACCGCCATGTGTCGTAGGTAAAACTCTCCTGTACGTACGCGCACTTTCATGCATTTACTCTCTGCGGTTGAGTCTATTTAGGTCTCCTGGAGCCTGAAGATGTTTATTTTTTCCTCTCAGTTTTTCAGCTCAGATCAAGTCACAACGTAGCGCTAATCACCTGTGAGCATCGTCGGGCGATACAGTGATTTTTAGTGCATTTTTTGCACGTGTGGCCCAGAGAAACTGTTCTATTTCACACCTCCTCAGGTGCTTCGAGCAATTGAATTTTAATCTGCTCCTACGGTGCTTTTAACACCTGGATTTCCACGCCGATCGGCGCCATTACATGCACGTGTGAGCGCTCGAGATGCAGCAGGTGTAAATTCTGCATTTTCACGTGACAATTATCAAAACCGCTAAATTCGTCCCATCGCAGCAGCGTCTGCGTTGCTTCTGACGTCCCTGCGTGGGGGTGTTTGTATCTTTGAGAGGATTCTCACACATTACTTTTTCATATTCCTCTGACCCACTTGTTCAGAGTTACATGGCGTTTGAGGCACAGCGTGCGGAGACGACACCTCGGCGGGAATCGGCTTTGGCAGCGGCTCAACGCTGTTTTTTTTTTTCTTTTCCGCCAAGTCAGTTTTTCAGGGTCTCAACAGCTCTTTGTGGAGATAAGACACCTTAACTTTGGGTTTAATACCGAAGCTCATTTTCAAGGTATTGTGATTCCTGAATGTGCTGGAGGTGGCTTCATTAGGGGAACTCAAAGTGGTCTTTCTGTCGCGCTCCTTATCCGCTCTCTATAGTTTCTAGAAATACATCTGGAGGAGAAGAACGAGCCACTCGCCTCAAACGGAAACCATTTCAGTGGGTATTTAAATTCTACATTCAAGCCTGATTTGAATACAGTTTTTTTTTTAAAAGCACTGTCAAATGGCACGCGAGCAAAAATGAAATGTGAAATTGTTCAGAGCCAAATGGGAGGCTTTGAGGGCGACCGCTCTGCGATAATTACCCATGACAAAAGGCGAGGGCTTTTGTCTTTGGGACCATTACCATGCTGATTTTCAAGCCGCCGAAACATTCAATATAAACATTTCAGCCCGCCGAAAACGCCGTCGCTGAACAGATATCGGTCATGAGCCACATTTCTGCTGGCACAGATGGAGCTATGGAGTATTAGAGCTCAGGGAGGGAGGCGGGGAAAGACATAAAAGCTTGTGATTTAAAAAAATGTGAAGGCTGAAGTCTGATAACTAAAGCCCAGTTTCACATCCTGCTACGAACATGAAGTGATGGGCTGGCAAAAAGACAATCCTTCCCCCCGTCTCTCGTCGACTGAGAGACACTGGCGCCAGCTTTCTCGGACATTAAACCATTTAACATTTCCTCTTTTTATAGGGGGGATATTCTGTACTGTCTTTCTCCTTATAGATATTTTTTTTTGGGGGGGGGGGGGGTCTTTTTTTTTAATCCGCTTCTCCGCGTCCATCAGCTCTTCCTCTTCGATCTAACGTGTCGTCCGATACGCTGCTTATTAAACAGTCTTGTTGAAGGTTTCATTACATTTATCGGCGCAGCTCGTCTCACTGACTCGGGTGAAGGCACTCGGTCGTTAAACTCCTGGGAACGCTTTAAAAAAAAAAATCGCAGTTGAAAAGTGCGGCCACGCCTCCAAAGCGTGCGGATCCAACGCGGCGTTTAAAAACCTGTATAATTATTTCTGTCAGCGACGCGTGTGTCCTTATCAGACGTCGCTCCATTAACCAATCCTGCTATAAACACCATGAAACAGGGTGAGGGAGAGGTGTGAGGGGGGGTGCAGCGATGAATCACAGCTTACTTAAAATTCGGAGTTGCTTTTAACCCTCGGTGGTTTTTGCGCTGCATCTGTTTTCCATTACACTGTAGGAGCGGCGCGGCGGCAGGACTCGCTGAGGCTTGTGTTTCACCACAACGCTGGACGAGCATCCAGCGGGGGAGCTCCTGGAAACATGTCGGGGTCGGGGTTACCTAAAGGGAGCGTTTGGGACGTCTTCCCCAGTCGGTCGCAGTGAGCACGAGGCGGCAAAATGTGCAACGAATCCCACGAAAAGCAGAAAATGTTAGTTTGTCTCTGTGGCGTTTTGTTCCAAGCCGATTGGTTTCTTTCAAAGACGTGAAACTGAAGAAAAGTGTGCATTTTGTTGGGCTGTGTATGGAGGAGTGACTCATCGATCAGGTTGTTATCACACACAGGTTGTCACCTGTACGCCAACGAAACGTAACACACCGAATATATTCTGCAAAGTCAATTATCTCATAATGGAAACGGTGAACCAGGAAGTATGAAGATGGGCGCGTCAACGTAACGACAATCGCTGTTATTTAAAAATCAAACTACAATCTTTTCCTAAAATCTAAATAAGAGGTTTCCTGTGCCAACAGGGAATTTTATTTTGAAAGGACCTCATCGTAACGAAGGGAAATTGACAAGTGTTGCGCACATCAAGTCACGAGAGTCGTGCGTGAGGATACGTCATATATTAGTATATATCTATGTGTGTGTGTGTGTTCAATAGGTTTTGAGCAACAATGACGCTGACTAGTAAGTTGAAATGACTTTTGATTTTATGAGAATAAGACAACTGCCAGCCATATTTCCTAACTCGTGGTCAATCTTTTGGTTTTAGTTTGAAAAGGGAGGATTTAAAGAAGACTGAGGAAGAGCTGGATGTGGCATGACTGTGTGTGTGAGAGTTTTACTGTGTGTGTGTGCTGCTACATTATACATGAGTCTGTCCACATTTCCACTAGACTGAAATCTTGTCGAGAAGATCTCGAACCCTGAATCTGAATATCTGCTTCAATCTCACAGCAATACCTCCGTCTCAGAGCAGCCGCACAGGGAAGCATATGAAATGCCCTCGTAGTCACACAGCAAAGCCAAAAAAAAATCATAGCGTACTGTACCGCGCCATAAAAGTAAGAGCTTGACAGGTTGAAAGCCTTCTCGCTGGCGTACTTCTGAGAGCTCTGACTGTAAACCGCCTGGGATTTTTCTAAAATAGAACGACTTCTGAAAGGGAGCCATTGTCCCCGTTCAAACATAAAGGCGCACATCGAAGAAGAAGAAGAAAAAAAAGCCAAAATTAGTCAGGTAGCATCTCAGCCAGCAGACGGGGCTTGGCACATCTCCTGCCCGTGAACTCAGAACATCTTTGTGTTTTCCCCCTCGCAGACGCCGCGGACGGCGGCGAGCGAGCCGGTGTCGGTTACAGCTGCCGTCACGTTGAATTGCATTACCGTCATATTTTTCTTACAGTACTTTGCGTCTCGGGCAGGAGGGCCGTTAAACATCGTTTCCACGTGAAATCCGATCGCGGCGACGTGAAGAAAGCCAAATATTTGACAGTTAACCGGTTTTAAGGGGCATGAGAAGTCTAAACATGGGGGGAGGGGGGGGGTCAAAGTTAACGAGATAGCATATTCAATACGCGCAAACAGATCCTGGGAGCTCAAGTTTCCGCTACGAGAAAGCGGAGAGAGGCTAGCGCCGAGCGTCAGGCGGGACGGCAGCACCAGAGGAGTGTAAAAGTGATTACACCGTCTCCATGCTCTCCACCGCGCCTTACCCCACCATTAAATCCCCCTCGCCCTCCTCCCCTCCATCCTTTTACTCCCGGGCTCAGAGTACAAAGCGGTTGGCACCGTCGGCGCCGCGCTCCCCGTCGGCGAGCCAAGCCACGGCCACACCGACCGGCGAGCTCGCGGCCCTCTGTGAAGGTAGGTTTGTGTCTTTTTTACCCGAGCAAATTTCTAGTTTGTAAGTAAATTATCTCCCCAAAAAAAATTCAGAAAATACTTTCAAAATCAAAATTTGCTCTCCGAAAAAAAATTTTTTGCTCTCAATTAAAAAATCTTTGCTCTCCAAAAAAATTTTTTTTTGGACAGCAAATTTTTTTTTTGGAGAACAATTTTTTTTTTAGACATTATTTTGGAGACCACTTTTTTTTTTTCAGCAAATTTTTTTTTTGAGAGCAAATTTTTTTTTGTAGCAATTTTTTTTGAGAACACTTCTTTTTTTGAGAGCATTTTTTTTTAGACATTTTTTTGGAGAGCACTTTTTTTTTTAGACATTTTTTTTTGGAGAGCAAATTTAGTTTTTGAGAGCAAATTTTTTTTTTGGAGCAATTTTTTTGAAAACATTTCTTTTTTTGAGGGCATTTTTTTTTTTTTGAGAGCACATTTTTTAATTGAGAGCAAAGATTTGGAGATAATTTACTTACAAACTAGAAATTTGCTCGGGTAAAAAAGACACAAATCTACCTTCATACCGCTCTGCCACCACAGGGGAGGCTGGAGCGATTAGCATGAATGAAAGCTAACCTCTTGTCGCTCCTTCTGACGTATACAAACGCGCTCAATCTTCCTTTTCTTTTCTTCTTGCAAGATCGTGGTGCCAAGCGAGACACAAAGATTATGCTGTAGGAGCTTTATATATATATATATATATTTGTGTGTGTTGTACATGATGGAGAATTAATACAAGTTGCCGAAACCATTTAACGAATGCAGTTGGAGGAAGCCGTGGCCGTGGCCGGAAGCGTGATTTCCATTTTTATCCATTAAATTTTAAAAAGCCTTCGGGGGGGAAATGGAACTTCGCGGCGCTCGTTTGCGTCGAGGCGGCAGTGCCGTGCATGAGGGAAACGTGATGCCGAGGGTGCTGCTATCAGCACCGGTCGCTCAAAGAGTGATTGAAAGCGGCGCCGGCGAGAGGCAGAGCAGGTTTGCCGGCGAAAAAAAAATCACCCACAGTGTCTAAAACGTCACCGAATGGCTGAAGCGGAGCCAGCGGTTGCCCGGGGCCGGGCTGTGACCCAGAATTCAACAGACCCCCAAGTGAGGAAGCCAGGAGGCCCCGTGACGGCTGAGCTAAACTGCCCTCCCTCCCTCTTCCTCGCACAACAGGGGAAAAACACCTCCTCTTCCTCCCCGGGCTGCCGAGAGGTAACTCCATCTGGGAAGCCGGAGCGAGATAATATGAAGTGTAGCGGAGAGCACGCGGCGCTCTGAGGAGCCGCTGACAACGTGCTAATGTTTTAGCCTGTCAGCTCTCCGCGAGCAAAGACGGATGGTTTTGGAAATAGAAGGTAATTACAGGGCAGAGCCTCATTGTCGGGGTTAGGACAATGCGGATAGTGTAGTGGTGGAGCGTTTTCTTTTTTTCTTTCTTCTTCTTCTCCTCCTTCTCGCTGCCAGAAGCAAAAAAAAAAAGCCGTCCCGCCGTAGCTGGAAAGTGAGTTTGAGACCGACCGCAAACGCAAATGATGTGTCTTCTTAACATAATATGAAACATCAGATTTATCAGGAGGGTTTGCGCTGCGTGTGACCTGGAAGAAGTGCTGATGCAGCAACAAGGTGAATCCACACCCCGTAAACTAGCACCAGTCTTCTTCTTTTTTAATACACATAACGGGCTGTTTAACTGCGCAATAATTCAATGTTATTGCGTGTCAACTTTGGAGGAAAAATAGTGGAAAATAGCTCTTTAGAAGCTAAAACAAGAGTTTGGTATTAAAGGGACAGTGTGTAACATTTGGGGAATATAATATTATCAAGTATTTAGTAGGTTTTTCTCGCCTGAATATTTATCCGACGATAAGAATTGCCGCGTCTTCGTTACCTGATACCGAGCCGTTTGCATTTCCTCTTTAAAAGAGTTCGCAGTGTTTCTACAGAAGCCCGGAACGGACAAACCAAGCTACTTTGCCTTCCGGGAAACCCCGCGGCGGACATCTTTGTTTTTTTGGTTAACAAGACAGCGTCGGTCTCGGCATTTATTTCTGCATCAACTGCAACGTCCGCTGTGCAAACACACTGGACCTCTAAGTGATTGAACTGTTGCAGATGCAACTAATCAGCTCGTCAACTTTCATTAAGCCACATTTACCCAAATGCACACGAGATCCAGATGAGCTGTTGAAGCGGTAACGCCTTGGAGCTGAGCTGGAGGACTGACGAAGGCTCTTGCTCTTCATCAGCTGTAAACTAACAGCGATCTCCACGAGGGAAGCTGCACTTCAGTCTTTTTACGAGCATATTTACGTCCCAGAGGAACGACCCGTGCCGCCGTTTGCTCGCATCGGGCCAATAGCGGATGCTCTAATTCCCGCCCATCCGATTATTAAACCGGCACCAGAACCCGATTGAACGCGAGCACCTTGATGGCGGTTCGCCCGGCTTTTGCCACGGAGATGGTAAATGAGGCGTTCAGAGGGGGGAGGAGGGGGCTTGATGATTCATGTCATCAAGAGGGGTTATTTTTCAATAACGCACATTGATTTAATCGTCCTAAAAAACACATTAACATTGAGGGAGCGCTCCGCCGAGAGATAGCGGCTGGATGTGGAGTCAAAGCTCTGCCGGGCTCGGATGACGGATGTGCCTCCCGTGCAGATAAGAGGCCGCGGCGTGAATAAATGCGGCCGCTAAATTCGCAATTAAAAAACAAATAAGTTGAGTGTAAAGACAATGACGGGGAGGGAGGGGCGCCATCGTTCAAGGCGACGGAAAAAGAAGCAAACCAAAACGAAATGCATATTAGTGCCATTCATATTCATGACAGTTGAATGGAGGCCATTATGAACCACTTTCAATCACATTTGCATTTACATTACGCGCCCGTAACGCGACTGGAAGAAAAAAAATGGCGGCGGAGCAACAGTTAAAAACATGCTCTCGCTCCAGTAGAGAGAAAAGAAAAAAATGCATCGAATACATTTTCAGCGAGCGCTTGTTGCTCTGCCAAAGTGTGCGATACGTTGAGTGCAAACACGAGTGTGTCGGTCTGCGTGTGCGTGTTTGTGCGTTCACCTAGAGACTCAAAAGAGCTCCTCGAAAGAGACCTTTTTTTTTTCTATAATGTGCATCCAAGAGTTCATCGGGGAGAGCTGGAGACGCTCACTGGCACTCTGTTGCAAAGTAGAAAGCTTTGTGGGTAAGCGGGGGTGTGTGTCTGTGTGTGTGTGGGGGGGGGGGCTGGATTTACGCCTTGCCACGGCCGACCTGGTTTAAAAGCCAAGTTGGATAAAAGAAAGAGCAAAAAACAGGGCGGTAAAAGAGAATATTCACTGCTGCTGCTGCTGCTGGCCTGAGCGGAAAATATTATGATGTAATAAATGGTATGTCAGAAACAGACCTGCCCACGACAGCCACTGAGTCTGAGCACGCATATGTGTGTGTGTGTGTGTGTGTTGAGGCCTCTCCATTAGCACTCACATAACAGTTAGAGAGCGCAAAACAAAGCACAGAATCGTCAGTGAGCAGCACTGCAACCCCTCGACGATATGAGCCTAATTACACGCCGCTCCCTCGCCAGAGAGGGGTGATAAATCAATGCCGGGCGTTTGGATCTCCAACACGAGCAAAATCAATACGGTTTGCGTCTCAATGGCCGTGATGAGACTCGGGTCGAGGGCGGCGAGGACTTTAAATCAGCGGCGTGTTGTCTCATTCCAGCGAGGTGTGAAGCGCATGTTGGATTGCAGCACGGTGATTAT
This sequence comes from Clinocottus analis, assembly GCF_023055335.1. NCBI lineage: Eukaryota > Metazoa > Chordata > Actinopteri > Perciformes > Cottidae > Clinocottus > Clinocottus analis. The sequence continues at coordinate 2,044,751 of NW_027175920.1, forward strand.
GAAGCGGGCGCTCCGACGCTACGAATGTTAGCAGAGGTTTTGGTTTTTTTGCAAGCGCGGCGAATAATGAACGGTCATAATTAATACATGCTACTGTCTTTTGTGACGGGGGAATGTAGGAACAACATGTTAGGGGGGGGGAGGGGGCTGAACTCTCATTTGTGTTCATCAAACTTCTCTAAATTGTTTGTGTAATGACATTACGGCCGACAGGGAGGCCTGGGGGATATTTATTATGCAGATGAGCACATGAAAATGAATATGTTTGATCAAATGTGCATGTTAAACAAACAAAAACAGGGAGAGATTTTGAGATTTGAGGCTCTATAAATCGCAGTGACGAGCAATCAGGTTCAGAGCTTCAGTGTTTCTTGTCGTTGACTAGCAGAGATATATCTATATATATAGATATATAGATATATATCTATTATCTATATATAGAGAGAGATTTGTTACAGACAGCAGAAAGATTACAGCAACTGCAACAAAAAGGCACTCAATCCAGCGACGCTGCAGTTCACGCTCAGTTTTTAACCTTTTAAAGTGTTTTTTCTTCTCACGTTACGTTTCATTTCGCTTTCGTCTCACTTCGTTGTCTGAAGAAGTGCTGGAAACACGATTCGGTGGTGAAATCTTCAAAGCACACTGTACTGCGGGTGCTGTGGGCTCACGATGACGCGATGCAGGGCCGTTAATGGATGTGATCGCAGCTTCCTGGTGAATAATGCAGACCTGCTAATTGGCTGGATTAATAATTGATGCGTGTGAGGAGGAGGAGGAGGAGGAGGAGGAGGAGGGAGCGGCAGTTGGATCAAGAACGTGCACCCGTCCCTGTTGGAGAGGACTTTGAGCGCTATATATGTGTTGCAAATCGGTCTCCGAATGACCCGCTTCCTCCTCCTGTCGATGATGGTGATGATGATGATGATGATGGGACTGCAGGGGGAAAGGACGCGGGCGCGTGAGACCGAAATGTCAGAATAAACAATCGCCCTGACAGCATAATGACATAATGAGCCTCGGCCTCCACCACATGTTTGACGGTTAAAATGACTCGGGTTCATGTCAAGTCCCCACAGGCTCCTCCCCCCCCCCCCCCCCACACACACACACACAAGTGTTGCTACACCCTCAGTCACAAACTGACCCACAACTCTGCAGCTGCGCGAGACAAAAGAACGAGACGGTTCAGGTTGTTTTGCTCGAACTCACGGACGAGAAGTGATGGGGAAAGACGTCGAGGTGGATGAATGATGGGTCATGGGAGGGCGAGAAAAATCGATTTTACCGTAAACGTGATTTAGCCGGTGTCGAGTTTCCAGAGGATGCATAAAACCTGGCCGTAAAGACGTCCCCGCCTCTTCGGGTTAACGCCTTCAAACCAGCGTTGTTGCTCTTACGGGAAACAATGGGATCAACATCTCGTGGGCGTGTCCAAAAAGTTTCTGACAACCCCCCACCCCAAAAAAAAGCTCAATGGACACAAAAACTGAACAAACAAATGACCTGTAACGATGAAGACCTCACCTGTGTTGGTTTGATGACGCTTTCGCCTCCGGTTCGAGCATCTGAGCGCCCAACATGTAGCTTCCTAATAGTTCTGCACGCGTTTGCTGTCATTGACGATCGATCCCACTTTCAACGCCGTGCATTGAAAGCTACTTTAGGTTACTTTAACACAAATAACTTTGTGTCATAGTTTGCTCAAAGTGTCTCTATATCCTCACAGTGCCGAATAAAACTAAATCCAGTCACCAAACCTTGAAGAAAAACTAACAATCGGAGCCGAGGAGTCTCTTCACGCAGCTGTGAGACTCTAGAAGAACCTGATATTCTGCCAGATTATCCGTCTCGTGCACTACACTCACAATATAATGACAAGTTTATGACAGACAAATGTGGCAAAAGGTTTTTCCTTCATTTAAGTGTACCGTAGCTTTGAGCATTAAAGCTACAAACAGTAGACAGTTATCTTAGCTTAGCATTGAGACTGGAAATATTGATTTACACGTTACATCTTGCTTCTTTCATCCATACAAAAACTAAAGAGTAAGAAGAAGTAGTCAAGCACATCATCTTCAGTAAAAAAACTACATTTGTATATTTGTATGAACAACACATACATTAAAGCATGAGTCCACATGCTAACGTGGCTAATTCCTGCACTAACTGTACAGTAGCTCTTTATAAACAGATCTATTTATGCATCTTCTATATTTTTCCTCTTCTCCATTGTAATGTTGCCTATCTTGGATTTTGCCCCGTATTTATCGTCACGCACCAAAAGCACCGAGCCAAATTCTTTGTCTGCGCAAACCTACTTGGCAACAAAACCTGTTTCTGATTTCTGATTCTGCGTCCTCCATCTTTTCAGATAAGCTGCTGGCTGCAACTTCAAATGTAAGAGACGAAGCACGAGGGTGGGCATGTATCTATCTCATCTCATTCTTGGCAAGAAAAAGGGGGAATATTTCTACGACTGTGACATTTGCTCCACAGATGATTACAGAATTTTATATTTTGCGAGAATGCGTCGTCTTCTTTTTTCTTATTAGGGCAGTGCGAAGCTTCTCCGGGGGATTTTGCATCCATAATTTCCACTCTGTGATTCATCCCTCACTTCTCTGTTGCCGGTCCATAACTGAGGAAAATCTGTTCCCCTGCTCCCTCTCATTAACATGCAAATCCTCATCTTTAGGAAAAAAGAAAGAAAGAAAGGAAGGAGAAGCCCTTTTGTGCAACTCCAGAGCACCGAGGATGTTCCTTCCTGCTTCTATTAGCCGGACATGCTCCTCTGACAGCAATCTCCCTCCTGTCTAATGTACAGTCAGACCTAGTTACAGTAGCAATTACCAGCGTTCAGGTTAAGATTAATTGAATTACCGGGTGGCTTCGCTGCACTCCTCGGCGGGCATATCAATCACGAGGGCCCCGTGCGCTACACCAGACCCTTTATCACCCTCCTCCATCTTTATGGGAGAAGACGCGGGCCGTGCTGTTGCACTCCCATCTATCAATAAGCTGGTCCGGCGTGGCAAACTCATTTTCTAACACATTCCCTCTCTTTAATCAAGCAGCCTGGCATTTTCCGAGGTAGTTAGTCCAAAAAAAAGAAAGCTGTCCGCCATCTTTTTTTCCGCGAGAATCGCGACAGACCTCGCTTGACTTCTGAGAAATCGGCCTCGCACTCTTGTTTGAGTTGTGATACATTTTTTTTTCATCGTTTGTGAAGAGAAATCCTCCCCCAGAGTCCTCTGAATGGCTCTTTTGTGCCGTGCAACCTTTTCAAACCCTAAAGTACAATAGATTGTATGTAAAGCATCTTGTTTGAACAGCTGGATCTGCACTTGAGGAACCAGGTAGCTTTTCAGAAACCGCACACGCAGTGGATCCGCTGTGCTTCTGTTTGAATAAAAAATAAAAAAAACACCCCTCAAGGCAGATTAAATGCCACTCTGTCATTCCCTCTTCCATTCACCACCTCCATTATTAGCTATTTAAAAATGTTCAAGTCCCGCTCTAAAGCGCTGCCAACCCGCCTAATCTTCAGCATGTTTTATTTCCCTCATCTTTGTTCGTCGTCTCGCGGAGGAATACGCAGAATACGCTGGATGTGCAAGTGCTGAAAGCTGGAAAATAACATCTGAAGGAAATAATGTGTTGGCCCTCTTTGTCGGGCCGCGCCAAACAAATGCCAATCCCTCATTTTCAGACGAAGTCCAAGCAAACGCACGCAAACGCAGGCCTCGGGGGCTGCAGTGCAAACTCTGGGGGTTTTTTTCTGCATGGAGACAGAGGTTGGGCAGTCAAACAGAGGTTGTGCCGGAGGTGCCGTCTGGCCGAGCCCCGGCACCACGTCTGCAGGGCGGACGCTGCCAAGCCGACTGGCACATGCTCGTGCCACCCGGATGGAACAAGAAAAAAAAAGAAGGGATGTTCGGTGCCATCCTATCGCCACACAGGCAGCTGCAGATAGCACACATGGCAGAGTGTGTCAGAGTCCGTGCCTTTAAGCACAGCAGCAGAGGGAAACAATCCAGTGTTTGTCCAGTAAGCCTTGGAAAGAAGAGAAAAAACCCTTGAAGAGAGAGAGAGAGAGAGAGAGAGAGAGCGACTGTCCTGCTGAGATGAACCTCCAACTTCCTTGAGTAGTAAACACTTGAATGTTTTTTTTCTTACAGGGAATTGAAATGCAGGACGTGTGAGACGTGCGCCAGACATTTTTTTTTCTTCAAATATGCGGCAAAAGTATTTTAAAGAAAACATTGCAGTCGGAACGGAAAAAAAAATGGAGCACCCGAGAGGAGAGAGAGGGCTTCCTTCTGTTTTATTGGTTCCCAGGCTTTCCATAGCTCTGGTTCTCCCTCTCTTTCTCTTTCTCTCTCTCTCTCTCTCTCTCTCTCTCTCTGGTGGAAAGTACGTAGGACTCCCTGTCCTGTGATAAAGCTGTTGCCCGCGAGATCGGGAAGAGAGATCCATCACGCCGAGGCGTTGGTTCACGTCCATGCATCGTTTACCTTCGGTGCCCAAATAGCATGGGTTTGGGTTCCTCTGCACAACCTCTGAGGGGGTTTTGTTTTGTGGGTTCGCTTCTGCAACCGTCTCGTCCGAAGCCCCCTTGACTCTCCAAACGCGCCAAATGATAGGGTTACAGTCTCTCTCTGTGTTTGTGGAGGGATAACACTTAACTTCCATCAACCTTGGACCGCCAAGAAGGAGAAAAAACTCAAACACGGAGGAGAAAGATAAATACAGCACGGGGAGAAAAATTGCAAACACGATTCTTTCTGTTTTCATTTTTGGACGCAGTGCTCGTAAAAGCGGCGCTGTGATGTTAGAAAACATTAGCTGGAGGGTTTCCATCGCTGACATTCATGGACATTGCTTTAAAAAAAACACTTAACTGGTAAAAAAGGGTGCAGGTATATCAGGAAAAAAAAGCTGCAGAGCCCAAAGCGAATGTCTTGAGAAAAAATAAAGGCCAAACGTCTCAACTCCGGAGACGACGAGACGATTGAAACGATTGCGGAGCGGTTTCTGTTTAAGGGCGATAAAAAAGTGACCTCAAATACACCTTTTGAAATCCCAGAATAAATGCTACATAGCGTATGGGCTAATACCTCATAAAAATGTTTAAAAAAAGGGGCCAACAGCTGCTAAAGCCACGACGGGGGGGTCAAACAGGTTGCTCACTAGTGTACACACAAACCCAAAAGTGAATAAACAACTGAATCCTAGAAACAATGTAACCCGATGCTAAAGTTACAGAACCATCTGCTGGCACCGTGAACTCTGAGGGTGGCACATTCTCCCTCCGGGTGACCCTCCTGTGATCAATCACACTCCCCTTTCTGCACATGTTCATCAAAAGCTGAGCCGGGGTGGCGGGTGGAGGGTGGAGGGTGGAGGGTGGGGGGGTGGAGGGGTTTCCTGATCCCTGAGGCAACAAATATGTGCGTGAAAGTAAACCGGCTACCTTCTTAGTTTTGGTGCGTCAGGTGAAAACGTCAGGTGTGAGCGTCTGGTGGTGGTGGTGGTGGTGGTGGTGATGGGTGGGGGGATCCAGGTGGTGTCTGCGGAGCACCCTGCACCTGCTGCCTGTCCTCACTCACCCATCGGTGGTGGTGGTGGGAGGCAGATTCCCAGCATGCCAGAGGGCAGCTGCTGACAGGCACTACTTTGGACAGTCCCCTCCGCTGCTATCTGCCTCCGAGGGTCAGCTGCTAAGGGCATGCAAAGACGTCGGTGGTGGTGGTGGTGGAGGGTGGCGGAGGTCAAGGAGTTGGCAGGGTGGGTTGCATACCTTCAGCAGCAGGTGAGCGTCACCGGTTTTTACAATTAGACTCCACCCGATAATCACTTTCACAATCCGAAAGGAAGCTCGGGCCTCACGCTCAGGAGGTCTCCGCCGATCACGTTACGACCGCTGCCCCCCCTCCCCCGACCTCTCCACCTCTTTGCTCCACCTGCCGCGTCCGCAAACCTGCCCCCATGTTAGCCGACGCAGGGGAAAACATGAGCCACCCAACGCTTGTTTTCTTTATGTGTATTTATGTGACAAAGTGTATGATTTCACACAAAAAAAGGCTTTTTGGTTCACTTTTACGTTGAAATTCCACACGCATAGGCAGTTTTTTTAGGTAGTTGATTTTGGAACGGACTTTATTTAAAACTTGAAGGTAGACCTGCATGTTTTTATGTACTGGGTAGTGTATAAAAACTCTCCCTTTTTCATGAAATAAGCCCTGTTTCCACATCCTGAAGCAGCTCTAACTACATTAGAAAATTACCTTGCAAAAAATCCATTCCTCTGGACCGTCAGGAGTACGTCATGGGGCCGCTCGGTGTTTTCCAATATGTCAAAACAGGTCGAGCCAATCAGGGGAAACGGGGTTTTTAGTGTCCTGGAGAATAAACTAAAACAAAGCCTCAATGCCGAGTCCACGGAGACACATATTGAAGGGTTTTGCACACTCAAGACACACAAAACCAGCGAGATGAAGAAGAAAAAAATCATATTTTTGGGTGATATAGTTTTATAAACCCAGACTTATCCTTCGAGTGTGGTGCGAAAGGGGAGCGGAGGGTGGTGGAAACTATTTTCAACTCTATATATCGCCGTATTTAAATGGCCGTGGAACATGTCATTCCTGGACTCCGGCAGAGGCCGGGTTACATCCAAGGGCGAGCGCCAAAAAAAAAAAAAGAGTTTGCATGCTCGCATGAATGTGGACACGTTGTATACGCTCGGTTAAATCTGGCCTCTCCTTCCAGCTGGTGTGCGGGGTTTATTTTGTCATGACAACCTGATGCGATACACAATGTGCAGGACGCTTGTTACGACTTGTTGTGTGTGCCGTAGCTTAACAGGTCGCGATTATACAGGAGGAACGAGGCGGGTTGAGGGACTTCAACGCCACAGAAGTTAAGTCATTTCTTCACGAATAACATCGAGTTGTGGGGTTTTTTTTGGGAGTCGTGTCCGCCAGACTTCTCTCCACACTCTGAACGACAAGTGAAACGTCAGGCGGCGGCGAACAAGGCCAGAGTTTAAACCGTGCCACCCAATTAACCGACACACACACTTTAAACACGGCCAAAAAAACAACGCATGAGAAACTTGGACGTCGGCCTCGTTTGAAACGCCGGGAGAATCCAGCGGCTTTTTCACCGTCAGCGCTCGACAAATGCGTCTTTATTTTCTTTAAAAAAAAAAAAAGTTGAGTCAACAAACCCGACCGGGTCTCCTAATGCAGGGGAAAATGCAAAAACACTAATGAAGAAGAAGAAAAGATTAATTTATGGTATTCAAACACAGATGGAGGTTTGTGTTATTATTATTATTCCACGTATTTACATCTGGATTTGGATTGGCGCAAGAAAAAAAAAGGAAAAAACTTTGATTTTGTTCTGCCGACATAAACACAAATCAAATCGTCACCGCCGCTTTCTAACACAAATCCCCGCTGGGTCACTGCTTTTATGATCGTCCTATTTTTTTTATTACCATTACACAACGTCCTTTCAAATGAAGCCAGCTCCACAAAGAGGGAAAGCCCTAATTTAATGTGCTTTATTTTGTGTATTTTTTAAGCCGAGAAAACTTGTTTCTTTAGCTTTATCGCGGCTTTAACATTTTAGGAGGAGCTGAAAAGGATCCACAAACTCTTCCTCACGCAAACGACTTTCCGACACATTTATTTCCTGTGTTTTTATTTGTTGTCGCGCCACACACACAGCCCGTTTGAGTCGTGTTCCTGCGCTGCGTTTGTTTGCCTCTGGATTAATACGTGTGTGGCGGCGTCGGTGGCGCGTTGCCCTCGTGTTTAACGGGTCACACGTGTTTTTATGAAGGATAATTAACCCATTAAGGGATCTGGTGAGGGCTAATCCAACCGGTCCGCAGACATCAAACGCACAACCGCGGGCCGGGTCTAGACAGGTGAAAGCTCGGGCGTTGTGTAACCCGAGCGGACCCGACAAACACAATACGGACTACTCTGCTGCACGGACCTCTGCTTTAGTTCACAGTGTTTGCGCTTGACCTCCTTGTTCGCTGCGAGTGTCCATTTCCACAACAAAAGCCTAACAGGTTGTACGTGATTATACGGATACACCGCCGAGAAATGTGCAGTGAAATGTAACACTGGCGGCCGGGTGTTGGTTTCCTGTTTGACACACACAAAAAAAGCCCCGAATCCACTGAAAGTCTCCAGGACGGAGGGCGGCGTTTTAATTCAGAGCGCTGAAATTATCTTTTTTTTTTTTTAAAGGAAAAAGAGTAAGAAATTAATATATAAAGTTGTGACCAAGATTTAAAACAAATGCAGATGGTGGAACAGAGTTTTCACCCAACTATTTGGAGACTTAGTGCACATAAAAGTGGAGCTAAAAGTTTAAAGCTACCAATGTTTCATGCTCTGGCAACCGCGCTGTCAGAAAAACGGGACATTTTATCCTCCTCGATAAATCACAGATTCTTCTGCATCATGTTTTTTTGGGTGTGCGGCGGACTTCAGTTGATGGAAAGTCCCGTCACAAGTCAGACGAGCAGAACTCTGAGAAAGCTGGAAAAAGTAAAAGAAAGAGAAAAGTAGGCTGGAGATGCGTCACGTCGAGAGAGCTTTAAGGACGCGTCGCCGTACGCTGCTGCGCGTTCCCGTCGGGACGCGGAGACGATGACGGAGTATCGGCCTCGACAGTAAAAACAAAGAGTCTCCCGAGACGGAAGCTGCTCCGTTTTAAAGTATTCGCGAATGAAAGGAATCGCATAATTAAAGCAAATTGGACACGGCGATTAGTCACAGGAAATCTGGCCTTGTTTCAAAATACCAACAGATTTTAATTGGTATTTTTTTTAAAAAAAGGACGGTTTTACCAAGTATTCAGCGTGTACTGGACTTTTTTCATCTTTGCCACTTGTCAGATGAGTAAAAAACATCTTAAACGCGTCGCCCCCGAGGCCCCTCCCCCTCCCATCCGAGATTGAGCCAGGAGAAAAGTTTAGCGGATGCCGTCGGACTGATATCCTGGGTTTAGATGAGCACTTTTCGGGAGAGGGGGGGGGCGGCATCGGGCCAACGGCTCCAAGCGAAAGCGACTCAATCAAAATCATCCGACGGGGGGAAGACTGTCAGACGACGACGTCGAAGAAGAGCCGACAAGATGGACTCCTGCGGGGAGAGGGCCGCGCTGTTGCAACAGTTATTTATTCCTCTTCTCAATTCAAAGGGTGTGTTTTTTTTAAAAAAATGGGACAGCTTTAAGGGTGGAGGGGAGCGAGTGGAGGAGGGGAAACCGGCACTAAGGTCCGTCCTCGGAGGCACGGTCCAAATTCCAGGAGAATCTTGGCAACTCCTCGGGATAGATGGGACCCTCATGGATATAAAACACCCACAATGGATGAATAGGTAAACAGAAGGGTGTGAAAGAGTGATGGCGAAAAGAGAATGTTCACTCTCAGAGAGGCACAAAGAGGGAGGTGTGTGAGTGGGAGATGGGAGAGAGCCAGAGCGTTTTGGGGGGGAGGAGGAGAAGGGGCGAGCGAGGAGGCGAGGGAGGGGGTTGTCAGTGAGGGAGAGTAAAAGTTTTGTTTCCAGGCTTTTTTTAGAGGGTGCTCTGTTTGGTGTTAACTCAATCAAAAGGTGAATTATACCTCCCGAGACACTCAGGTAACCTTTCATTATGGCCCTAATCCCTCTTAATAACAGAGCTGCGATGTCGGCAATGCCCCATTAGACGAGGGGAACCGCCGAGGGAAGAGAGAGCCATTATTCCCCACAGGCCGGGTAGGAAATGTGAACACACAACGCTCACTCACACACACTCGCAGCGACAGATGAAATCAATCACAACTTCAGCTTGAGCGAGGTGAACGCGGCGTACTCCTCCATGCGGAGGTGGAGACGTCGGAGGGGAGTAAATGTGTGTTTATGGTCTAAAGTGTGCACTTTTGCACACAGAAAAAGAAGAAATTAAGAGTGAAAGCTCGTTGGATTGATAGCAATGCACACTTTTGCTTTTGACCTTCAATGTTTGTTTTGTGAATGCAATGTAAAAACAGTTTCATGCACTAAATAGATCTGCTCATGGTGCATTAAAACATTGTCAAAACTTTTGTTCTGTTGCAATTTATCTGCAGTAAAATATCCTCATTCTAAGTTTTGTTAATTCATTTTGCACTTTCTTTAATGGTCGGCACATCACAGCATTAAGTCCGGCTTTTAAGAAAAGAAAAAACTGCTTTAACATTTAGATTAGAAGCTCCAGGAAGAGTTTAGCTTACTTGCAAATGGAAATGGACATAAAAAATATAAAGAAATGTAATATTAATTAGGACGATTGAAGTCTACTTTTTAGTGGGTTTCAAGAAAAAAGCTAAACATTTTTTGAAGAAAGTACGTAGAAAAGTGAGCAAATACTTTTCACAGACATTACAGTGTTAATATTAAGTTAAATAAAATAAAAAGCGTTATAACAAATTGTGCAAAAACTTGTTTGAAGTTTCACACGCAGACGTAGTTATTATGAAAGACATTAATGCTTCATCAGAGAGAGAGAGAAAAAAGTAAATTGCCACTTTAATTTAATTGGAAATACTTATCATTCGTCCTTGTCTTATTTCCCAGACTAATCGAGCAACTTGAAGGCAGTCAACCCGAAAATGTGCAACAAAATGAGCAACCTGATAACATCTAATGAAAGCAGGCTTAATGCAGCGTCATAAATCAACAGGCAGCGATACTTCTACAAGTTGAGACGATAAATAAAGACTTAATCCTTATCAGCGATGAAGTAGGAAAAATAAAAAATAAAAGTTGCATCAACACAATCTATCATCGTGGCAATTTAATGACTTCTAAAAATACACAGAAGTTCATCCTGATAAGAGGGATATTAATTCACGTAATCTCCACAGTTTCATTGTTTCATATTATCAATCAACGCTAAATATGCATATATTCCGTTTAAAGTGTGTGCACGTCCACATTCACCTGTACCACTCCAGCCCGTTGTCGTAGTTGCGGTCGAAGAAGTGCGGCTCCGCTCCCACGGCTCTGATGTCCGGGTGCACCCGCAGGAACTCCAGCAGAGCCCGGGTCCCTCCCTTCTTCACCCCGATGATGAGAGCCTGCGGGAGCTTCTTGCTGCCCTCCCCGAGCGGACTGAGTTTACCTGCGAACCTCGGCGACGCTCTCCTGCTGGAGGAGGCGACGAGATCCGGGGGCGGCAAGATGAAAGACTCCCCGGGCGGCTCGGAGACCCGCCGCGCGCGCTCGTCCGCGAGGACCCGCGAGGGTCGCCGGGCGGCCCCGTAGCCCGTCAGCTCGGACCCGGCGCCGGCGGTCCAGTCGTGCGTCGTCGGTCTTTTAGTCCTCGGCGAGTCCTCGAGGAGCCCCGCGGCGCGGCGGGAGGACGCCCGGACCGGCGAGGGGCTGCAGCGGTCGGCGAGGCAGTGCAGGAGGAAGAGGGAGGTGAGGAGGGAGCACAGCATGACCGCCGCTTTCCTGAAGATGCCTCGGGACGGGGGGTCCAGCTTACCGACGCGGCTAAAAGCCATACCGGTCCCTGGGTGGTCGGTGCAGGAGCCACAGCCATGCTAGGCGCACACTATTGAGTCTCTTTGCCATGAAGAAACCGGGGAGTGAGTCTTCATCCACAGTGCGCTGCGGATAACACCTTGTCTCCTCCGCTACCCTCCTTCCCCTCTCCAAATGAAGATACCTGCTGCACACAGGTGAGAAAGAAAACGCCCTAAAACCTGCAGGGAAAGAAAATGACGGCACGCAGGTGCGCGGACACCGATTTACGCACTCAGGTAGTGAACTCTCTGCTCTTCCTCCCTCCGCTGTGTGCAGGATGCCACCACGAGCCCTGATGTGCCACCCGCACGTGTATAGAGTTGTAAACTTGTCTCGCATGTCAGGATGCTTGACGGACATCTTCTTCTGGCCAATGAGAGGAGGAGAAGAGGCGGACGGGAGCCAATGATATTCCAGGAGGTGGGCGGGTACTACTGATGCACAGGACAGCTCAAGGCAAATTAGAGAGGACTCTTCATGCACAAAATAAAGTTGTAACGCTGCATAGACACAAACTAAAATACACACTACCATAATTAACGAAGAGACGTGACACACACACGTGTGCACACGTAAACAAATGCAGATACATATTCAGCACATTTATTTCATTTATTTAATACTTTAAATGGGATCAACGTCTCTTTTTTTAATCGAGAGGTCTTCACAAACGCATATAAGCGTATAAACACACTGAAATTTCACACAATCCAATACAAAAATACATATTTTTTAGACGCAGCAGCTTGTTTTGAGACACTTTGTGGAGGCAAGGGGGGGGGGGGACAATTTCTCCCCCCCCAAAAAAATGCAGCTGAAGTCAGGCCACCAAAGAAGTCGCCCTCCACCACGAACTCTTGTTTTTACGACACGCAGCGGAAACAAAAAAAAAAGTGAAATAATGATAACGGGGGGCACATTATTTCTTTACAAGTGAACAAGAACAGAACCAAATGTTTCACATCTGCTCCTGTCTTTCGGGGCATTAGCATGAGAATGTGCAGGCAGTGCTTCAATGCTGCACAGCTCACTGCTCCAGAAAGAGGATGGAGACCTCGACACTGGGCCGCATTGCCGGTGCCAGATGTCCCCCCGTGTTGTCGCAACAATACGAGGGGGTGTCCCCGCATTTAACAAATCACACCCCGTGTCTTTTCTCTGTCCCGCTTGACACTGGAAGGAGACGCTCGACCCCCATCGAACGCCACCGTGATGACACACAAGCATGCATTCCCTCACAGAGGTCAAAATGGCTCCACACGCCTTCTTACCCCGGAGACAAATCAAGCTAAAGTAACGCCGCTTAAAAGACGTCTTTCCTTTTCAATTCGTGACAAATTAAATGCGGAGAGCCGCCGCGAAACGCTCGCACGCTTTATTCATTTATTTATGTATTTAAACAGTTATGAAGTGTGCTGACCTCTACAGAGGTCACAGGATATATCTGATGGGTCAGACATGATTAACGTGAAAGGGCAGAATCCAAAATGAATGTCTTGCACACATAATAGTGTTTTTTTTTTACTTTTTTTTTACAGTGGATAGTTTGGTGGGACAAATACTTGCACCTATAAGTAAAAGTTGTAATACTGCATGTTAAAAATATGAAGTTAGAAGTAAAAGTTCTGCATTCAAAAAGTTCTTTTAATGAAAAATGGACACTTTCCGAGTGTTATTTAATTATATATTCATATTGTGAATGTTTTCTTTATACACTATGATCCAAAACAGTATTTATAACTAATCCCAAAGTAAAAGTAAACACATTTCAATATGAAACTGCATTAAAAAGTATTATTAAATAAATAAAAATGCCCCCCGTGTTCTGGTATATTACTTATATTCATGCATTAATGTGTAAGCAGGATAGGAATGTTGCAGTTAGTCGATGTGAGGCTACTTTTTAATATAATATACAATGTTTAATAGAATATAAAATTCAGCCATCTTGCCTCAATTGATAACAAACAGGATTTTATATAATAATCTTTAAGGAATGTGTCATTTTTCATAAATTGATCTTTTGCTTTGAAAGCTAAGACTTTTTTTACAAAGTAAGTCTAGTTTTAAATTAAATATAGTGGAATAAAAAGTATATTTCACTACTTTAAAAGTCTTTTGACCACTGATTGCTCCCCTTGAGACGCCGATAAAGATCATCGATTAGTCCAACAGCAGATCTGTGAGCGACTAACCCGTTTGCAGCCGGGTTTAGTGTCTGTGCAGCGACACGTATACTTCCTCAGAGAGAGAAAAAAAAAACAGCATTTAGTGTGTAATTACACACCCAGACATTTGTGCCTTGCGAAGAAAAAAAGAAATGTGCAAGCAGTCTGGAAGGCATGTAAAAACGTAATTCTGCTTTCATCTCTCGCCGTTTATCCAAATTGCAGCACTACGGTTACACTGACGCAGCCTTTTGGGAATCCTGGACGCAGAGTTGGGGTTTAAAGTTTAAAGGGAGCACACAAACACACACTGTTTATGATCCCTTTTCGAATATAATCTGGAGTTTGCATATTGAATATATTCTCGGGGCCATGGGAACGCAAACATGCTGCCAAAACCCAAAAAAAGGGAGCGGCCGAATTGTCCGAATGTGATTGTTGTTTTTTCGTGGAAATGTAGAAACCATACCTCGACATTCATTCTCTCGAACGCAACGTCGCAGTCGTGCAGAAACTGTTTCCACGGCGGAGCCGGCCAAGTAGTTTAGACGGCGCGTCTCAGCCGTGCACATCATTTCTAGACAGGTTTATGAACTGAGCTTTTTAAGAGCTGTCAGTTTGGAGGAGACATCTTTACTGCCCGTTGCGTCGCTCGACTATAATATTTGTATTTTCGGTGCAATATTGAACAATAGAATAAAAAAAGGCACAATGCTCCATGTGGCAACAGATGCAGCTCGTAAAAAACAAGATTTACACGTGGAAATTGTGTAATTTACGACATTTCCACACAAGCCGGGCAGCTCCTTGGCTCCACACGTTCAATCCCCCTAAAAAAAAACAACTCATTTTGAGTCCAAAATTGAAAAGGCGTCGCCCACTTCAGAGCTCAATTAGGTATGTTAGTCAGAAACTTAAGAAAACTACAACATATACAGTACAACACCACCCAGATGGCAATAAAACACAAGAGGTTCTTGGCACACGACCTGCTAATGACATTAGAGAACACATGCAAATGTGTGTTTGCACATACGTGCACGGCGCCTGAGCGGTGACTCAATGTTTTACTGAAACAGGGTGTTGTTTCCTCACTGCAAGTGGGAAATGTACTTGTTCTACACACACAGCTGTCGGCCGTTCGGCGAGGTCGGGTTCTTCTGCTTCGTTGGCAGGCCGCGCAGCAGGAAAGGGTTTCTCCATTGAGCGCGGAGAAAACCCAAATAAATGGAGCTCTTAATCAGATTAATGCTCATCGGAAGAGGGCCCGTTTCTCTAAATAGTCTCCAAAAACGCCAATTTGTATGACGCACACACACAATTACGCTCCATTCATCCACGCTTTGTCTGGAGATTTGTGTTTGCAGATGTCTGCCGGAAGCAGAGGAGGAGGAGATGGCACGAAATGATGAGCTTCGAGTCTTTTTTTTTTAATTGGTATGGCGCTGTAATTTAGTTTATAATTGATACATGTTATAATATTTTCAAGGGTAAGTAATTCCATTGAAAAGATCGTTTTATAAGACGTTTAAAAACCTGATTACAGAGGCGACGCTTCAAAGCAACGCGGCGATTAATTCACGCGCACATCGAGGTGAAAACATTCCAGATTAAACGGCCTTCTTACGCAGTGTGTGTGTGTGTGTGTGTGTGTGTGTGTGTGTGTGTGTGTGTGGCGAGTTCACGCCTCGTGTCGCATTCCTTCCTCCGAGAGGCAGCAGGATGCAGCTGATAGCGAGAGAGAGGCCGGCGAGGCCGGAGAGGGAGGCGCTGTTCCAGTTTGGAAAGGTTGTGTGGATGGTTGTGTGTCCATCTCCACGGGCCGGGAAGTTTAAAGACAAGAGCGAGTGTGGAAAAAAAGGTCAATGGCACCCAAAACCAGAAGGCCAATCGTCCAAATTAATCTCTAAACACACTGTCAAGGTGTCTTTTAGTCACTGAAGTATGACGCAGCCTTTAAATGCTCCACATGGAGCCGCAAAGGAGATGAACGTTTAATGTTTGTTCCTCCTGAAAAGTTGGTTTCCTCCCTCGGCGTCATGGTGTGGGTGTGGCCTCGCGACAAAGCACACGACCCCCAACAGCTGTCATCAGATGCTGATTTCGAAATATTGCAAACTTCCTGATTGGTACACAGAAGTATACAGAATATACGAGAATATCTCATGTACTAATAACACAAATGGAGGTACTAGTACAACTAGGGGTACTTTTAGGTTGTCTGACTGCCACGCCCAACTTAGCATTCGGTTATTCGATGCACATGTGAAGCTCTGCCTGCTGATGATGTGCTTTTTCTATCGGGCATGTAATGGTCTGTGTCACCGTTACGATTTGGGCTTCTGGACTGGTTTTAAATTGGGATTGGACTGGAAACTGTGAATCTTTGTGTTGCCTTGAAGCTGTGAAATCAACATGATCACACTGTCCTTTTGTCAGGGGCTGCAGGATGAGATAACCGATCAATTGCACGACCGCGTTGACCTTTTTTGACCCGATGGGACGAGGCCAAAACCGCGGAAATGGCTCGTCGGGGTGACGTGGGATTGATACTGGCGTCCGAGACGCCGCCAGCGCAGATGACGACGTCTCGTGCGAGCCCATTAGAGCCCCGCTGGTGCACGTGTTCATTAAAAAGCAATATGTGGAAGTCCGATCTGCAGCTGCGCATCTGCTCGTACGTCCAGAGGAAGACAAGCGAGGCTGGCGGGTGGTTTTTTTTAGCAAAAATCTTAGCGCAGATCCTCCGACTGTGAGTTCAAATTATCCGTGTTGCAAACAGAGCCTGAAATTGTGTGGGATTAAGGGGTTAGGGGGGGGGGGGGAGCTGTAATCTAGCCAGGACATCTTCACGCTGTTTGCTGCTGTAACGCAATGATGGAGCCCAAGCAGAATCGATTAAAACACTCATTTGTTGAATCAGATGTGTTTTTTTTTCTCCGCCCGACCGCAACAACCGTACGACGTCTCAGGACACGCACTTCTTTATTTTGGCAGTCGACCACGTTTCATGTCACAAAGCTGACACAATAATTCAGTATCGCCGGCCATGTGGACATTATATCAGCTCTGATTGGTGTGGTTTCAAGGCACGTTGCGCAACCGCAACTGAGGCTCGAATAACATCGTTTTTGACGATATCGTAGCAATCGGACCCTTTGGAAGTAAGAGCAGCAATATCGCGTCGTCCCCCCTCACCTGTTTTCTTTGGAAGCGATAACAAGCCCGGGCAATGACACCTCGGAAAACCTCCGTCCGTAAACGAGCTCTGTGTGGTCGGCCCCGCCGGCTTCTACACACTGACGGACGAGCGAGAGTCGGCGCCTCGTCCAAGACAAACAAGACCCTCGGTTTGTGTGATTATTGCGCAGAGTTTAGAATAATTCTCGGTGAAAGCGAAGCAGGAGGGTGACGGAGGAGAGGACGGAGAGGTGGGGGCTGCTGTCAGAGTCGGGTAACGTGACGGTGTGCAGCATGATGTATGGAGGAAGGCTTGTTTGGAGATCATAGCACACACTTTTCCCCCATTAATGAACTCTCTAAACGGGGTATGAGAGCAGAGATGCAGCGACAGACAAGGCTGTGGCGCTGGATGTGGCGGATGTTGCCTTACCCCTCGAAGAGGGCTCCATTGCTAATGGCAAATGGACGGTTGAAGCGACGTTTTTTATACCCCACAGACACTCCATCTTTTCCTGGATCCTCCACGATGGGTGGGCCGAGTCCATCCTTTTGCACGGCTGTCCCATTTGTTCCCAAGTGCGCGCTCTGCAAAACACCTGAGGTCGATCTCTACCCCCGTCAAAGACTTCATGGGAACTGGGACGACTGGGAAACGAGACGTCCTGAGAGGCACGAGGGCGACTTGCTAGCGGCGGCGATAGCCGCAAGCAACAGGCAACGAAGTGACGGGGTCCAGAAGTGATTAACACAAGGACTCGAAGGCAACTGTTTGATCATCATGCCACAGTAAATGTGATTACACACGTTTAGGGAGGTAAGTAAATACTTCATGCAACTCCCGTTTTACATCACATCACTGAGCAGAGCTGATGAGCAGGAAAACGACGCTGTGGGGGCGATTCCTCTTTGTCATTTGGACAATGGAACGGGTCGTCTCTCGCTGCCGATAAGGCGGCTTTCTTCATCCTGCATGCGTAGGTGAGGCGCTAACCTCTCCGCCTCCCCCACGGAGATATTTACATCTGATCTCGCCCTGCGTGGTCACGTGGAAAATATGTAATGAAGACTATTTGTTAACGTCAGCGTCTGGCCTCTTTAAATAGTCTGAGCCCTCGGCCATTTAACGACTTCTTCCTCAGACGCGTCAGAAGTCTAATTAAATTCCTGCCTTGGGTGACTCGTTAATAAGAAACGCAGCGTGGATGATACCTCGCTCGCCGCGGTGCGTAATCCAAAAAAAAGCAGTGACGAGGTTGTGTTTGCGAGCGGCTGTCTTTTTCTAACCTCTTCCTCAAAATGATTGTTTTGGCCCTGAAACACAGAGCAATTGTTGTTTGAGTATTACAGCTTAAAATACCTTTCTAACATATCAGACCTTCCGCTATGGTGGGTATGAAAACCCTGTAATTTGATCCTTTTTGATTAGATGTAATTTCACCATGCATCTGGGCTGCTGATTCACCTCAAAGGGTTTTAAGTTTGGTGCCAATTACCTCAGACTTCAGTCGCGTGTTGGGACAGCCTCTTGTCATTTACATTCCTGCAGACCTGCAGGATCAACGTTCACACATAATTATGAATTTGCATGCATTATATACAACTAACTTGACCCCAAAAAGTCACATCATTCAACCTGGAGGTCTCCTACATTAGAGATCTAGTGCTGATATGAGTTATCTGTTGAATCCTGATTTAAGTTTTTTTGTCAACCATATGTTACAGTCTTTTAAATCTTCAGTGTTTAATAATTAATTGACAAACTGTGTCATGTTGCAGTTTACACCCACCTCTGTCTAAAATGTCATCACTTTATCTCGTGAAATTGTCATATTCAGCAAATGGATTTTAAACTTTGACCAAAATGAGTGGTGTTCCTGAGACATTGCATTCACAAGAAAGGGACGTTGACCTTTGACCTCCAAATGGACATTTATGCATTTTTCATATTTTTTATTCTGAAATTTTCCTTCCCATACATAAAGACAAATATATGGAAGCCCATTTCTGACACACAAAAAAAGAAAAAGTCCTAATTATGACAACGAAAAAAAAAAATCATAATTTTGACCCCCCCCGCCCCTCAAAAAAAAGTGACGGAAATGGGCTTCCATACTTTTCCACTATGGTTGGTGCAGAAAAACTCTTTTTCAATGCAAAATTTTTTTTTAAAATCCTTCAGACTTTGTGTTGGAAGAGTTGACCAATAAAATCCAACAATTCACCCCATTTAAGGGAACAACAGCAGCCTGAAACAGGTGAGCGATGCCAACGTGTCCTTATTGCTGCTAATTCCAACTTCAAAGAGTCGTATATTCAGTCTGCGTTTTAACCTCTTTTCCAGCTCAGCCTTCATCTGCGGGACGTGGTCTTAAACGTCTATCTTTACAACAAAGTCACTTAAAGTTAATCACTGCGGAGTCAGTCGAGCCATCAAAAGCCATAAACGTTGCTCAACTGTCGGACTCGTAACCAGCCGGACTCAGGTGGAGCCTCCGCCGCTCATGCTTTTAACAGATGAGAGAGTCACTGTGCTGCAGAACATTAACCCACATCCATCAGCACCAGCGAGGACGCAGACAGATAGTGTACACACAGGAGAACGCATATACACTGGGGGTCACGCGCAGACACACACACACACACACAGAGGGCACCCACACACATCGCAGAGCCCATAGATGTGACTGCGTGACAACATCTGGGCTAACGGTTGTGTTTAAAGATGTCTCCCAGGAGCGCTTCTTCCTCTTTTCCCTGAAAGGCATCGCTCTCTCCAGCCACGCAGGAGAAAGATGCAGCGCCTATTGTGTCGGTCTGTCCAGACACACACCTTCACCACAAAAAAAACAACAAAAGAAAACAGAAGGGATCCCTCCTCGCGCCGATGAGCTGCCAGAAGGAATAAAACATGGCGTCAACCTTGCATATCACTTTTACCACTCGGAGGATGACAGAGTGATAAAATGGAAGTCTGGCCAAGTTCTGCGTCAACACCCCATCATATGTAATGAGGACGAGGGGAAAGGAGGCGCTTTATGCTGCAGCTTCGAGAATGCTGAGGATGATTCAGAGACGTAGCGGTCAGAAACAAGGAGTGAAGGATGTTTGAGGTGTTTATTTTGCATCGTTCGTTCATTCAAAAACCTTTTCCGCTCTCTTTTTTTTCTGATTGATACCCTCAAACTGTGGAATGGAGAGTGAAAAAGCTATCATTTAATAGGTGAAAACAAAATCCAGGGATGCTGCTTTGACCGCCCTGAACATCGCCACACACACACACACACACACCACCTCAATGTCAGCACAACCTCATTTTCGATGTGCAGATAAGAGAGATAGGGGCCAGCACTTCTGCCGCCACAATTTGACACAACTAATTTAGAACGGCTCTGGAATATATTACCTCGCCAGAAAACATAATAATAATGGAGAAGCATCAATCAAGCGGGACCCCGCGCATACATTGTGTAATAAAGCTTATCTCCGGGTGACACAGTCCGTCTGACTCAGCCTGCCAGCCGGAACGAAAAAAAAAGAAAAAGACCTCCACGCAAAAGGAAGCCCTGCCATCAGGCGCCGGTTAACGCCGCATAAATATGCAGTTTAAGAGTCAATGACATTTTAATAAGGCAAAGCTGACGGCTTACTGCTCGCACACAAACACACGGGTTGTTTTCTCGAGCCCCAGAATAAAAAAAAAAATAGACCAGCTAGGAGCGCCCATGTCTACACGGACTGTGAGAAAGAATGTTGTTTCTTTGAATATGTATACCCCCCTCAGCTGTCATCACACACACACACACACACACACACACACACACCTACAAATTGTCAGACATTGGTGTGTGTGTGTGTGTGTGTGTGTGTGTCCCCCTCCCTTCAAATGTTTCTATAATTTTTTCCAGGCGTTAACTGGATTCAGCTGCCTGTGAACTGCTTTGGCTCTCATCTCCACTTTCCATATTATTTAGACGGGGCCTTCTTGTTGATGTTCGGTCACTAGCTTGTTTTGCGGACTGTTCTCACCGCCCGCCGCTCACAAGTCCTCATTGTGTCCCCCCGGCGTGATGTCATGCCTCCCCAAAAAACACCTGGGAAACCCTGGAGTTTGTGTCGGAGTCTGTTCGGGACAGCTCGGCGTTTGTTAGCCGTGATTAATGGGGCGGGCGCGCGGATTTCAAAGCGAGACGAGGCTGTCAAGCTGTGTTTATTAATAACACCAAAGGTTGAGCTAATATACATTTTGCATTTACATAAACTGACTTATGTCACGGTGAAACCATCCACAAAACTACCCCTGAAAACACGTCTCGTGCACAGCCAATGTCTCCTTTTGAAGTGGGCGGCAAACTATTTATACATCCGTCGAGGACTTTTTGTTATTTCGTGCCGCGGCTTCCACTCCACCCCGTCACTCAAAAAGTAAAATGTCCGCTGTCATTGCGTCACGGTCGCCAGACAGCCGCCCCGTTTCACGACGGAGGTCACCAGACAGGACTCTAACGGCTCCAGATGGGCTTGAAAAACAGCCCATCGGCTCCACAAACAAACACACACACACACTTTTCCGCTCTTTAAGCAACGCCGATTAGGACTCGTCCCCCTTTAGGGCGTTTTTGAATCAACCGGGATCCCACCGCGGTCGGCGGTGTGTCTCTTTTAGCCCCCGCTGTCTTTGGAAAGAATGCCCTTTAATGTCGGTAATCCCAAAAACTGCAACACACACGCCGCTGCCTTTATTCTTTATTTGGATCCTCCCATTAGATCCTGTAGTAGAGGGCGCTAATAACATATTTTCGCCAGCCTTCCGTTCACCCCGCCGGCAACTAATGCATCACATTTAGCGTAGCCTAGCGCCCCCTTGACACCGCGGGCCTGGGGGAGGAATGTGGAGATGGATCCTGGCAGAGCGAGTGGGCTAATGGGGGATGATCCTCTGAACGTGGACTGTCGCTCATTGTCACTGTGGTTCGGGGCATTGTTGGCATTAAGGCGATCAGTGTGAGGACACGGCTCATTGGACTTCGCGGTCCCGGCCGAGCTCGGAGCATCGTCGACGTGATGGATCTCGGCTGCGTCTCGATGCAAGCAGTGGCAATGAAAGTGGTAAATATGAAGCAATTAAGGCGGCGGAGCACAAAATAACAACGCGGGTGTGTCCGTCGAGGTGTTTTGAGTCAACAGAGGAAACTGATCGTCCCGTAAATGCAGTTTCCGAGAGACTTTGAACTCGTCTAGACAAAATAATTGGTTATGCACGTGTTTTTTCTGTCCACCAGGTTTTTGAAAATGCAGGGTTGCTGATATCTCATTAGGGGGCAGCCAGTCCGGTGATAAGCCGCAGTCAGACAGGATGAATCCCTGTCTGGGTCTGGAGGCCTCGAGACGCCACACCCAGCCCAGCATACGCCATCACACACCAGCAAATATGAACGTACGATGCACACACACACACACACAGATATATACAGACACACACACACCCGCGACATCCTCAGCTGTCACAGTCTTCACAGCTGATTTACCGTCTTGCCTTTGAAAATGTGCGCTCACGTACACTTAGAGAGCAGGGCAGAGGAAGGATAAGCCCTTCTTTTTCTTTATAGGATGGTCGTGTATCACCTCTGGTTGTAAAAATAACTTTTAACCGCGCGGGCGCTATGGCGTCTAATCGCTTCGCGCCGTATCCTCCAGCGAGAGTGGACCGTTTGTATTGTTTGCTGAGCTGCTGTTGAAGACGTTGTTTTATCGCAACACATCATTTTGACATATGAAGCCACGCTGATTAAATTCCGCTGTTTGAAATTGTGCCACTTAGGAGATGCTTTTAGCCGTGATTATAACTTGTCCTGACAACACAGACACTCAAGTAGCAACAGAGACAGACGCACGCACCGCTCTGTCTCGCATATAAAAGTTGTGGATTTGCTTTGTAATGTTAAACGGACTTTTCGGTCCAAAGTGGGATATTTATTTTTGTTGAATTAGTCTTTTTTTAGCGGTGCTATAATGCCGCGTCTTCATAGATTTGATTTCTCCAACAAATAGTTTGAATTATAATATCTTTGGTTATCAGCTGACTTCCTCCCAGTTGGTTTATGAGCCAATACTTTATGTTTTATGCTAGCATGCTAACACACTAAGCTAGGATGAACATGGCCACATTTCACCTGCTAACGTTGTCACAGTGAGCATGCTAGCATGCTAACACACTAAGCTAAATTAAGACCACGGTTGTGATAAATGGTAAAAATATATATATAATTAACACACTCGTCATTCTCATACAGTGTGTTTGGTTAAATAAATCACACCAGAGCATTGTAAGTACAAAGAACACAAACACAAAAGGGTTAATAGTAATATATTACATTTTCTAGCACTAGAGGGTAAACCAAGCATGTTGGTAGTTTTAGTGCACATTCATGTGTTATGATTGAGTTTTACTATGTGCACTATGGACATATCTTCTTGTTAGCTTGTGTTTACGTTGTGCCCTCAGGATATCACAGTTTATATTACACTTAAATCAATCTTTATTACTTGCGTGAGTGTGCCGTGTTGGAGGCAGATGGAACGTCTCCAAATGCTGCAAAATGGCAACTTCTTGAGATGTCACTTCTCCCTAAACAAACCTGAAGGCTTTCCACTCGGGCTGCCTCGTGTCCCACACAGCTCCAACTCCTCAACGTCAACCCAGCGCTTCTCCTCCTCTCTCCTCGCCTCTCTTTTCCTCCCTTCTCCTCCCCTCTCCTGCCCTCCCCTCCTCTCTTATCTTCTATTTTTTCCCTCCTTTCCTTTCCTTTTCTCTCATCTCCTTTCCTTCCCTGATCTCATCTCCTTTACTCCTATCTCCTCTCCTTTTCTTTTCTCTGTGCTCGTCTTTCTTCTCCTCTTTTATATTCACTTCTCTTCTCTATTTTCTTTAATTTTCTCTCCTCTTATCTTGTCTTCTTTCCTCTCATCCCCTGCTTTCTCATCCTTTACTCTCCTCCTTTTTCTCCTCTTCTCCTTTCTGCACTTCTCCTCTCTTATTTTATTGTACTCCTTTTTCTCTCCTTTCCTTTGCTCTCCTCTTGTCTTGTCTCATTTCCTCTCCTCCCCCTTCTTTCCCCTCCTTTCTCCTCATTTCGTCTCCTCTCCTTTCCTTGTTTTTCCCTCTCCTCTCCTGCCCTCAACTCCTTTCTTTCTCCTCCTCTCCTCCTCCTTTCTTTGCCTCTCCTCTCTTGTATTATATTATCTTCTTTTCTCTCCTTTCCTTTTCTCTCCTCTTCTCTCGTCTTGTTTCCTCTCCCTCCTCTCTCCTTATTTCTTCTCCTTTCCTTTCCTCTTCTCCTTTCTTTGCCTCTCCCTCCCCTCCTCCTCCTCCTCTCATCTCTCAAGAACC
Organism: Clinocottus analis; assembly: GCF_023055335.1. Taxonomy (NCBI): domain Eukaryota; kingdom Metazoa; phylum Chordata; class Actinopteri; order Perciformes; family Cottidae; genus Clinocottus; species Clinocottus analis. Next base: position 2,069,071 of record NW_027175920.1, read on the forward strand.
TAATTACAAGTCACATATTAGGACATAACTTTGATCCGGACACATATTCTGTGCCAAACGAGCGCATTGAGCCAGCTAATCCCTGTCATGCTAAATGAGTACCTGCTTTGCTAACCTTTGATCTGTCGGGTGAGGACGCGCCGGCCCAATTACATCCCAGCTTTTATGAGAGGGCAACAACGTGCTCTTTCAAAACCACCGGGATTGAGGCTTTTATTTTATTACAAAGTGAGACCTGTTTCTCAGACGGAACCCTAAAGTATTAGGGATTAGACGTAAGGGGAGAAAATTGAGTTGGCCGGTTTCTTTATTAATGTACAGCCACATTCTGGCTTGCTACATGGTTTTAATCCTAACCCCTGGCCCTCCAGGACCCTAAAAGCTCACCACAGTCACTGCTAGGATTTCAGCCGTGCTGTTTGAGGTTAATGACTTCTTGGCGAAGAGAGAGAGAGAGAACCGTTCTGACTGTGAAATTAAATTGTTAAACAGCCTGCATAATGGAATTATGCATTGTGTCGTACGGCGTAATTGAGATTACGCTTCGGTCAGTTTGAAAATCCTTTTGAGGTTCGGCCTTTTTTCGGCGATATGCACGGTGGAGCATTTAAAAAACATGTTTTTTGGCAATGTATGTCTTCTATATGTCGTCCTCCTGCAGAAGCGAGCGGCAACAGTTTCAGCCCTCTGGTGAGGAGCCCCATGGGAACACTGAGCTGAGACGGACAGGAAGCTGATGACTCCATCTCCTGACAGCCCAGTGTTCAGGCTCATGTCGGGGAAAGCTTTGGGAGGGGTGTGTGTGTGTGTGTGTGTGTGTGTGTGTGCAAGTGCACGGGTGAACTGCTCACTATGGGGCCTGTAATGGTCGGACTGGGAATTCTAATAAGAAACCTCTCCGTCCTCTCTGCTCACCAATACAAGCCACCCACTGCTTAACCGGTCACACGGGCAGATATTTCCAAAAAAAAAGAAAAGAAAAGAGGGCTGAGAAGATCCAAAGGACCAATTTCATTTCAAAACTCAATCCGCCAGTGCATGGGATTTGCATTGCTAATGAGGGGCTGCCTTGCCCTTTTTTCTTCTCCCCCTCCTGTCTCCCTCTCCTCCTCCTCTTCCTCCTCCTCCTCCTCTGAGCTCGGCTTTGTACTGACAGCAAAGGGAGGCTGAGCCCCACGCAAAGACCTCTGAACCGAGCTTATCTTGCTAAATGAAACACCATGTTTCTAATGTAAACTATTCTGTAGCACATCAGCGCGCCTCGGTGTCAGCTCAGGCCCCTCCCTTCCCCATTAGGGCTCACGGCTGGCCTACTTTTACTTTATTTTAACAGCAAAGGGAGGTTGTTGTCCTTTCCCGCTTTATTTAGCTTGTGTCCTGCTATTCTGTCGAATAATGGAAGGATTTGTGGTGTACAGTAGATAACAGTATTTTTTTTTTTTGGGCGATTAGCAGATGTTGTAAATCCGACTTTCAGTTGAATTCAACACATCGGAGACTCGCTCTCATCCTCAGAGAGACGTGCTTTCTTTTTCTAACTTGCCACCATCATTTTTCTCGCTGTTCTCCTCTTTGTCTCTTGCTCTGTCTCCGTCTCCATCAGTCTTCCTCCTCCTCTCATCTCTCAGAGCCTGCATACGTCGGGAGAGGTTGCATTAAAACCCAAGGAGCCACTGGAGGCAGGTCAAAATCAGCATGCGCAATGAAATGCATTGTTTTTCCTCAATGATTCGAGTAATAACGAGAGGGGGGGCAACAGAGAAATCCAGGAGAAAATAAATGTAATATGCAACCCCATGTAATAGCAATCGAAATCAAATGGCTATTGCTGCATATGATGCATTTATTTCTGCAAAGCTTTACACCTAATTACCCCTATAAGTGCTCTTCAGGACGGATGTGAGGCAGGGGTCTCATAATCTTAATAGAAATAATAACAGTCTGATGCATATGTAAATGATCAGAAGAGAGGCGGCGATGTTTTGGATGGAGCGGTCGTGGATAATGAGGGTTCAGGAGTTCAGCGGCGGCGTCATCGCATCAGAGCGTCCGTGTGCGATACGCCACTCCACATGAATGTGCCGGCTTATCTATCGATTCTCAAAAATGTGTTCTTTTCTAATGACATTTTAACGATCGCGGGATTAGACCGAGACGAATATTTACCTTAATCTATGTCCCGATGTCAACAGAAACCAGAACACAAATTCCTGGGACTCGTGAGTGTCTGCGTCGCGCTAATCACCCGCAATCAACGTTAGCAACGTTAGCTTGAAGGTACTTGGCTTCAAACCCTTCACAGTGAAGGATTGTTGACCCTCCACCTCCACACATTCTCCCATTAATTTCACCCTCCCTTCTGAATCCTTCGTGTCGCTGAGAGACTTTAGACTGTGTGTTTTCGTATTCAGGTGCAAATTAGCCCCTCGTCGCTGCGAAAATCCTCAAATCCCCGCGGCTCCCTTCGCCAGCCGCCTAGCCGCGAGCGGGGGGGGTTTTCTCTAAGCGAGCGCCTCTGGAAAGCCTCGGCCTCGCCGTCATCGTTTATTTTCGCTGTACGCGAGCGGAAAATATGCCCTGTTTGTGTTTGTGGATGTGTGAACGGCCCACAAGCTCGTGTGTGCTTGTCAACCCTCTTCGCTTTAAGGCTGTTAATTCCTAGCGCAACATCGGCTCTCGCGAAACTGTTTTGCTACATGTGTATGTTTTCCTGCAGCTGGGTTTGCACAGTGGGTACCAGTGTGTGTCTGTGTGTGCGTGTGTGTGTCTGTGTGTGTGTGTGCGGGCCCTCCCCGTCCCTCACACATCCTCTGATGTTTCATGGTGAGACAGATCGCTTGAAATAAATCACAGGCGGTTTTAATCAGAGTGAAGCAGGCCGAGCCGGGCTCATAAACGACGGGCCAAACTTAGTTCAACTTCCTCCCTTCCTCTCCGTCTGTCTCCATTTCTTCTGCCCTCTCACTCTCTTTTAACAAGGCCTTTATCGTCCCCTGCTTTCCCACCATCACTTGGCCTCCCTCCCTCCCTTCCCTCGCTATCTTACTTTCTCTCGCTCACTATCGCTCCGTGTCCTTGGCTGCCGGGCTCCTCCTGTAAACAAGCCGGGGGAATCGCATTTTGGCATTCCTGAAACAACCCTGGATTTGATTTTACAACCCAATTAAAGTCCAGTAGTAAATCAAGAGAGTCCAAGGAACCCTTCTTTATTATTCTTTAGTTGTTGTCCTATTTCTCTGTGGGCACCACCAACATTTAAGACTCTCTAGACCCACAAACCCCAAAAAACAACAACATGTGAACAGGTCCACTTTAATAGAAATAAGGCAGCGGGCAGGAGGCGTCGGATGAGCATGTTTACAGAGCAGAGACGCCGCTGTGGGTGTCCTATCAGTGTGAGGAATGCCAACACACACACACACACACACACACACACACACACACACACACACACACAAACACTCTCACACACTCACAAACTCAGTCATACAATCATTCATTCGCACTGTAGCTACCGTCTCTCTTCCTTTTATAAACATCGCTCTCTCTCTCTCTCTTTCTCTCTCTCTCTCTCTCTGTCTCTCTCACACACACACACACACACTCACACACACACACACACATACAGCCCAGCAGAGCCGACTAGATAAACGGGGAAACCTGTCACTAAAACGGAGGCATTTGATTCATCAAAAAAAAAAAAAAAAAAGTCAATAGTGGAATATTCTCCACTCGACCGGAGTCCCATTAATCTGCCAGTAGATTAAAATGTCACGGCGGCGGACGGGCCGCGGCTGCAGAGCTGTTTTTCATGCAGCTCTGCGGCCCAGACAGTAATTGCATACGCCGATCAATCAAAGGGGATGTGCCGGATTGTCGTTTTTCATTACAAAGACAACAGGTTACGACGGCCTGTCGACTTTACTGTAGAAAATGTGTGTTAATGACTTATCAATAACCGGCTGCCGGCCGCCGTGACGGCCGGCGATCGGGAATGAGCGATGATGTGAGCGCAGAGAGAGAGAAAAAGGGAGGAAAAAAAAGCATCTAAGGCCGATTTAGCTTTCGCTAAATATATATTCAGAAGGAAAGTAGACTGTAGTAGCCAGACGTCAGTCTCTCTTAGATTAAGTCGTCCTCCGGCTCATTGTTAAACATCTTCTGGCAAAGTGAGATACTTGCTAAACACATTCGTAAACTGTTTGCACCGAGGTCTGATTGGGAAAGCTCAGCAGACAAGTGAAGGAGGGGGGGTGGGAGCATCGGGGGATTTCTCAGTGTGGTTTTTAGATGAGCTGAATAAACGAATGTGATTCTGCTCATTACTTCGGTAGCTCTCCTTCTGAGGGGAAAGAAAACACAATCAAAGCCATGTTATAATACGCTCGTACCCCTGAAAACGCCCACGTGCAAAGCAGCATTTCTTTGGCGCTCTCGCGCTCCACTAAGTGATAAATGTGGCGAGCACCTTGCGAGGACTGGATGACAAAGTTAATTTGGCCCCCGGCAGACACGTCAGAGCGATGGAGTCGTGTATTAGCGGCGCCGCCTCACAAAGGCGCCATTATGCTGCGGCCGAGACGTCGTTCATCCACAGAGCCGCTGCACATGACGGCTCCCAGCTCCTTTATTAACTCCGCGCAACTCCTGCTGTAAAGTTGGAGGCGTTACAGAAAGAGGTATGAGACTAATCACACTCCAACTCCACTTCCCCTTTGCCAAACAACTGCCACGGCGCTTTTGACAAATACAGGACGCGGCCTTGAAAAAGTCGTATCTACGGCGTTGCTTTTGCTTTGGTTTTTTTTTGGGAGGGTGGGGGGGGGTCCGAACTCAGCGTCAATTAGCGGAAAAAAATATCGCATGAGCACATATGGTCTGCCATGCATCTTGGCTTTCTGGTAGTCCCGCTGAAAAGTACCTCAAATGCTAAATGATGTGGCTCGCTACGTAGCTTGCGCGTTGAGCAATGAGTTCCCAGCCAAGGTCAGTTTTACGCGGCCATCATGTCGTGCTTCTGCAGCAGCGTCTTTGCTCATTAGCCCAGCCTTTCAGTCCTCCTCAGGCCACGCTTTGGATAAGAAAGAGAGGGACTGCAGTGGATAATACAAGCGGGGTCAAAAGGCAAGAGGCACCAAAGACTCTCGTGATTGCGCAGGTATCTCAACAATGTGCCGCTTTGTCTCCGCTGAAGGAGACTGATATGAATGCAAGAAGTCAAAATAAGGTCATGACTTTAAATGATGGATGTCCGTCAAAAGGGGGGCTGGAGAAAACACACACAAAAAAATCCACACCGCTGAATAATTATAATAACCCAGTCAAAGGATATTTTGTATGCGTTGCGAATCCATTGCTGTCAAGACACCCAATGTCTCACGTCCGATGTGTTTTCTCAGCTGTGGCCTCCGGAATATTCCCACAAAGTAAACATTCGGCGGAGAGGAATCCCACCTGCGAGAGTGAGAGTGTCGCCATTAGCGTTGAAGGCTCGACTTTGAGAGCTTTTACACCCTGCGATTAAACTCCATCGCAGCTGCGAGCACATACAAACTGAAGATTTCTGAAGGTTGCATCACCGTTGCGGATTGTGATAACAACCGTTCCTGTTGTAAATATTGTATTTTATCCACACACATCCCTTTCCTGCTGCCTTTGATGAATAACTCACCGACTCACCCGTCTACTGGATGGCACTTTGAGCCGGACGTTTCTGAAAACGGCTTAAATAAATGTGGTGGAAAAGAGCGGATTATTGAGGCTGCAGTTAGCAGCCGTGGCTAAATACAGTCGTAGAGAGTTGTTTTTTTAATGTAAAAGGAGCTTAAAGGAAGTCTATTTAGCATCGTGCTCATTAATATAGCAGCAAACAACTCCAACTGTAAAGATATAATGTAGTAAATGCCGGCCTGAGCTCTCCCTCGGTGTGTGTTGTTATCCAAGCTTCTCCCAGCTTCATTGGTGGCGCTAGCTTCATGTGCTCGTTAGCGCACATGGCCGCCGCTCTGCATTGCTCATGCATTGCTCATGCATCGTCCTGACAGACAGCACCATCGCGGGAATGCTAGTACCCTTCCTCCGGTATCCCTCCCCACCCTTAGGTGAACACTGTTTAGCTCTGCCGGCACTTGCGCTGTAGTTAGCATAGTTAGCACCATTAGCTTTGAGCGGCCGGCTCGCCACCAACACATTACGGGGTCATTAAGAGACAACACGATGCTCCCAAAACTCGCATCTTTAACCACGTAGTTCCCATTTGGGGGACCTGTCCATTACAGCAACATAAAAAAGTTTCAACCGAAGCAAAATGAGTCAAACAGGCAAAGCAGTACTAAAAAAGGACAAGAGCTAATAAAGGACACCATTTACAGATGGAGTCATTCACCATAAAATGTATAATAGTCTCCAATTTGGCCCGAGTTGTACCGGTTTCCTCATTAACTCTCTGCAAAGAATTCCAAGTGGCTGGAGCAGAAAATATGAAGGCTTTATTTCCCCTTCTCTGTCTGAGCATTACAGGGACAGACAGTATGCGCCTTTGTGATTTGAAGCAATGACTGCAAAATTAACTCCGTCCAATGAGCTTTTAAAAGATGGAACTGCAAGTCCTCCCAGAACGGCCTCATAAATAACGATCTACCACTGACGGTGGACAGCCGAGCCCTGGAAACAGAAGAGCAATGAGGTTTTAATTCAGTAACAACCTGTAAGATGAGCGAGTATAGAGAGAACGAACAGCAGTAAATAACTCAAAGCACTGTGGTCTTGGCTCATAATAGGAACATATGGCTGTACTCATGTCCCCCACTGCGCCCTCTCTACCTGCCCAGACCTCCTGAGGTGTCAGAGGGTCTTTACAGGGTCTCCAAGGGACTTAATGTGCTGGAGAAAGGGGTGTATATGGAGCTCATCACACACTTGCTGCTAATGTGCTTCCAAAACCACTATATGTGTGTGTGTGTGTGTCCAAAAAAAGGCCGTATTAGAAAAAGATTTAAAAGTAGATACCGATCTAGCTGACATAATCTCCTGCAGAGCCAAAATGCTCATGGATTCTCCGTAAAGGGAATTCAGTGTCGAAGTGTGTTTTGTGAAAGGAAATGAAGAGGACCCTCGGGAGATGGCAAAATAAACGACGGATGGGAGGCATTTGAGTGTCAGTTGTACCCTGTATTACATTTAGCACCTAAACGGGGGGAGGGGCTAGTATCGAGTACACAACTTTAAAAACTCTAATCCCTGTATTAACAGCGTTTAATTCCCCCTCTTTCTCTAATCCTCGCGTGGTTTGTGCCTGTGGAGGTTTAGGAGAACAAGTTCTTTGTTGGTATAACATGGGATTAACGTGAGTGTGAAGCTGCTAAACCCATGGGATTATAAAGTTTACTCTGCCTTGATTCCTGGTGATAAGCAACACTGGACATCATTTTTGTGTGTGTAAAAAAAAAATCCACATATCCATTGTTTGATAAGTTAAAATAACCATAGCAGAGGGACTTTTTTATTATACTTTTTCTATTTTTGTCCAATTATTTTCTCTGACATTGGAGAGGTTTTTGTTTCAAAAGAAGGAGCTGCTTTTGATCTTCAATGATTTATTCCTCAGAAAATATATTCCTGTGATATCACTTCTTTTTTTTTTGACAGTCGTGCTGGACAGCAAACAGAGCTTTTTGAAAAATATAGAGCGCACAAAATACTGCAATTATTCCCCACTGGGAATTTTCTCTCTGTTCAAAGTCTTACAGCAAAGTCACTCCAATAGACAACAATGGAAGGAATGTGTAGAAATAGAAAGAAGAAGAAAAAACAGAATAACTCTCACTCGCCTGTTCAAATTGTCAACTCGAATACTACTTAGAGCAGTGGAACATGGGAAACCACAGTCTAAATATTATGCTACGGCATCTGCTGGCAATGCTGCATTGGCGTTCGATCAGGAATACCAGCGAAATGGTGTTATCAAAACAGTGCTCTCATGGGAATATGCCCAGTCATTACTAATCCTCCACAGACAGGAGAGAAGGAAAAAATGACATTTCCTCCTCCTCCCTTTTTATTGCACTGCAACACGCAAAACCTCAACACTCGGTTCTACGCCTCCAGTGTTCTGTCGGGCAGTTAGTGAACCACTTCGGTCCGTACCGAGAGATGCAAGTCACGAGTAGATGTTTTGCAGACACATTTGCGACAGATGTGCATGGTCCCCAGAGGATTTATCCCATTGACGTCGGCAATGCCTTCAGTCTTCCTATAGCACTGTCAGCAGGTCGACACTTTTGGCTTTTAGTGGAAAGTCTTGACAACCGTTCAATGGATTGCCATGAGATTTTGTACATATATTCATGGTCCTCAGAGGATGTATCCCTCTGACTTTGGTGATCCCTTCAGTCTTCCGATAGCACTGTCAGCAGGTCAACACATTTGGCTTGTAGTGGAATTTATTGACAACTGTTCAATGGATTGCCATGACATTTTTCTATATTCATGGTCCTCCGAGGATGAATCCCACTAACTTCATGGATCTCTTGACCTTTGTTGAACTAAGAAGGTGATCACGGTGTACTTACACGCTACCTTCAGTGTGTTAGCATTGTGGTCCAGAGCATGTTAGCATACCGATGTTAGCATTTAGCTCCAAAGCACAGCCGGGGCCTAAGCACAGCCTCACAGAGCTGTTAGCATGGCAGTAGTTAGCATGGCAGTAGTTAGCATGGCAGTACCCTTTTCGGTGCCTTGCAATCAGGAAACATTGACTGGCAGCTGTAGAAAAGGGGCGTTGAAGCGGTGGGAGGCGTCGATGGAGCTCTTTCAGTCGCCTCGCTCTTGCGTGCTCTCCGTCCTAAAACACACAGAGGGAAACGGGCACCGTTCCAACTCCCTCAGGCGTGATGCTCCTTGACCACAAAAAAAAACCACACACACACACTTAACACCTCACCCCAGCGGGCACACCCTCAACACACCCTCAACAAAGACAAAGAACAAGCGATCTGCCCCCCCCCCCTTTCTCTCGTATCTGCCATCTCCCTCCTCCTCACGTCAAAAAAAGAAAGAACAAACGATGATTAATGGCGATGTTAACGTCTGTACTTGTATTAATTCACAGCTGTAGATTGGAGAGAACAGACTTGTCCTTCTCCAAAGGGATTTGGAGGATAGGTAGCGTGTGTGTGCATGTGTGTGTGTGTGCATGTGTGTGTGTGTGGATGCTGAGGGGGATTTTGGTGTAGCCGTGTGAGGCAGACAGGTGGTGCTGATGGGGCTACGTGATTCACTTTGCTCCTTATTTGCATACATATGACAACCATCTGTGCTAATAGGCCTCTGCGATGTCTCTATTAGGCTCGGTGCCACTCTGTTTCGCCTGAGGACCGCGCCGCCGCCGCACCGCCGTCGCGCTCCGTGTCTGTCGGCTTTATGCAACGCGGACCAGCTGATGCCGCCTAGTGCGTGGAGACAGGACACGATGCTCTGGTTTTGGTGGGATACAAGTGCAGCGGGAAACCATACGGGCTCCAAACTGCGGTAAAGAACTTCTTGTCGCACCAGATAAGTGGAAACTACAGGAAACTACAATAACTGGGAAAACGAAGGTTCGTCTGGATGCAAAAAATTGACCTCCGTGATGATTCATACAGAAAGCATTCCTCGCTGTTCGCGAAGACGTAGCACACGAAGCGTGAGAGCCTTTTTCCAGTTTATTTCAGCTGCGTCAGCTGAGAAACATGCGGCGCTGTGCATCGCTGCCTCACAAACACTTTAATTTAGCAGGAAAATACAAGAATCCACAGTGAAAGTAGGAATAAACAATGGCGGTTTGCTCCACACAACACCATGAAATGATGCATTACTCTCCAGAAATTGAAGTGGAATTGTCCACGGCGGCGTTTTAGCAACTCCGGGGTTCTCGAGTGTGACAGTTCAGCTGAATGTGTTTTCTCAGAAAGCACACAACATCTCTTTTGACTGGGTTATAGCAGTGTCGGATTTATTTTGTTTGGACCCCTCTGATGGACATCCGTCATTTAAAGTCATGCCAAAATAATTATAAAAATCGGCTGTTTGTTAGTTAACACAACTACAGTATTGTTTGCCGTTATCGTCAGTTACCCTCATCAGGCATTCTGGACACTACGGTGTTGCCTGTTTTTTAATTGACAGGAATTCACCACATTTAGTTTTGTGTTGTATTTCAGTGAGAAATAAGACGATTAAAGGGACCCTGTGGAGTTTTATACACGTTAGTGATGCCATGGAGCAGCGTTTTGGTGAGTTGGCCCCTTGTTAGCTTGTATTTTGTAATGTGTCGTGCATGCAAGCTGTAACACAACTATGGTGCAAACCCGTCTCCTGGAAATTATAATGTGCTTTGCGATATGTTTCGTATAATTGGTGCCAGGATTTTTTTTGGTTTATTTATTTATTTTGAAGGGAACCACAATATGTTTGCACTTAGGATTGAAAGGGGAGGACCGACTGGCTAAATGAAGTAAAATTCAATTATATATATGCAGTAAATTATGGAAGCCCATTTCCGAAACAAAAAAAAGTCATAATTGTGACACACCAAAAAAAATCATAATCATGATCAAAAAAAAGTATGACAAAAAAAAGTATGACGGAAAAAAATGACAAAATGTAGTAATTAATAAAATATTATGAGTAAAACTCATAATTTTTGGTTGTTGTCATAATTATGATTTTTTTTTTTTTTTTTGGTCATCATTTTTTTGGTCGACTTTTTTGTTGTCATAACTATGACTTTTTTGGGGTCAAAATTATGTTTTTTTTTCTTGTCATAATTATGACTTTTTTGTGGTGGAAATGGGCTTTCATAGTAAGTAAATGAAATGAAATAAATAAGTAAAATAAAAGACACCAAAATCAAACCGAAGCAGGATTTAAATCCATTCTTTTTAAATTTTCCCCTAAATGTTTGCAAAAACACCTTTTAAACTAAACAATATTCGACGCGTGGACACACGTGGAGTTAGTCCTGTTGATGCCCACAGGTGAGGAAACGCACGGCGCTGCTCACCTCTGAACGCTCAGTTCCACTGAGAGAACAATGTTCCCAGAGCGAGCAGACAGTGAACATATTAGGCAGTGAACAAGATTGGTAGAGAAAGGGAAACAGCAGACAGAGAGGGAGAAAAAGAGAGACAGAGTACCCCCATAAGGGAAGACTGCCAACATCAGCACTCCAGTTTATTGTAGAATCCAAGCAATTTTTTTCTTAGATTTCCTTCCAGCTTGTATTGAGGAAACAACTCAGAACTGTATGTCTTGGAGATACATAAAAGTGCTGAACTTGTTGAGTTGCTGTGGCGCCTAAAGAGGAGGCGCTGCACTTTGAACAACTCCATAAATTCCCTTCATAAGAGAAGAGAAAGCAGAAGAGGCAACTGAAACCGAGCTTGTTTGCTGCCACGACTGCTTCCAGCAGAGGGAATTGATACCAGCAGATTTGTAAAACTCTGATATTCGAGCCATCTTGCACATCTGCAACATGACTTTTCACACGCTGCTTGGAATTACTGTCGAAACATGTTCTTTGAGTGCATAACTTTACCAAAATGTCATGTAAATCACGTCATATGTCTTTATTAACGTTCATTACTTCCTCTTGGTGCCAGACAGACCTGCTGTAATTCAGACTAGGCAAAAAACTCCGGGTCCAAAAAAGTTCAAGTCAATGCTTAAATGACTTAAACGTGCAGTCTCTGTCATGACCATCAGGGGGCGACACCTCTGGTGGCAAAAAGTTTGATTGTAGAGAAGTCTCTGAGAAAATGAGCCTTCTTCTCACTTGATTCCCTCAGTAAACATTGTAAACATGAGTTTTTCTAATCTTAATCTCTAGTCTAGCTGGGTATTCTTATGACTTTAACCCTTTGTGTTTTCAGTTCATTGTAACAGTTTGATCATCAAAAACGTTCTTAATCCATGTGTGCGTGGCTGTCCTTAGCTCCACCCCCTCAAGCCGCTTAGTGGTTGCAAAAAAAAACAAAAACAAGATGGCAGCCGCGAAAAGGCCAAACTGGAGGCTTCAAAACGGCAGTCCACAAACCAACGGGTGGCGACACGGTGACAGTTCAGACAGGACGAGAGGGGGAAGATGTCGATCGCAGGGTTTTGGTTTTCATCCCTGCTCGTGGTTTTATCAGCAGACTAGATATTTATTCGCGATGGAGTGTCCATAGAGGCCAGGAATAATGGACTAAACACAAAAACACTCCTCTCTCCTCTCCCACTCAGACCATTTAGCTCTTCCTCTTGTTGATGACTAGAGCTTGTGTAGGTGTGATGAGTTCAAACACAATGGAGGCCTCCCCTAATGTAATTTCCTCCTCTACCTCTCCCTCCTCTATTTTCTCCTCCGTTTTGACTCTTTAATTTCACCTTCCTCCTCCCTGTCCTCCTCCTCCCGTTAGCGCCGACAGCTTCTGTAGGTGTGATGAGTCGGGAAATCTTGCCAAACCTCGTCTACGTGATGTCGTTTCTCTTTTCGCGCCTCGCCCTCTTCTTTTCCTCACATTTTTCTTTTTTTCGTTCTTCGCCTCCTCTTTCCTCCTCCTCCTCCTTCCTCCTCCTCCTCCTCCTCCTCCCGCTGATAAGTGACAGCTTGCAGAGGTGGGATGAGTTCTGTCTGCAGCTGCTCCGTTTGGCGTCCTCCATCAGTGGTTTGGTCCAGACAGCAGACTCCCAGGGCGGTAATGACCAGCGAACAGATGATGATAATAGCAGCCAGACTAAAGACACCTCGTAGCTCATCCCCTTCTCATCCTTTCCTTTCCTTGCCTCTTTCCTTTCTCCTAACATATCTCTGAAGCATCGGCAGCAAACACGACTCGGCCCGGCAGGTTGTAGCCTCGAAAAAATTGAGCACGGTAGTTGAAGAAGCTTCCAGAAAAGGTGAAGCCGATAAACCACCTGTCACTTTGTTCTGATGCTCGTTAAACCACCGAGCCGTACGAAGCTGGAAAAATGAAATGTAAAAAAAAAAAGGCGCAATATTATTAACGAAGCGAGCCAAAATAAAAGCTCCACTCTGCAGAAGGAGCTTTAATTGGAGGTCGCCCCACCTACAACCGCAAGCGCCCCGGGCCTCTCGTTGGCCCGTAATCCCGTTGCGTAATGTTTTCTCCGCGTCGCGCCTGGCTGAAAATCAATTAGCGCGCGCCGCAATCGCAGAGTGCAGGAAGACTCCTGGACGCCGTCCAAGCCACTTAATTTGTTCCTGAATGGACAGAAAATTCAACGAGTAGTCCAGTTTTTCTTTCTCTTTTTTCACCGTGTGTCGTGTTGAATACACACACAGGTTTCAGGGTAAACCATAAAAAAGCTTCTCCCAAAATGCTCATTTTCCCCTTACAAGCTCTTGACATCTTCAATCCCTCTCTTCTGTCATCGCCCGCCTCCAATCTGCTCCTCTTCGGTCTCGCTTTTGCTTCCAACTGGAGAACACGACGCAGAACCGAGGGACTAAAGGGCGTTCTGTGGAAAAAGCCATGCTAAAAGGCTCCGTCGTTGTCTCTCTGTGACTGTCGAGTGAAGAGCCGGAGATAAATCACATCACCCGACGGATTAACATGGGTCCATCTAGATGAGAGCAACAGACAAGGACGAGCACATTCCTTTGGATCTGCTCATGGTGGGAACTCTGTTGGGAAAAGCTTGTGTTTTCTCATTTTAATGGAAATATGACAAACGGGCGTATGCTGTTTGCAAATTGGGGGGAATTAAATAAGCGGAGTGGTGCGTAATGCATGTCAATACAGGACGTCCCGACACTTAACGGGACTGAAACACACACACACACACACACAGAGTCGTGCAGAGCCGCCCAGTGCCGCTGATGAGTCGAATGACCTCGCCGCCACGAGGGATGCTTATCTTGGAAGTGTCACTTTTATGAGCGAGGGGGACGGCGGCCATTAATAAAAGCGAGTGCCAGCGTCTCATTAGTCTCACAGTCGCCGTCGCCAGCTCGGCAGAGAGCGAGGGCAGCCATGCAGAGCCGCGAGCTAACAGGCTCATCAAACTGAGGAGGGGGGGAGACACTCAAACCCGACGACGAAGACGAGCTCACGCCCGCAAAAACGTCTGCGCTCAGGAAGGAGGCCCAGCTGGCCCGCTCGCAGCTGTCCCCTCGGTGCAATCTCCTCAGCGACAACGCTTTGTTTTTGATGACAGTTTGAGTGAATAAACATGAAACTTTAAAGTGCACCGCGGAAGTTTCAGACTCCAAAATGTTTGGCTCCCTGGAGACAGTTTGGAATAGTTGTGACAGAAAATGAGAGACAGCTTTGGGACCTTTTTCTTTTTGTGACTGAGGATTAAAGGTAATAAAAATGTTTTTTTGTGGTATATTCCAGTTGGTGTCTGGTTGAAGCGGCATCATTGAGAGGAAGGACAATTATAATTCATTGCAATTTGGGCTTAATGTTTTTAGCTTTGCCCATGTTTTCTATCTTTTACAAAAACATTTTACTCACAAAGACAAACACATGAATATTCAGACAATCCTTAGTTCTAAAGTCAACAGTTTGCCAAAAGAATATACATATATAATATATACAAAAACTGAATTTAGCATATTCTTACCTCGCCTTAAGTTTAGCTAGTCTACCGCTGACCTATTTCTGTTTGAACAGGAGGCCGAGTCCTGCAAGTTGCACCTCCAAAACATCAACACTTCTTCTTCCTCGTCATCATAACTTTAAAAAACGTGGCACTCCAGAAGAGCGCTGCAGCGTGGATCCATTACACGGCTGCTCTCTGTTTGACAGCCAGAGAGTCTGATGCATCTGGAAAGCCCCCGCTTGGCTAATGTTTGGATTAATTAGTGAATCTCACCCTCCGACGTCCTCTAGGAGGACACACTTTATCAGCCCAGCCTGTGTCTGTTTACTGAAGGAGGCTAAGCAATCCAAGCTGACAAAATGTCCTCTCCCTTCTCTCCTTGCTTAGCTTTTCACTGGAGTAATTGAGCAATTAAGCGTGATTGATTGATTGGGTGGAGTGAGAGGAGGGGAAATCTGCCCGGGGACATCGAAAAAGGAATCCGTACAGTAGCTTTAAATTAGTGAGAGAAATGGCGAGCCAGACATCTGACTGCTGTGTGGCTGGGGAGATGCAGCGGCCTCAGAAGACGGATACGAGGAACAAGACGAGGATGTGTGTGTGTGTGTGTGTGTGTGTGTGCATATAACTGCCCATGAGAGTGGAGACGGATGTGTGGCTTGGAAAAGAGGAAGGAGGAGGGCTGGCAGGGGGATCGAAAGTGTAATTAGTCTCTGATTGATAGCAAAGTGGCGTCCGCCCCCCATCGTGTTTTCCCAGGAATATTGGGGATACAGTGTTTATTTCAGGGAGATACCACTAATCCACCGTTTCATGTTGCATTCAAGTGATATCAGATCAAGAAGACGACGGCGGGGAGGCTGTTTCCCGCCTGCGCGGTCGACCTCGGGCGGCCGTCCGGACTCCAGCGGACTCTTTGAGGTCACGCAGTAACTGATAAATAGCTACGGAAGATTTATAGTTCCATTTGTTTTTTATTTCACACTTTTATATTATTTTTTTCCCCTCCCCCGTATCTGTGTCACCGACTCGAGTCTACGCGTGTCAGATAGCGTGGCGTTTCATTTCAACGAACGCCGCGAGGATATGGAAAAGTAGCATATCCATTTAATGCAATCTGTTCTTCAATATAATTCCCATTATTTTTAATCTTGGCTATTTGCCTGTGAGGTGGAAGGTCAAACAGACATTAGCAGTCTCATTGACCTCACGAGGAGCCGACCGGCTCCATGCGGTGCAGAGTAATGTCCCAAAGAGAGCCAACCGTCTGCTGGTAAATGGGTTTTAAATGTACACAAGATTATCTTTAGGGATCTTCCTGAGCCCTTCCTGCACATGTGGCTCCTTCCTTTTTCTTTTCCCAGACAATTATTGATATATGAGGGTATTAAATATGACACCTGTGTCACAGACAAATGCCCCGTACTGGGGTTCAACCGGTCGTTTAACCGGCGCTAGTTTATCCGCCGCTGGTGGCAGCTGCGTGACGGAGATTACCCCCGAGGTCTTCGGCCCACCCACGCAGAACACTGTCTATGCATTAGCTGCGTCTCCACAAGACAAATGCTAACGCTATCAGATTCATCTCCAAATGCTCTGTTTTTTTGAAGAGAAGCCAAATATTATTTTTTCCGTAGGATTTTGCTCAACTTTCCGTCTTCTGCGGCGCAGTTGCAGCGGATAGGAACGCGAGAGCAGAGGTCATTTTTACACAAATGTCTGCGCTCATGGAAAACCCACACGAGTACTTTTACTTTCACCCTAAGACAATTAAATCTAAGAAAACGTTATTCTAACAAGCCAGCAGAAAGAGACGGGAGGAATTCCCGTTGCTGACAGAGTTGTTTTGTAACGATCACACTTACAGCAACACTTCATTTTCTCTCAAAGTGGTGATAAAAGTGGAATAAAAGCAATGGGCAGTTGGCTTAAAGCATGTGTCAACAGCTTTTCTGGGACTGAATTAAACATGAGGAGAGTGGCTGAGTTATTCATGAGCTGGATGGAATAACCGGGTGGTGGTGGAGACTCTCTGGTACGAGGATGTGCTGAGTGTTCAGCATGCATGCGATGTCTTCAGAGCCGAATTGATATCTGACACTGTCAGCTCAAACGCAGACGCGCAAATATTTTTTTCTTTTTTTTTTTAACTTGTGTACACCTCTGCTTGTAACGTGGGTGCCATGTGACTGACAAGCGTAAATAACCTGGTGATTTAAAGATGCTCATTTTACAGCTAGCAGAACATAAACGCTCCAGTGTGTTTGTCAGCTTTTGCATGCCAACTTCATCTGCCTGCAGTCTCGTGATATAGGCATGTAGGGTACAGTGTGTGTGTGTGTGTTTTTTATATCAGAGATCCACCTGAGAAGCCGTCATGGAAAACATGGTAAAGGGCAGGCAGGTGATTGGATAAACTATCTGTCAATCAAACAGTTGTCAAAGCGTGAAAACACATTTTCCTTCAAGAAAGCTGTCAGCACTCTTAACACTCTAAATAGACACACAACACACCTGCACACACACACACACACACACACACACACACACACACACACACACACACACATATATATATTATGAGTATGTTATATGGAGCCAGGCCCTGTGTTTCTACAGAAGCCCAGAATGGACAAAGTTTATTTTAGTTGCAACCTCACTGCTCAATGTCGCCAAATTCTACACACTAAAATTTTAATGGAAACACTTTCAAGAAACCACATGATGTATAAGAATAAGAATATCACGCTTTAAAAAAGCCATTCGGGTCTTGTCAATATTATTACACTTTTAAGTAGATTTCCTCTCTAAAGGGAGAAACACTGTTCGAGCGTAGGAGGAAGGTTCAGTGGCGATGGTAACACGCCCTCATTCCTTGACTTCAACATAACTGTCTCCCCAAACCCTTGTTTCCTTGTTTAAACCTCTCCAGTCCTCCATTTGAGTGGGATCCAAACCACAGGGACTCCTCCAACACCTAATGATGGGAGTGTGCACGGAAGTGGCTGGAATTCCAGCTGCAGATAAAGAGTGCACTTCCTAATTAAAAAAGACTCGGCTGCTCCAGTGATACCCATTCGGGTAGAGGTTTGAACGTTGATATTTTCTCCCTCCATTATTGCTGCTCAACACACGGATAGTTTGTACAAAACGTCCAAAAAAAAAGGGTATAATGCGATACCGGTGACATGATGCGAGGCAGTTTGGTTTGCGCTCTCTTTCTGTGTTATACCACAACTCCTCCTGCTTGCTCCTCAAGGCTAAGAGTTGTGACCTCAGGATTTGTTTTTCCCCTCCTCGAGAGCTAGAACAGCTGCCAGTAAACACTTTGTTTACGGAAAACCTCTGGGAAGAATCCAGCTATGTGAACCGCTTTATTTCAGGAAACGTTGTAAACACGACAAAAAAAAACTGCGCATGACGGGACTGCGTATTCCAACCCGACCGAGAGCGTGGATGTGATGAATACAGGGCAACTGACGTAGTGTAAAGTGCAAAATAATACACAGGGAGGTGGATCAAACTAACACAGGACTTTCATCCAGGAGACCAATGTTCGTGTCACGTGATTTACCTTAAGTAACTAGCCACGTGAGTCGCCAGTCATTCGTTACTTGGTAGTCACGTAAATCCTTAGCGTGCTTCATTAGGTGATTCACAAGAGTCACGTGAGTCGTAAGTATTGTTAATCACGTTAGCTGCTTTAGTTACGTGAGTCGTAAGTATTGTTAATCACGTTAGCTGCTTTAGTTACGTGAGTTGTAAGTATTGTTAATCACGTTAGCTGCTATAGTTACGTGAGTCGTAAGTATTGTTAATCACGTTAGCTGCTATAGTTACGTGAGTCGTAAGTATTGTTAATCACGTTAGCTGCTATAGTCACGTGTCATTCATTACTTGATAGTCACGTAAGTTCTTAGCATCCTTATTTAGGTGATTTACAAGAGTTACGTGAGTCGTAGTTCAGTTGGTAGTCACGTGAATTGTTAATGTCGCAAACCACGTGAGTCGTAAGTATTGTTAATCACGTTAGCTAGTTAGTTGTCAAGTTAACGTCAAGTCCGATCTTTTTTTTCCCCGAAACCTGACTAAGTGATTTCGCTGCCATCACCTTCGCTTCCTGTCAAGAGGAAAGTTTATTTTGAAAAAACACGATGTACCCAGCGTATATCGACGTGCCGTAAACTGACCTCGAGGGGCACATAGAGCGTTGAAGCTCGGCGCCACGGACCCAAGCTGCGTGAATAGACACATTGCCGTGAGAATGTGTTGCATCGCCGGACTTTATTCTCTACCTCAAAGCAACAACAAAAGATGTTAATAACACGTGGAAGTGGGAATAGAAGTCGATGAAAGCATCACCGTCTGCTTCCCCTCCGAAGAAAAACACGACCCGTGGGGAAAACAAATCAGCGCGTTCCCTTACATCTGCTGCTGAAAAGCACTGATGCGCTGGGTGAAAGTAGAAACACTTGCCACGAGGGAATAAAATCCTCCATGTGTCGAACTGACATTCCTCACACTTAGCGGCAGACGTCAAAACACATCTTAACAAAAAATATGAGCGATCGCCCCCCGCGGTTTCCTCCGTCGGTCCCAGAGGGGTCGTGCACAGGCCAGTAAAGGTCCTGAGGGTAACATTTCCCACACGGCATGCTGCCGTGTGTGTTGCAGGAGGCATGCACACTGTGCGTTCATCTTGATCTGGACATGGACAAATCCAATTTGCTTTAGTGAAATGGCCATGGCAGATTTCAGAGTTTTATCAGCAAATTTGATTTTGGAGAAGAAAATCTGGGCTTTAGATTAGAATTAAGTGACTCAACGCAGGTGGTTCCAGCCACAGAGGCAATTTGATTTGGCATATTTGTTGAGATCGCCACCATTGCCATGCTATTATGATGTTGGGCTGCTTTTGGGAGGATTGTAACAGTGTGTGTGTGTGCTCCAGGTCCATGGTACACAACTTAGACCATGTCTTTGACTAGAGGGGAGTCTGGTGTACATTGTATGTTTCTGCAAAACCACAAGATGTCGAGATTTCTGAACCTTTTTATGAGTTCGTTTCATATCATCTGTGCAGAAGCACAGAATGCCGCTTGGTAAACGTGATGGTTAGGTTTAGGCTACAACAGCATTTAGTTAAGGTTAGAAAAGAAGATCATGGTGTGTGTTAACTAGCGTAAATAAATAAAACCGCACCTAGCAGACGTTAAGTAACGCGTCGTAAGGGTCAAAATCTACATTTATTTGTGGTTTTGAAGGGACATGAACAGCGGTCTGCTGTGTTAGTTTGACCTGTCCCAACTTAAGTGAACTTTCTCGTGTGTTAAACTCGTTATCGAACCACGCAGCGGTCGCTTGATGTCCTACATCATGTACGTTTCACGGAAAAAACGTAGATATTGAATGTACAATGCCAACTGGGCAGAGAGAGAAGCCTGCAAAGAAGACACATGTTCATTGTTGTTCTTTCTCAAGTCTTTATGATACCAAATTCAAAATCCAGCTTGAATCCATCTTAAATCACAGCAACGTTGGTCTAAATTAAGATGGGAACAGCAAGCTGGTGTTCTCAAAAGTAGGTTCTGGCCAGCCATAGCAAGAGTAACAAACGCCAAAGACTATCAAGCATTGTGTTAAAAAGTATCCAGCTGGAGACAATGTGCCACTGTGGGAATAAACAGACACACACACGCACACACTCACAGTGAAAAAGATGGCTTCTCAACCTGGCTACCACATCTAGCACGCAGCTGCTTTTCATTGTGAGGTCAAAACATGGTTTCCATTTTAGTTTAAATCAAATTAGTCCGACAGTATTTATAGGCCCTTCAAAGTGCGCACACACCTGAAATCTGGACAACAGAATGTTTTAACTACAACGCACACAGCTGCACGCACACTGTGCATGCTCACTGAAGCTGCGACGCACATTTACACACAAACAGACACACAATACAGCACATGTGTTCTTGTCGAAACTAGTTAACTTTGGAAAAGCAGAAAAAAAAGTCTTCTTCTCTCCCCATCTGGAATTGTCGACATCCTTTTTCTTTCCTCACTCCATTCACAACTTCGACACAGCATCCATTCGTGAGTGTTGTTTTTTTTCCGGGGGAATGCTGACGGTTAAACTTATTATTGGGGCGCAGGAGACCGTCACAACAGCTCTCAAGTCCAATAAAGCATCCCGGGATTCCTGAGGGTCCGTCTATTCCTCTTGTCTTCTTCCCGCTTCCAAGTAACAGCGCCGCCTCCAATGCCAGATAATGACTATTCCACCTGGCGCAAATGTTCTCAAAAAAGAAACAGAATCAAGTCGGAGAAAGGAGAAAAATAAATCAGTGCGATTCGCTATGCCGAGGCTGACACAGCGAAGACACGTGGGAAGCAATTTTCTGTGGATTTCTCTCGGGTCGTGGATTGACGTCTCCGACTGGTCAGCCGGGGGAGATTTGAGGGAGGAATGAGAAACACAAGATGACAAAGTGTCTATTTTCCGTTGAAAGCCGCTGTTAGTTTGACTGACACCGTAACACATAAATGCAACACATCGACAGTGTTTTTCTCCCCCCTTGACAGAAAGACGTGTTTAATATTCTTAAGTGGTCGAGTAAATATTTGACATAAGGAAGCACTTGATTCAAGCAGGACGATTTAAGTCAGACACCGGATGGGAAGGGGACATGAAAGAGGCCCTTCATGAATCCAACTGGCCCCTGGGTCAAGTTTCAAACAACCGGTCCTGTCATCCCACAAACTCTCTCCTTCTGCGCGCATTAGATGCACAAACATTCACACAAAACGCGCAGAAAAGGGCGTGTAAAAGGTTTAGTGTGGAGACATGCACCCCCGTAATGTCAAGCAATTGGAGGTTTATTGTAAAAACTCAGGAATTCCGCCTAGTGAAAGTTTTAGCGCGCTGTAAATGAGGTGGCATGCACCCAGAGGTCTTCTGAAAGACCTTCAGGGAGATGGACCGCTGCACAGCTTCTGTAATAGAGTTACACACAGTAGCATATCTGGGAATGGAAAAATACATTTCTGCCTATTAATTAGATTTCCAAAAGTCGATTTAAGCTTTTAAAAATATATTTATATATCTATATTCATGACAACATGTCTCTTTTTGGATCAGCTGAGCTGATGCACTGCTGGTAAATGCAATCGCCGTTGTGAGTAAACGAGAAAAGATAAGCAAATGCTCAGAATCCTGTATACACTAAGATTACGTGACTTTGTTTACTGGAATTTGCTTCCCAGCAAAGTTGCTGAGAGCCATTTGGGATTTAACAATACAGATCATTGGCGTTAAAGCCTCGCTGAGCTTCAGATGAGAACCCTCGTTGGGTCTTTGTGGATTTATATTGTATTGTTGTAACTACGTTTTGGTATCTAGGACGTTTGGTTTATCTACTGCAACAAAATCAGCTTTATTGAATGAAAATTCAGTCCAGTCGTTAGTACGTTGTCCCGCTACGTTGTTCCGATACGTGGCGCTACGTTGTGGCGCTACGTTACTGATGTTTTTATAACTTTAACCAAGTAGTTTTTGTATCTTAAGCCTTTCAGAATGTGACCCGTGTCATTGTGTGTTTCTGTTAGTGTTACACAAAAGGGTTGTGAGTGTTTCTCTGGTTCACAAACGTCAATATTTATGTGTACAATGGCAATTTACAACAGATCGATTCTGTACATTTGTTGCTGTTGGTCACGTTTTTTTCCATTCACCTATGACATCACTATCTAATTAGAAAATTGACTGTTGTCCCTTTTATTGCCCACGAGGGGCTGGTGTAGGGCACTGGTATAATTGGTATTCCACAGTCTTGACTCTGGTAGACAGTCTGAGGCGCCGCACAGCCATTTATTACAACGGGAGAAGGAAAATTAGGAGGCAAGAGAGAGCATAACATGAAAGGTGATTTCACCCACCTGTATTCCAAATTGCTGTGCCAGTTCCCTTTCAGCGGGCGCACACACCGCACAGATAATTCCCTCCATGCAAATGTTTTCGCTTGAAAAGAAATTATTGATCATAGATCAGAGAAATGTGGCAGCGGGCAGGAAACGCAGAGCAGCGGCGAGGAGGAGGCTGAGGGCATGGTTTAAATGAGAAAAGCAAAAAATGAATTATGCAAGTCTCTCGCACATCCACCTTTTGCTCATTACGGGGAGCCATCTGAGTGGTAATTAAATTCATGCACTGATAGGATTCCCTCGTTTTCTGCCACCGTGCTTTTCTTGTGCACTTTGTCATTCTGGCACTCTCCAGAAAGGGAGGAGGGGGGGGTGACATCACACGGAACAAGCTCCGTGGTCAAATTCGTACTTTCTATATCCTTTTTTTTCAAAATGCAATTTCTTAAAAATAAAAAAAACAATTAGAGGTGCTGCTTCTAGTTGCAATCATGGATGTAATCTGTTGGAATATTCATATTTGAACTCATTTCTAACAGCGAAAGATTGGGTTAATGGAACGTTTGAATGAAAACCTCATTCGAATACATTTATTTAGTTGTAAGTTACAATTTGCTTATAAATTGGCTCAAATTTCATCATCATTACGAATGGGATTACGATAACTGTAATTGGAGAGTATAATGTTATCACTTATACATCCTAGTGCTGCAGCCCGGGTGGTATGGGTGGGCGTGTGGATGGTGTTGACTGGGGGTCGCTGGGAATTGATGAGCAGACCACCGCCACAGCACTGGCGGCCCACACCGTCACGGTAATGTGCGGAGCAGCTTTGTCCCCGTAGATAAGCGCCTGCATCCAGGAATGTTCCCTATTTCTTCTTACAGTCTTACGAGACCCTTTGGACCACAGCTGCCAAGACTCTGTCATCCGGCCAGCCGTGCACGCTGACCTGCAGTCGGGTGAGGTCTTCCTCTGGCCTTGAGGCTATCGCACGGTGTGTACGACTAACTGGTTCCCACTGAGATCAGAACATTATCTCAGAGAATAAAGGAGGGTTCGGAGTCATTACACACATGTGTGGGATGTACAAGGTTACGCATACTGTGGGTTCAAGCCAATTTATATGGCAGAGAGACTGTTACAGTACATGGATCTTTTAAAAGAGAAAGTGCAACGAATCTGATTGAAAATGTTCTCACCAAGAACTTGTTGGATTTTACTGAATATAAAAAATACTCCTCTGTATCTTTACATAGCAAATGGCTGTTATTGCTGGGAATATCGTATACAGTGAGCCATTTTAAATTAGGTTTAGTTTTATTGTATATTGGATTCAGCTTCCCAGGAATGTAAAGTGGAGTTACAGCAACCGAACAGAGCAGGAAAAGGTTATGGTCGGAAATGATTTCCCACTACCAATAAATGTCAGACAGACTGGGGACAACTCCTCAATAGAAATAACATTTTATGGTATTGAATGTTTTTGTATCCATACGATTCGCCATCTGCAATTTCAGTTTACTCGACGCATGTTTTCGTTTTCCATGTTTTCCTTCGTAAAAGCTTCACTCACATTTACAGCAAAACACGATCAAACCTACGATTAAAACATGTCATGAGGAGGATTAGCTTGAAAATTGTTAGCATTTCTGACCCCGGGTGGTCATGTTTTCAACATTCATCCGTTCACCGACCAAGCGTCGATGTGATGGCCTGGAAACCCAATAATATTTCAGCGTGGAAGGACGAGACAGTCCATTTTACAAATTGGCTCCTATAGGAGGTTGCGGTCTTGCAATCCCCCCCCCCCCCCCCTCCCCCCCTCCTGCACCCCATATGTACTCCTCTGTTGGGAGATACCCAAGAAAGCAGGAAACTGCTCCTGCGAAGACGGCCATGGATTTATGATGCGGAGGCAAGTGCGACTGAAAACGAGGCCCATCCCCATCTGGGCCGGGAGCCACCGCCGTGCTCGGAGATTTATGACGAGGATGACACAGCTGATTACTCTCGGTTACTGGAGAGAATTGGACAAGGACCGGCTCCTGGGGAAGTTTAGCGTGTGTGTGTTTGTGTTTACGACACGGCGAACGGGGAGGCACAGTAACCCACTTTTGTTTGACTTTGTTCTCCATCAAACTTCCGTGAACCTCCGGCACCGCCGACGTGCCGCGTTTTTTTCCTGTGGACCAACGCGACGCAGCGAGCCCCGCGGTAAATGAATGATGAACGAAGGGAATGAGAAATGAAAGAATAAATAAATAAGTAACACACCCGGGGCTTGATGGGAAAAACACATTGAGTGTTTTGCACATGCCGGTCTCTGGATGTGAGGAAATGTGGGAGGCTTCGCCGTGACCCCGTAAACCGCATGTGCTGTGGACTTTTCCTTATTCCTCTTGACAAATTTGTGGGCTCGGCGTCACGCCGCGGGCCAAAATCCTGGACTTTTGAGAGTTCAAGCCAAACCAAATGACGGCTGCACGATGGCTGAGGAGTTTGCTGTGACCCGTCTGACCCTGTCTGGAGCATGCTTCTGGATTACGGTCCCAGACGCACGTTTTAACGGCAGCGCTGCAGAGTGTCACCTTGTTCTCCGCCCACTCGCCGCTCGCCGCCACCAAAAAAAACCCCGAGATACAGTAATAAAGCGGAATGAAAGAAATGCTCTCGCTCTCAACCGGCGCAATAAATCACTGCGAGGTCAAGTTCAAGTGAAAACAGCAAATAAGAAACAAAGTGAAGCCAGATGGTTTGTCTTTTCCCTTTGAACTAACATTTTTACGGATGTAATGGGATTCAATCAGTTGCTTAACACAGTGCCAGGCGAAGCATCTTGTGCATTATTGTTTCCAAAGCAGCCCTCTGCTCCTCGACTGCACACACTGGGGTGACGCACCTATGTTTTTTTTTTTCTTCGTTTAATGTGAAGGGGAAGTGGTTGAAGCATGTCAGGAAAAAAACAAAGGACAGACGCATTCATTGGTTGACATCAACTTGGAAGACGTTGTGGGTTTTTTTTTCCTCTCAAACCACTCGCCCCTCCCAAAGCCTACTTTTAGGCCTTTGGGAGCCATCGAGTCCATTCCATGGGTCTCATTCCTCTTCGCTGTTTGGATGGGACTTTGGGTGAAAGGGCTCGGCTCTGCGTGATTGATGAGCCGTGGCCAATTAGAGGCTTAGCCTCGGAGGCCCGCAAAGACACCCCTGATCTCAGACATAAACATTGGCGGCCATATCAGCCCCGGATGATACCTGCTGTCCGTGGAAAAAACAACAAAAAAAAGGACAGGTCTCCGGCCGGCAGCTGGGAGACAACAACAGTTTCTCCTCCGGAGGTTTTACGGATGCTTCGCCGACTAAAAATACCTGTTTAAAAAAGGTATTTTGAGTCGGGCGAAAAAGGAGTCGGGGAGGATTTTAAAAGCGAGAGACTGCGTCACAGACAAATTCCTCGGGTGATGTCAGTATTCCAGCCCGGTGCCATCCCAGCAGGGGGCGGGGACGGGTGGATGTGGGGTTAGCGGTGGACGGCTGCTCCATCTGACGCCCCGCGGTTGACGAGCAACAGGGCGCCAGCCGGGGGCTCGTTAGACAAACTATGACAACAAGATGTTGCCCTTGAAAATCAATTATAAACAGGAGAACGTCCCTGCATCTGTTTCTGCTTGGAGTTATGCAGCACTGTCTGCACCCCCCCTTCTGTTTTTTTTGTTTTTTTCTGGACTCCACTGCCATTCAAGATGGTCATCCCTGTGGGATTAGTGATGGCACTAAAGCCTCCGGGACAGCGCTGGTAAATCAGAGCAGATGAACTGGGGCGATGACAGGTCTGGAAGGCCTCTGTTATTTGACTACGCCATTTATTGGGGCTTCCTGGGAGGGGGGGTGTCTCATTATAGAGGCTCTTAGTGCGTTCCCCCGGTGGGAGGCGTGTAAAAACCAGCTTAAAAAATGATTTGGCCATTTTGCGAGGGCCATATGTGGGCAGCAGGCTGTTTGCGTGGAGGCTTATTAATGTCTATAAATGACCACACGGCACGTTGCTTACACAACCAAGGGGCCCGTGCTACCTTCCACTGATTTAACGTGCCACCTTTTCACCACTAAGTGCCAAGAAGCTGTGTTTTAAATAGAAAAAAAGGGAGTAAATTCCTAGACCCCTGACATTGCGAAAGAGACCCGTTTTCCTGTCGCCACAGTGAAGCCGACGGCCAGAGATCCCAACGACGTGCTCGCCCATCAATCTTACTGACGTCTGCTTCCCACTTTGGAACTATTTGCCTTGGCTCTCCATGAAAGTTTGTGATTTTGGAAACAATTTGGCCGAGATAGCGCAGGATTTTAAGCGATCATTAGTTATTTTGTGATGGAAAAACACAGACGCATATCTACGTGTCACTGCGGGAGAACAATGAGAACTATTCTTGGCCTGAATATGTTTAAAGTTGGCTGTGTTTTTCCTCTTTGGCATTTTACTGCTACACTAAATACATAAAATCCCAAAGCCATCCTGCAACTTTCACCACTTCAGGGTCTAGTATTCCCTGGATGCTTTGGCTCTGATGGACTATATGTCCTCGCCCTCACACATCACAAGCCTCGCCTTCCTTTGTGTCTTTGTTTCTCTCTGGAGAGCATGTTTACAGCCATTTCATTTTTTCAAGATGCAGTGAAAGCAGCGTGATAAAAGAGCCCTCACGCTGAGACCACCACCAGAGGTAAAATAACTGTAAAGACTCTCCTGAAAGAGCCTTTTAGGTTGAACAGACCTCACAAACTCCCCCTATTGTCACTGAGCCGTTCCACTCCTCTCCGTCCATCTGCTGTTCAGTTCCTGTCTTTTGGTGCACCTTATGGACGGAGGGCCTTCAAAGCCTTTTCGCCTTTGTCTTCGCTCACTGGAGTGCATCGTGCAATTATCTAGAGACAAGTGGAGCTTCCTGACTTTAGGACAACAAAGGTGTCAGTTTGTCTTACGGCACGTCAGCACAAATCCTCAGTAACGACTTGCATTTCTCCCGCCTTTTGAATTGGAGACACAAGTTGAGAAAAAACCCGCATAAAACACCAAATTATATAGTCCCAAATGCATTCGTCCCAGCTGTCAGGCATAGGGATACGAAGGAATTGATTTCCCTGAGTCACACTCATTGGCGTGGCTTAAACTGTTACCGGATGCAATAAACAAATGTCGTTCCCGTTCAGCGTGAGCCGTGGGCGGCCGCGGCCTCATGAATGAGCCTGTTTGTCAAAGTGAGGCCCTGACGTTCTGTTAAGGATGTCAGTCATCTGTAGTGGGGGCCGTGTACAGATTGCTATACAAAAGATTATGGTTTGACGCCGTGCCCTGCAAAGCCGTAAACTTGGCAGGTTTGATCCTCCTCCTCCACCCCCCAGAGACTTTGTTTCCGCAGCCTTGGAGAAGCCGAATGCAGAAAAACATGGAACAAGATGTATAGCAGTACGCTGGATGTATATAATATGGTGTAAAACCATGCAATATTCCTCCTTTTTCCTCACTAAAGAGGATGCACAGGTCAGAGCGGAACGAAATGTTCTAGAAAAGGAACACAGTGGTTATCGCTCATAATAAAGGTGATCTAGCGCTGGATCTCGGATGGCCTCGTGCGTATTGTTCGGCGCTCGCTATCCGCTGCATCTTGATGGTGCGTGAAGATTACGCCGCGGAGGCTGGCAGCAGAGTGCAATGAACGAGAGGAATCTGGAAAATTGGACGCTCCCGCTCACGTTGCAGTGAGGATTTGAGTCCATTGACAACATGTGAGTGATTGTAAAGGACATTTGTGCCACCGCCATTCATAAAACAAAAGATACACAATACTGAATATCATACTTGAGAGTACGTGACATTGTAAAAATGCAAAAACGCATTACAGAATGTATTTTTTTGTCGGTCCATATTCAGACTATGACGTTAACAATCAAAGCAAGCAATAATCATCCCCCTGCGTCAGTACGGTGTTATTGTTGGAGGAAATGAAACACTGCGCTGAAGCAGACAATCATACTGTTTCATTATCTTTGTTTGAATAAAGCCAGGCAGCAAAGTGAAAGCAGCATTAATCAGAAGGTTTCCATCTTGTTGGCCGTGGCAGCCGGGGCCAACAAGATGATCACACACATAAATAACCGGCTCGTCAGAGGACACACAAGGGCAGAAGGCAACCGGCCAGACGGAGATTTCAAATTTAAATGACTTCCATCTTCTGGCCACATTTATTGGACATTAACAGAGCTTTCTGGTAGCCTGACTTGTTAAAAATAAAACTCCTACACCTAGTGTTTACTGCAAATAAACACATGTTGTTTCACACTACTTTAATTCAGCTCAACTGATTGGAGTTGCTCATTAAAAGGAGCCCCGCTGGGAATACATTGGCTTCCTCTTGAAAACACCAAACCATTACAATAATATACTTGTCACACTTGTTTGGAAGGTGAAAGAAGCAGGTTCACCTCGGTTTTAGTGGGTCACATTGACGGAAATGAGGATCACCACCATAAAAAAAAGCAGAAGCACTATTAATTAAGAGAATTAAACAAGATGCATCAGACTCTGGGTGGCGAATTGCTGTAACTTCCCGGGTGAAGCCAAAGAATTTAAATGCCATGAAAAATTTGATGGACTCTGGTTCTTTTTCCCAGCAAATATCTTGAGATGTCATTGTAGCAAAGCAGGCGTCAATAATAACATTAACTGTAGCCGCCTGCCAGGGAGGCGTGACGGTGGGACAATGAGCCGACGTGCACAACATGCACAACACCAGAAAATGCAGTGTAGGGAAAAGCAAAAAAAATCTCTCAGAAATGTAGAAGTAGAGGGTTGCATGAGAAGAAAAGATTCAAGTACATTCCAATCATATTGAATTAAATATTTAAAACCTTGGAAATTACCCATTTATACGTAATTATCTTAAAAATAGTTTTTTGCAGTGTTATTTCTTTAATATAGATATATAGTTACTTTATTAATCCTGCAAGGGGATTTTTTTTTGCTATAACAACATTTATACATGCAGGTATGAAAAATGTAAAATGTAAATAATTAAAGTGCAAAAAAAAGAAAATCGAATATTAAGAAAAATGCACAACATTTACAGAAATAATAACAATAAATTAAATTAACTAACAAAACAAAACATGTAGCCAATAAGATTCCAACTACTCGGTATTAGTTTATTTAATTAATTTTTAAGCAGTAATTTTAATTTTGTCTCTAATATGGTGAATTTATTATGAATTTTGTGTGTTTTATAATAACTGCAGCGCACACACACAGACATGCGCGCGAGCTGACGTAGCGCTGACCCGGAAGTCTTTCTCTTTAACCACCGAGGTCGTAATGGCGGCGCGCTGCAAGTGAATAGGGTCGAAACCGAAACGGCAGTCGGCTCTATGATTCGCCAACATGTACAAAACGCCATGTAGCAGACTGTCAGGTAACCGGAGCGGACGCGGGTCGTGTGGTTTAACACGCAGCAAAGTATTTTATTGTTTTTACGTTTTAGCCTGCGCGAGCAGAAAACAACCGCTGAAGCTACGGATGCTATCTTTAGCATCGGGGGATGTTTGGCACCGGGCTGGCGGTGACCTTAGAGAGGAGTCACCCAGCACGAGCTAACAACCGACCGGGTTCATCACGACAACGTTGCCGCTGTTTTAATTGCAACCGTGTGTGAAGCAACGTGAAAGGCGTGGAGCATTGCAGATGTGGGGCTTTTCATAACTATTACGCTCGTGACGGGAACGTGTTATTACGTGACGTGACGTCACACAATCTTGATGAGGAAGAAGTGTTATTTCGTGGCGTTCAGTGATCGTCACGAGCTGAGTCTGAAGGGGAAGCAGCCTGTTGTTGTTTTGCATGCTTTTGCTTTGAGAAGACCAGGACCTCCATAAAGTTATCTGAACTTTTAGTAGTGTGTTGCAAGCTGTTTATGGTGTGTGTTATCTTTTTCCCCCCGTGCAAGTTTATGCAACTTTATTTCTTCAGGCACTTGAGTCCATCCAGCAACAAAATCCGAATACATTAAGAGGACACCAAGACGCAGGGATAATTATTGCAGTTTAAAAATCACTTGTGGTTAAAAAACAGACATTTGTTCCAATGTTTCCTTTGCGTTGGCTCAGTTAAAGCTGTTATTATTACATGTCTTGATGCAGTCAATGAACACTTAAAAGCGTAAAAGGCGGGAACATTACAATTCACAATCACATGACTATTATTCTAAAAACATTAAATGCCACCTGAATCTTTTTCATTTTTGCTTTACTATGACTGCAGCACCAGTATGCTGTATGGAGTACAGTAGGCTCTTTAAGATGTCTGTTTTAACATCTGTACACATGTGACATTTACATGCCAGCTTATTGTCTTACAGAATTAATCCAAACCCGTCTGTGTTTGTATTTATTTTATTGACTGTAGCATTTTTTACATTTCCTGTAGGTTTGATTGGTGTCAGCGTGAAGCAGAAATTAGTTCAAAATGTTCCTGAATGTAAGCAGACTGCTCGCAGCCTTATTCAGCTGCACAAAAGAGATCCATCAAACTGGCTGACGTACCAGCACCTCAACTTCCTGAAACGACAGGTATCTCTCACTGGGCTCAATATACCTTTTGCTGACAGTTTAAACATATTGTCTTGCATGTTGTCAAACCATACCTTGAACACATACCTTTGTGTGTCTGTCAGTTGTATTGTCGTATCAGTAAATCATCCCGTAACTCACTCTCCGCACCGCTTTTCCTCTCAGTATGTAGCAAAGAACAGCAGCGAGCTTCACCAACGCGCCGTCCCGAAACCGGCTCCGACCCAGACCATCGTGGACGAGAGAGACGTCGGCGTCGAAAGACGGGTCCAGAGAATACCGGCCATTGCTCCCGTGGTCGCAGATACTGTCCCACAGTCGGAGGACATCACCAGTCAAGCACGGCCTGCGATATCCCCCTCGGAGCCCGATACGGACGATGCGCCGGCCCAGAAAGACTCCGCGTCCAGCGGGTCCGCGACGTCGGGCGAGCCTCCCCATATCCACGTGGAGACGGATGAGGCGAAGGAGGCGCGTCTCGACAGACAGTGGAAGCTGCTGAAGGTCGACGTGGCCGAACTGCCGGACGTCTACGCCAAGCTGGCAAAAATCAAACTGACAGGTGAAGAGCACGACGTGTCTTTTTTTCCTCCCCATTCAATATGAACCACTCACATATGGAAGTCGATGCATGCAAATTAAGGGAAGCCTGTAGACAATTAAGGGTGCATGTATAGTCATTTGTGTGGTGCAATTAACTAATTTTAAAGAGCTCAATTAAATCAAATAAGTACATTTTTCACTCTGATAATGTGCTGTTAACTCTAATCCTGTTTTGTAGTATTCTACAGCAACAAGGTGTAGCATTTGCAGTGTTCTTTGTATGTTACTTTAAATACTTAAAGAAGAAAACTAACTCTTTGTTATATTATTCTCGCATTGTGTTTTCAGCTCTGGTGGTTACGAGCGCAGCAGCCGGCTTCGCAATGGCTCCGGTGCCCTTTGACCCCCTCATCTTCTTCGTGGCCTCACTGGGAACATGCCTCGCCTCTTGCACTGCAAATTCAATCAAC
Source organism: Clinocottus analis (assembly GCF_023055335.1). NCBI lineage: Eukaryota > Metazoa > Chordata > Actinopteri > Perciformes > Cottidae > Clinocottus > Clinocottus analis. Next base: position 2,101,215 of record NW_027175920.1, read on the forward strand.
CAGGTCAGTTATCCCCAGAAAGCGGTCAAACCAGGACATGCATGTCTCTGTCAGTATCTTAAGCGATGGTCTTTTTGTTGTTGTTGTTGTTGCACACCACATGTAGTTGCGACACAAACCCTCCGAGCGTTACACTCGATAATGTGCGATTAAAACCTAAAAGTCACTGACCTAAAGTCAGTGTATTTTTAAAAAAGGGTTTTGGTGAGATGCCAGACATAAACGTCTGCGGTTAACACAAACTTAAGAGATTGTCGTGCTTTATTCTTTGACATAAAATACTGGTTTAGTTCTTTTATAGCCGAACATTTACTTCTTACTTCTGGCGTTTTAGTAAAAGTTCGTGAAGGTTCTCTTGCCAAACAAAACATGTAAGTGGCATAAAGGTTTGTTTGCCACTTTGTTTATATCCTGCAATAATCCAACGGAATGACTCACAATAATACACCCTCCATCCATTTTACTCAAACTACAAAGGTCTTCTGAAGCAAATAATATTAAGTACATGGCTCGTGTAATTGTTTGAAGAATAGCATCAAATATCACACATGTTTCTAGTCTTTATTCTGTTTATTTTTTAAGAACCAATTTCCTTTTGGAAAGAAAATGAGTCTCGGCGCTGGCAAGATATCTATTGGTCTGATAATGCATGACACATTTTGTTTTGTTGCTTTGGTAATCAAACATGAACACGCTTGCCGACACACACTTGCATCCTTTTCTTTTAGTGACGTCTGTGTTGTGGAGAAAACACGCTGAACGAACCAGCTCATCCCCTTTTCGACCCACTCTACATTCCTTTTGAGTTTTGAGCTGACTGTAGCACTGTTATTATTTACCAGCTAAAAGCTTTTTTTGTCTTCTTTCTTCCGAAGCTATAAACAAAGATGAGCCAGTGTGCCTGGACACTTAAGATGCCGAGCATAAGTAGAGCCTCCCACCGCCGTCTAGTGTTGACGTTGTACGTAGGAATTTGCTCCGTGACTCAAGAATATTGGTATAATGGGTGACCCCCCCCTTCAGCCCGACAGTGAACTCTGCTTAGTAGTGTCTTTAGCCTGTAATTTGTGCAAAGGCCTTGATTACACTGCAGGTTCCTGCCCTCGGGGCCGACCTCCCTCCTTACCTCAACTTCAGCGTTCTAACCGCCGTCGTCTTTGTTTTCCAACGATAATGAAGTGCCCCACCAAGTCAAACAAACGACGGCCATCTTGGAACTCGCATGCTCCAAGATGGGTACAGTTTTCCCTCAAGGATCTTGTGGATACGACTCTAAATGTTTACACAGTTCAGTCTCAGTGGCCGGGGTCTGACTAGTGTCAATCAGTCCAACGCGGTGTTAGATATTGTATTGTCTCTGAATAAAGCCGTACGTGCACCTCCACCTCACACTGAGCAGGTGTGTAAATACAATTTCAGGTATGTGAAAAATGTCCCCCGTCTCTCCTCTCGAGACTCCCAAGACGTTCAGAGCGCTGAGTGATGTAAGAGGCGGCTGCCCGCCGCTGTCTGTACCGTGGGTGTCCCTTTTATCTGCGGGCCCACCCTCACATCACTGCTGTCAGTCTTCATTTTCTCCACTAATTCAGCCCGAGGACAGGATACGACAAGGCTTCATGTTTCACTGAAACAATGTTATTTGCCTTTCAGTGCCTCTCTCTCTCTTTCTCTTTCTTTCTCTCGTCGTCCTTCTACAGTCAGGTCTGGTTTCAAACCCACGCTGAAGGTGAAGAAGCATGGGCAAAGGTGAATTTCAGAGCAGATGTAGCCAGTTGCAAATTAGATAAGTGTGTGTCAAAAAAACCTGCAGGAAATACTTCCAGTCAGGGCGTCGATCAATTTTGTTGAGTTGATCTTTTCCAGGCCTTTTTTGTTCAAGACACTTTTTTTATTTTTTGAGAAGCAGGTCACTCTTTTCCGCTTCCCTTAATTTAAAATGACAGGATAACTTAGAATATTATGACAAATATGACAAATATATATTTAAGCGTTTCATTTTGCATTAAATCACAAGAGACTGTGTCAAGAATAAAAACACATTTAATTGAATGCATAACTGGAACCTCCAGATAGTAACTATATAAAGAAGGCTATAAGTCAAGACTGTGCGTCTAAAAATATACATTTTGTGTGGGTTATTTTGGGAATGCGTCTCATGGTTTCTCTCGATAAATATGCAGTGAATTGTAAAGAGATCCTGGTGGAATATTACTTCAACATTTCTCTCTGTTTGCCCGAGGCTTCACCGTAGTCCGGTTCATTCGGCCCCCTGATCCCTTTTGACATTTTGCGTGTCATCGTAGTCTTGATTGGCAAAGAATTGGAGGTGGGAGTTGCCACCTGTCTCAGACAAATTCATGCAAAGGGCATGCACATTTGTGTTTATTTAAAAAAGCTGGTCAAAAGAATCATCAACAACATCGTTAGGAACGTAAACTTATTTGAAGTTGGCAATGTCACGTCTGGTATGAAAAGCATGTGGCTCGCTGCAGACGACGTCACAGTAGTCGTCGCTGTTGGTTTGTTTGCGGAAGGTAATTTTCCCTCCGTGTAATTACACACACACACACACACACACACACACACACACACACACACACACACACACACACACACACAGAGGGAGGCACAGGGGATGTCATGTGTGACATGTAATTGCCCACTGTGGCGTGACTCTGGACTCACGCACTCTGACAGCTGTTTTTGTCAAAGACACGCCTTCACCTGCATGTGTGTGCATGTGTGTGTGTGTGTGTGTAATCGATCTCAACACTTTGGTCAACCATTTGTTTTTCATAATCCCCGAAAAAGAAAAAAGTGGAATGGGAGAAAAACATCCTCAGATCTGCTGCCAGGTTGTTTTTTTCTTCCCCTTTATCCCTTTCATCTTGAAAAAAAAGGGTCTTCTTCATTAGCGTCATTATATGTGATCAAAGCTATTTTTTTCCCCCACATGTGGAAAAATCAAATAAAAGCTTGACAAACAAATCAAAGCAGAGAAAGACACTTCCTATTCAGATTCAGCTCCGCCTTAATCCCTTTTAATGCCCGAGCCTCTATAGAGACGGAAGAGTGTGCAAGTATGTGACCACACAACAGTTGAATTACCTTGAGGATCGGAGGGAAATGCCCTAAGGGGGAGAAACAACCCGCTCGCTCTTGGAAGTGGCAGTTGGACTTTCAGTAGAGCTGTCAAAAAGCCGGGGCTGCTCTTTGTCCCGTTGGGAAGTGCAGAAACGTTGTGGTTTCCTTTTTAAAAAAAAATAAAGTGACTCTATTTAGGAGACTGACGGAAGGGTGTAAGCACCAGCAGTCACGTAACAATGGCATTTCACCGTCTAGAGTTTCCCCGCCGCAGTCAAAAAGACTTGGTGCTGTCACGTCTCGTCTCACAATCGGAGGAGACGGTCAAGCGAGCTCTCGCCGGTTTGGCAATTATCAACTGTTCTCAAGCACGGTATGTGTTTTTTTGTTGCTTCCACCGCTGTGAAAGCCTGCATGGAGATGACCGGCTGAAAAGAACCTCGTACCCGAAAGTGCCGGCCGGTCTGGTCGTCAGCTCTTTTCCCCGCCACCCCCCCCCCACAGGTGTCCCAGCCTTCATCACCTTTCCGGTCTGCCCACTGCGTCTCGGCTAATTGGATAATTGTGTCGGGGCGAGAGAGTTAGGGCCCAAAAGGCCCCTGGGAGGTCTCTGAGGTCCCCCGGCAGCGTAAACAAGACCCCCGAAACGGCCTTTTACTGTCAAACAAGTGCCGGCCCGGCTATTTTGACAGCGGCCATGGTGAAAGTCCCACTGGTGTTTTTTTCTTTTTGTTTTGATGAAAATTCAAGCTGGCTTGTTCTGCGGCTGCTCAGTGTCATCTCCGCTTTCCGCCGACCACGACAGTGAGTTTTTTCTTCTTCTTTTGTGTGTCTCCCGCGGTGAGCCGTATGAGGCTGGCACGCATAAGCGAGCCCTCCACGAGCCCCTCCACTCCCTCGGCCCTGTGCAGACATGCATTATTTACCCTCCTGCGTGCCGCCTCCGGTGCACATCTCGGTTCAGCCCCTTTAGCGATCAGCACGTTGAAAAAATGTGTCGGATTTATTCTTTTTTTTTTGTAAACCCTTTGTGAAAAGAACCAAATCTTGATTTTATTAAGATATATCCATATAAAAAAGGCTCTGTAATGAGCATTTTCGACTGAGTTAAATGATTTTCTGAAGCTTTTAATCGGCAGAATAATGCAAGTTAATTCAAATTGATTGTTGTTTTGATGTTAACACACAACGTAGAAGCTCTTTTTAATCTTAAAAAGGCATCTAATGATGGCACAATGTACTTCAAGCTACTACAATGCAGCCCTGTTGTCACGTTTGATCTTTATTCCTGCTATAATTATGGTTTGCAGCGGCAGGCAACTTCTTGATCCTATTTATTCACACACACACGAACAGATCGGTGTCCCGCCAAATGATTTGTGGCTTTGCTCAACATATTTAGGTTTGTCTAGTGTGAATCTGTAAGGGATGCAAATTTGCTAGCAGGGTGTCGGTGAAAATCATTAAATCACACTTGGTTAAATTGGGTTGCATCAGCACAGTGGACTTGTTCCATGTTTATATTACAGTGCAGTCGGGAGGCATTAAGGCCGGGACCTTATTTCACGTCGTGGCTCTCTGTCTGCAGTTTGATTTTGAATTGAAAGACTGATTATGAAGCCAAAACGTTGACTGTCAGCATTAATTTGAGACTTGTTTACGACGAACAATGCGGCCCTTTTTGTACACGGGGCCCCCTCCGTTTTTAGTGGTCATAAAGCAACCAAATATGTCAACATAAACAAAGTCCTCTTTTTTGAATTTTTTTATTCATGTTCCTATTTGTTAAATGTGAGCATGGTTATAATCTTCAAATGATTGTGATGTCATAAGTTGTGTTTGTTAGAAATGAACAGGTGAAAAGTGTTTTTGGGGATGTTTTTTCACAATGTTCATCTGAAGTGAATCCTCTTAATTTTGCTCTCAAAGTGCACCAGATTTATGCTGGTGTACCAAATTGAAAAATTTAACCCCCTTCCTAAAAGCCCAAACTTCCTCTTGACTGGCGGAAACAGAGCCTTAATTTAAGAGAAGAATAATAAATTCATATTTAAAAAAAATCTACTGAACGGACACGTTTTTGTCCGGTTTGATGTTTCCAAAGTCTCTGATAAATAACCGTGATCTAAATATTGACCGGAATAATCTGCATAATTGAGCAGCCAAAGGTTTTACATGCAAACACAAATGGAGCATGATTGTGCCGGCACAAGCTGTTTTAGGACATTTTGTTTTATGCCTGTGTCATAGAAACCAATATTTTTTTGTAAAACATTTCTTGGGGATGTTCTCCTTTCACCGATCCGGCTGTGAACATGCAGAGATGTTTCACGAGCGCTCCAGACAGACTCCAGATGTTGATAATGGTCCATCAGCAGCGCGGTAGGTGGGAGCCCGTCTACCTCGGGGCTGGGATGGCGGCAGGGCAGAATTTGCTGTCAAGGCTGCCACAACAATTTTCCAGAATCGAGCTCCTCTCATTGTCGTTTTTTAAGGCGCCTCCCGTACCTCTTTGAGAGAATCATTAGTTGTAACAAGACCTCGCAGCCGCTAAACCTCCTCCTCCTGCCCCCCAAAAAACACCACCGTCCATTGCTTTCTTCAAAGAAATTGAAACCCTTCCACCGCTGGATCTCTGCGTCTGTTCCCCGCTGAGATGTAGCAGCAGAAGATCTGCTTTCAGGTCGCTGTAGAATACCTCTCTCATGATGACATTGACGTCCTTCTTCTGCAATCTGTTTTCATTCTGTCTTCGAATCCCTTTCCTCCCCCCCCACACCTCCCAGCGTTCCCATGCCAGAATCCAGTTGAGTTGCAGTGGGTACCTTCAAAACAAGGTATTGACGGGGTACTGTATTTGTTTTCTTCGCGATGAAAGCTTCAAATGTGTCCCGAGACAGATTTGAGTTGTAAACGCATCAGCGCTCGTCATATTAGCTCCACTGGCTTTGAGCTGTAATTGACTGTTTAATATGTGTTTTGTCTGTCAAAGGATTATTTTTTTTTGTAAATAATTGGTCAAACTCATCAGAGGTTTAGCCAAATGGGGAGATTTATCATTAAAAAAACAAGATCATTTCCTCGTGCAGATGCTGCTCTTAAGATCTTGCTCTGCAACAGCTTAGTTAAAACAAAAGAGCATGCCGAACTTTGACATCGACGCTTTGGAGCGTCTTTGTTTTCATGATCTTGACCAAGCTGTTCGTTCGGCCTGGGAGGAGGAAGGGAAATGCCTTTTTTTAATTGCCCAACTAGATGTCACACACACACAGACACACACGAACACACACACACAAAAAGAGGACTCGATGGGTGTCTCTCTTTCGCTGCTGGATTGAAATGAATATTTAACTCGGCGGCCCTGTTAAATAGTTAATTTCTTTAAAGGCTTTTGTCTTTAACAGCCACGGGGTGCCAATCCGTTTCCAACTGTACAAATGGATCTCTTTCAGGCTCAGACGGGAGACAGATGCTTTGCTCTGATAAAAGTCATGAAGGGTAAATCCACCTATTATACGGCCCCAAGATACTGCCTGAGGGAGCACGTGCTGTTGCCAGGCGAAGGGTTAGTCGGGCATGGGTACTGACACGTTACGCTGGTTTCCAATTGTTTCTTTTATCGTTTATCTTGTCGTTCGTCGACTCTTTTTAAGAAAACTTTGGCATCAGCTCGCAGTTGATCTGTACCTTTTTTTTTTTATTCATAATCTTATATCACTTTTATGTGTTGAATTTGGCCAGATCCGTGCTTTACACAGGGATAATGTACTGAGGCACCGGTACCAACAGGGGCCTTTGTACTTTACACAGGGATAATGTACTGAGGCACCGGTGCTTTACTTAGTGATAATGTACTGAGGCCCCGGTACTTTACACAGGAATAATGTACTGAGGCACTGGTACTTTACACAGGAATAATGTACTGAGGCCCCGGTACTTTACACAGGAATAATGTACTGAGGCACCGGTACCAACGGGGTCTCCGTGCTTTACGCAGGGATAATGCACTGATAAAGTCCCTGGTCCTGATTATAAAACGTTGAATCCAGTTGAAAAACAACTGTCTTCAAAGTGGCTGTTGGCATTGTCCGTGTACATTTGGTACATTTTGATCACGGTGGAATTAAAACATTTAGAAGGTGCCGGATGCACTCGCTGGAGTCGATGGACGTGGAGCTAGAGGCGATTAATTTATAAAAGAGCGTTGGCAGGCAACAGCAGCAGTCTGAAGTAATTGTAGGGTGTCAATTCTTTTATTTATTTATTTTCAGTGCCACAGCTTTCTTACTGATGGGAATCCTTTCGAATAGCAGTCAATGAACCCGAGCTTATCAAATGTAATGACTCCTAACAGAGTGGGTTTATCGTAATATTTGCTAAAGCAAAGGTCTCTGTCAGTTTTTAATCACTTCTCACTTCAAAAATACATTGTTTTTAATCAAATGATACAACATGTAATACAATAAACCCAAAGCTCTCTGCTCTATAAGGCAAAGATGGCTTATAGCAGTAATACACTATATTCACATTTTTTTAAAGGGTGGCTGTATAATTCTGAAACTAAGTCAGCGGTAGCTCTTAGTGCATAAACACATGTTTACATGTTATTTTTTATTATTTTCTTTATTCCAGACAAATAATCATGGCCTTTGACTTCAATAATCCTCTTCCATGGGCACAAAAGCTAACTCTACAGTCTTTGTTGTTGGTTTTGTGTTTTAAAGGGTATCATACAGGTACAAAACATACATATATTGCATCATTATACAATAATAATATATATACACAAGACTTTTTCACTAGTATACTCAAGCCCTGGCAGACAAACACAGGTTGTCCCGACATCAAAGGAAGAAGTTGACGTGGCTTCTCATCGGCGTTGTAAACAACATGTCATCTCGTTTCTTTTTTTTCTCCTTTTTTCTGAAGATCACACTTACTACTCGCACGCAAAGTGTCTCCACGAGCTTTCAATGCCACGGCTTGTTTGAGCAAACACACCTCGCCACAATGGAGTTGCCGTCACCCCCTAAGGGGTGGTGGTGGTGGTGGTGGAGGGGGGGGGGGTGCGTGACTGACTGATGGGCAGGTGGGGCCTCTCCTCTCCACCTCGCTGATTAGCCTTTAGTCTTTCACAAAACACCGTGATTATGGGCTCCGGTGACCAACCTATGTGAGATACAGACACCTTTTTAGACTCGAGTCAGCACTGTCTGGCACCAATGAACCTTTCTACACCTCGCGCTGCACTTGGCAATGGCTGACCCTCACGCAAGCTGAGTAAATGTTGTTACACCAGCTAAGACGCTTCATGCGATGCTCTTGTTTTTTTCTCTTTTCTTGTTCGTTCTTTGCGGCAGTCGTTTTCTGCAGAACGGTAGCGTCTTAATGTCAATGGTCCACAGGTGAGGATCATACAGCTGCACTGAAAGCAGCCTATTTAGCTCGGTATCGGGGCTCAATTTGAGTTTCTTTTGAACCATTCGGGAGCTGCTTTCCACCCCTAGAACGCACTCCCAGCATGCATCGGTGTGGCGATAGGTGGACGGCTAAGAGGACAAACCGTTCTTCTGTCTCATGTCACGCTGAAGCTTATTGCAAAGGAGGGATAGCGGAGTTGCTGAAGATGCTCTTTAAAAAAAAGGGGTCCCCACTCTGCTTTTCATAAACCACTCGACGGAGGCCAGAGCATCGCGTGCCCCGATCTGGAGACGTAATATTTACTGTTCGCCGCCAAGACGTAGCTCAAATGTTTTTCATTTATTTGAGCGGGGCAGAATTACCCAATATGACATAAAGAAAGTGAAAGTGACATGTGGACAGTGACCGTAATATGAGCCAAAAAAACAAAAACAGCAACTTTGCAGTGATGCAGAATGTCTTTTGCGATGCTAATGGTAGTCAGATGAAGACATTCGTGTTGTTTTTATGTGTGGTGTTGCATTAAATTGAGCGACAGACTGTTGAGTAACCAACGTTATTAAATGACTGAGCCTGAAACGTGATCCTTATTTCGATGTTTGTTGATCTTGGACTTTTTTCAGACATGGGATTTATTTGAAAGAAATGACTTGGAGGAAGTTTTCTTCTGGTTCTACAGACGCTAAACAATGAACAAGTGCCGACCGGCGTGCATTTAGGGCACCGCGCTTCTGTATTTGTGTACAGTTAACCACCCTTTTCCCCTATAAACTCAAGTTTACCCTCTCTATCTGAAGGTAACTTAGCCAAAGGCAAGTAGGGAACACTCTTTGTAACGCTGAGATCCGTGGATAATTAACAAAAGCAGCCCTGTTTACGGCGCGCCCGCGAGCCAACGCTGAATGCTAATTCGATTCAAACGAAAAGCTTTTAGGGCAAGGGCATCGTTGCTGGAAAACAAAATGGTTACCGACATGCACCACAGCTTTCCCTCAGCCTTGGGCGTGTCTCACATTCTGAAAATGTTGTTTTTTAGCCCAACGTTTGTCTGTACAGTGACTTTTTTTCTTCTCTTTTCTTAATAAAATCCATTTAACTCCATCTAATCTGAGGTTGAATTAAAATGTCCTCTTGCTGAGAGAGGCATGTGTTTTCTTAAGGCTTGCTAGTGACAGTTAGATAAACCCAGATGATCCTTTTCGTGCTCAGCTGGTCTTGTTCATGTTGGTAAATTGACATGCAAAGTTTTGTTTTGTTTCCCACATCTTTGACTGTTTTAAATCACTTTAAATGAACAAGGTCAAGTGAGCTTTGGCCCTCCAGATTTCGCAAATGAGGGTAAGAAATAGGTGTCGCGCGGACCATATTATTTAAAATTAAGAATACTTGGGATCGTAGTAACTTTGCTTATCAACAAAACAATAGAATATGTGTTTGCTTTTGTGCCGTCGCCCACTGTTAAGTTTCCGTTGGCGGCTCTGTACACGTGGTGCCGTGCATTTCACCTCATCTATTGACGAAAAATGCCAAAGAGCTCATTTTCGCTGCACTTTTAATTCCTCTGTTATTATCATCACCGAGTGCCTTTTTAGATACAGATTCGCTGTCAATTCTCACCTCCGCGTGATGCCAGTAATCGCCCCCGTGCTTCAAAATGTCTGGATAATTCAGCCCGAATGATAGTCATTGGAGAACGACTATTATTTAGACTGAAGATCCTGAATCTTAAGTGCCACCCAAGTCCTTCAGCCCTTCATTATGTGAGCACGCGGCATGCCCTGAACACTCGGAAAAATGCTACAGGGGATATTTAGCGCACCAAAAAGGTTGTGTTTTTGCGTCTTCTGCTCATAATAGTCACATTTTAAAAGCAGGAATATTGCTTAAGAGCTTTATTGTCTGGGAGATTAAGCATGCCAAGACCGTTCAGTCTCAGGAAAAAGAAGTAAGAATGTATTCACATCTTGCAAAGCTTTTCAGTTATATGCTCTCGCTTATCATTTCCTGTACTATATGAATGTATACATATATAACGTTCTCTTACATGCACACATCTGTTAATCCTGGTTACTCCTGTAGAGTGCATGCTCAGCTATGCTGCGTCTCCTCATGTAATTCCCGTTATCTAACCCTTAAATGCGTACGCACACAGAATATAGGTGTGTTTCACTGTGTATGTTTCGGGTGCAACTCAGCTGATTAGATAAAGCCAAATGCATTTCATTAAAACCGGCTCCAATCTGAGCATTGAACGTGTTTTGAAATGAGGCTTTTTATGCCGGGCTATACTATGTGTTTGCCCCTTTTTTTGGAGCAACATTAGAAGTCTAAATCTATACAGAAAGGCGTACTCTTGTTAGCTGTTCTACGCTCCGGTTAGATATAAAAAGGTGATGACATGTCACGCCCGCAAAACATGTTTAAATAGTTCATTTCTGCCTCCGTTTGAGTCATATTTCGTTTATGAAATTCCTCCGTGTGTGTGCAGAGTTGTACCCACCAATCTTCTCCTGGAACGTCCCCTTTGAAGCGTTCACATCATCCACTGCCCTTCATGTGCGATGACGGCTCTACAGAGCACCAAAGGTTTTTTTTTAGTTTTTTTTTTTAGGAAGTCGGCCTTTTGTGTCTCGTTCTGTCAGCATGTCACCTGCTCGCCTCACCTTCAAATATAAAATAGCCGTCCCGCTGAGTGGGGCGTGGATGTTTTTGTGTCTGTCTGCGTGTCACAGGAGACACTACGGGGGTAGTTAAAAGGCTCTTGAGCTGCGTGATGACACAGCGGTCTTTTCATGTCGGCGGCTAACTGTTGATTACCAAGACAGACCAAAGTGTGTGTGTCTGGGTGTGTGCAGCTCGACTCTGCTCCCGATGCACAACTGTACTCTGCTCTTTTTCATTCGAGGAAGTGCTTTATGACGGGTTTCTCCCTGGTATCAAGGCTCACCTGTAAGATAGCTTTCAGAAACATTGCGGCAACAAAAAAGTGACGTCTCCACTGTAGGTGTGTGCACTTTAAACCGGCCTCTGTCATTACGCCTGTGTTGTTTCATACATCCCCAAAGTTGCATTTTAATCAGTCCACGTGATGGAGACCTTTTGTAATAACTCCGGTTCAATCCAGCGAGGGCTCGCGTAACACTCGTCCTCCGATGGCTTTGTCTGCCCGTCCGTAAACACACAGAAAAACAAGACCTTGAAACGCGACACTCGTCTCCCTCTGAGCGCCGTTAATGTCACCACACAGTCATTTATTCAAGTAGCCATCGCGGCGTTCCCTTTCATTTTACTCCCACACAACGGTAATCAGTTTGGAGAATGATAGACATCAGGGTGAGTGCTTCCACCCATACGTGTGTGTGTCTGTGTGTGTGTTTACTTGAAAGTCTTTTGTTTCAGTTGCCCAGATCCAGGGGATTAAACGTTTCCGCTGTCTGTGTGCACACCGCTGGTGGTGCTTCTGCTCTTTCTCCCGCCTGCAGACCTTATCTGTACGCTTCTTCGTTGGCAGTAATTGCTCACGAAGAGTCATGACGGCATTCAATTTAACCGGCCCCATGATTTTGGACGGCACTGCACCTCTTTTGAATGATCTGTCTGTGTTTTAAAAAACGTTAGATCCTTTTTATACAGTATGCTGTGAAGTGGAGAAGGAAATCTCTCTCTCGTACATTTTTACAAATGTACATAGTGTTAATTTACCTGTGTTGTTTTTGCCATTTCCTCATGCGTTTGTGTTTGTCATACTGTAATGTATCTGTGCTGTTGTTGTTACTTGTGTGGACTGTGCTACTGCCTATTGGCCAGGTCATCATTGTAAATGAGAATTGCTTTTCAATTGATTTAAATGAAGGTAAAATTACATTTAAAAAAAGGATCTTTTAACTGCAGGAGGTCAGGTCTCAACAACAAAGATCGCAGTAAAATGCCTCCTGTGGCTTTTATATCTAGCAACTCACTTGACGGATAGTATGGAAGCCCATTTCCACCACACAAAAAAATCATAATTTTGACCCCCCAAAAAAGTCACAACTTAACCCCAAAAAATTATGATAAAAAAAAATAATTTTGACCCCTAATATCTTTTTTTTGTCATACTTTTGACCCCCCCCCCCTCCCCCAAAAAGTCATGACCACAAAAAAAACTGACATTTAAAAAATATATATTAATATCTATTTTTTTTTCCATTACTTTTTTATGGGTCGAAAATATGTCTTTTTTTGTGTGTGGCGGAAATTGTGTCTTTTTCTTCCATCTGATGAAGCTACAGAGCGTGCCATCTCTCTTTGGCCTCGTCTCTATCAAGAGATGCACATTCTCAGATCTTGTGTCGGCGCAGGTGATAAAAAAAGTCTGCAGGTCGAGACACAACATTTAAATTATTCTGCAAACGGGAGTCTCGTCGGGAAACATCAGAGCGGTCAAAACTCCAACTATTTATTGAGCAGTTTGTCATTTTTACGAGCAAGAATGTCGCATTTGTGACTTACTATGTCGATGTTATGACAATTCAGCCTTTGCGGATATATGATCATCGCCAACCAATGAAATGAGTTGTATAGGGGCGAAGAAAAATGTACTTTTGGTAGATTTCTGCAGAGGACGACAGATTCTGACGGGATCTTTGTTCTCGCGGTCTCGTCCCATTTACCCCAACGGCAAACAAGATTGAAACTCGCGGATGAATTATTTACTCCTACTGCGTTTTCCCCACTGTTTACTGTCTGTGCCCTCGCGTTAAGCAAACGCCCCGGCTCCGTATTCACATCGTTCAATCTTTTCCTTATTCGGTTTCCTGTCACTCAAACGCGAAACAAGGGAAAAAAGAGGTTGGCACACTGATGTTAAACTGAGTTTATGGGCTGGAAACCACATCTCTTTGTAGTTTATAAAAAGAGCTGTAACAGTTGGATGGCATTTTTTGTTATTTAATGGTTGAGGAGTACCCTCCCCCCCCTTCCCTTTCTTATTGAGACCAGTTTAAAACACAATATTGATGTCAACAATGTGCTCTCTTTTGTCTTTTCCGGCTCTAATCTAAAAAGTGATGCGGTGCCTTAATCTCGCTTTCTGGTTGTAAGAAAAAAAAGCCAGATTGTAAAAAAGTCTACGAGGAACTGACTGTGGATGTGATTGAGATTGCGAGAAAGTCTGAAAATCTGCTCTCATATATTATATTATGGGGAGAGTACGACAATCTTTCCCCTATCCCCCTTTGGCCTTGTCCCTGAACCAACCGTGTGTGTGTCTGTGTGTGTTATCAGAAGTCTTGTTTACAGAATATGCTGGCGAGGAGAAAGGAAGGGAGGACAAAGATACTGATTGAACAATGTGAAGCCTGTGTCACTTTGTGCTCAGTCTGTTGGACGCGCCGGATGTTTTCAGGAACGACTTCACCTGATAAAGAACAACCGGCCAGAGATGTACAATATAAATACCTGATTTTAGTTTTCCTACAGTACGGCAAAAACAATAGAGGATGTTTCACCCGAGTCAGAAGGTTTATTTCCTCTTTTTTTTAAGCAGAAATACCTGTGAAGTTGTGATTAACGGTGTTTCTTTACTATAGTTGCAAAATTCCAGGAACATTTGAGAAAAAATAATGGGAATTACTGCTAAATAACAACTAAAATGTAATAATTATGGTGGTTATTAGCTCGGGCTGTACGCCGTCATACGCCAATAGAAATTCTTGTTCTTGTTCTTTGTCCTTCTTCTTCGTCCTTCTTTGTCCTTCTTCTTCGTCCTTCTTCTTCTTCCTTCTTCTTCGTCCTTTGTCCTTCTTCTTCGTCCTTCTTCGTCCTTCTTTGTCCTTCTTTGTCCTTCTCCTTCTTCGTCCTTCGTTCATGTTCTTCGTCCTTCTTCATCCTCCTTCGTCTTGTTCCATCCTCCGTCTTGTTCTTCGTCCTCCTTCTCCTCGTCCTCCAAGTTGGGTAGTTTTATTAATAGGTAGTTGACCTTCAGTCAGGCATTTTTAGCTTTGCTATCCTTAAAAGGCTGTGGCTGCACGGAGGGTGGGGGGGGGAAATACAGAGCGCCAGACCGCCGCTCCGTGTCGTCTTCTAGGGGTCCCCTCGTCATTCTGATTTGAAAAGCTTGTTGAAGGAGCCCGTCGAGATGAAGAGGGGGGGGCCGCGAGGTCACTGACGCAAATACAAATCTGCCAGAGGTGCTGATGGCTGCTGTCATGTTTGAGAGAACACTGAGGGCCTTCATATGCGTCCGCACCTCCTCGCTTCTAATTTCCAAAAAAAAAGGAGGGGAGGGAGGGAGCATATCTCCGGTACCAGCCATATCGGAGCGATATTAAAAGTCCACACACACACACACACACACACATATATGCATTCACACCCATTCCTGTCTCCCTGTGGTCGGGGCACAGCTGCACAACGGAAAATAAAATCTAAACACTCGCATTCTCTCAAACATACACACGGCCGTGCACATGCCACATTTTTGAACTGCAAACCCCCGAAACTGTCGAGAGCCTTTCAAACGTCCCGTCCCGTCAGTCACACCCTCGGCTATTTGCAAATGCCCACCGATGGCGGAAGGCACTGTTTATTTCTCTTTAAACAAGTGACCACACACACACACACAGACACACACACACTTACACAACCGTCCGCGTTCTATGTATCGGCCTTTTCACTGATATGTTTTCCCACAGTACGCGAGACTGAATAGAAAAGCAGTCGAGTGTGTGCAGAGTTGACTGCAATCAGGAACCGGAGTGAAAGGCCCTCATTAGCGAGGGGAACGTTAAACTTATCGGGCTCAGACTTGAGATACGGCTCCAACAAAAGGAATCCGTCTCGCTCGAACAGGCGGCGTGTTTACAGTAGAGCGAAAATGCACCGGCCGGCCGTGTCTCGTCCACCGGCAAAATGACAACACATATTACAAATGAACATTTTTGGCCTATTTCCGCTGAGAGAAAAGATGCTATCATGCGGCGCATTCTTGCGGTGTGACACATGTATTTTGACTCGAGTGGCAAATTTGTGAATTAAGGCCCGGGGTCATAAGTGGTAGTTGCTCTTACTGTGACTTTTAAACAAACATTCCCCTGTAATGAAGTGTGTGTGTGTGTGTGAAAGAAAGAGAGAGAGGGGTCTCTTGATCATGAAGATTTGCTGCTTTGTAACCTGAGCCCTCCCTCGCACTAGGAGGCACTGTGGCCCGGCCGATGAACGCGGTGATACGATCCGACACTCGCGGCGTCGCTTTCTAAACACGGGGGAATATAGTTCTGGCATTTAGGTAGTTTCCACTTGGCTGCTTTTAGGAAAAGCTTGAGGCAAAAATATCTACGGATACTGTAGACGTTCATAAATCAATCAGTCTATTCTCTAGTTTTTTCATGCTTTTTTTCCCCCCATGCTGATTGACTGATAAACGCATGTCAGGAAGATTTAAAGTGGGGCTTTTGTGTAATTCCTTTCGTCCTGTTGAATCAAATCAATGAGACTGATTAGCAGCTTCTTTGGTTGAGGAAAGCCCTGTTTCAAGAGTTCTTCTCACAACTTGAAGCGGCGCAAACGAGTCGAGCTTCTCCCCGTCTAAAGCAGCATTTCATCACATCACAGGATCCGAGAGGTCGAGGAACCCCCGGGAAACATCTGCCGGCTGTCCGTTCCCGGCGTTCCTGGCGTTCCCCGGCGCCGACGTGTGTACACAGACACACCTCCGCTGCGGATCGCGTGGACTAAATATTGCTATTTTCTCAACGACGGTAACGAGGCGATGGAGATGGAGACGTCCTCCTCGCTCCTTTTGTTTCTAAACACTTAATTGCCGGTTTACAGTTGCATTTCTGGACGTCCGCTTTAACTTCCATCCTTTCTCCTGCTTTTTAAAGTTCATCTCGTCTCTTATTTCGCCCTTTTTATATATTTTTGGACTTTATTTCTCGCTGCATAACTCAACATGCAGGTTCTTGCAAAAATGGTTTCGATGGGTGCTGTTGGAAGCAATCAGCAGGTCCTTCTGGGAAGCGGTGTAACAATCCCAGCATCTAACGTCTCCGGGACTATTGGTTTGACATCAGACGTCTCTCTGTGACAGAACAGTCTGTTAAAACAACACACCTTGAAAATAACCTTAATCTGCCATTCCAGCTTTTTTTTTTTTTTTTTAAATGTTGTGACTAGTCGGGTTGCACGCCAAGTCTGCTTTTGTTCATCGCGTTTGACTTTTTTTTTTTAAAATGTTGTCAAATGAACGTCTGCCAGAGCCGCTGACTTGACTTCTGAGGAAAAGCTTAATCTATGTAAATCTTTGGCTGCTTGTTTGTCAAGTGGTTGATCAGAGACGGTTCACAGTTGCTGTTCAAGGGGGGCTTTGAGAGCTCTCGTGCTTTTTTTTCAAGCATACTTGGCTCGAGTACTGCAGAGCACCCTCGCTCCCTCCTCTCTCACCCGCCCCTGTGGATGTTTGAGTCTGCCATTCAACTCCAGTGTGCAAACAGGTGACACTCTGACAAGTGATGACTTGGGCGTATTGTTGGGTTTCGCCCCGTGCACCTGGGTTTTCCTTCTGCGGAGTGAGAGAGACTCGTTGTTTGGGCCAGCTGATGTTCCTGTGAGCCAAAGCCACACAGCTGCTTGTGTGTGTGTGTGTGTGTGTGTGTGTGTGTGTGTGTGTGTGTTCTTGTGCCTGTGTTTATGCACACTCTTGCCTCTCGGGTAAACACAGTAAGTGCAGTGTGTAGTTACTGTATCGCTGCTTCTCCGACCTTCACCGCACTTCCTATACTCGTCCTTGCAGAATGACAGGAAGTGGGGGGCTGATAAGACGACCCCCCCCCTCCTTTCCTCCCATCCTCCCCTCCCCCCACAAGGGGAACAAGGAGCGGCTGGTGCAGAAATCAAAGTGTAAAGTTGTCAAATGTTAAGTTTCGTTCACTCTCCTTTTTAATGTTAACGGCGATGTGGGCCAACTTCACCATATCCACTGAGCGAAATCAAACATTTCACTTTTTTTTAAAAATAAAAATATTTTTTAATATAGTATTTTTTCACATTTATAATAAAAAAAAATTGTTTTTTTTTTTTATAAAAGATTTTTTTTTTAAATATAGTATTAATTATTTTACCATTTTTATAAATAATATATACATTTTCTTTAATTAAAAAAAAAAGTATTTTTTTAAACGATTTCTAAAAATATATATATATTTAAATATTGTATTTGTGTACATATATTTACCATATAACGAGAGTTAAATGAACAATCAACACAGGGACACAGATGTAAAACTGAAACCATTTATTTTTCATTCACTGGGTCTTTAAACTCCTGCTGACATCACAGCACGAGACCAGGAAGTGCCTGCAGCCGCTTATCAGCTGAGTCCTGGCGGTTGGCGGTGCATCACGTTCGTCCTTTGGCACGGAGGCAACCGTACACCGCCCACCCTCCTCTCTTTGGTCTCGCCTATTTTCCATCCTCATCTGGCAGATAATTGTCCCTACAGTTATGGGTTGTGTGTGTGTGTGCGTGCTTGGGTTCATAATTGATAGCAGCAGCCAGACTCTCCGTGACTTCCGGTTCAGTCGCACAGCTGCCTCTCTACCCATGAAATTACACCACAGATCAAAAAATGACCCGTCGTACTGCTCGGCACAGTCGGGGAGGGAACCACGAGGGCGTGGCCGACATCGCCAACAACAACAACAACAACAAAGTAGCCTGCGGTTTCAATCGGACATGTCACCATGTGTCATCCAGCTAAAAAACAAGCAAACGTCTGCTTGCCAGAGCATTGTGCACATGTCATCACATCATCTGAAAGAAACATTAATATATCATCTATGCCCAAGATGCAAAGTCATGTCAAAACCTTTCCTTTACAAGTTTCACTGACTGTACAGAGCATTATTTTTTAATTACTTAATTTAATTAGGGCATCAGTGCCATATAGGAGGAAAAAAAACTTTTTAAATGACATTTTTATGACCTCTACAGATTGTAAATAACACATATTGTCCTCTAAACACTTCCCATTATTAACACTATTCTTTTAACCTTTTTTACAATAGTTTAGGTCAACAGGGTGTTTTTCGCAGTAGGCCCAATTTTTTATAACCGTTGATTAAATGCTTATTAGCATTTAGTAACGGCTCGGTAAAATGTGCCCACTTGACACGGAGCCGGTCGCTAAAAGCTTTAACTGCCGACTGCTGTGCCGGATAATAATGACACAGTTGAGTTACCTCAACGCAGGTGAAGACACCCCTATCCCCTCCCCTCCTCCTCCTCCTCAGGCCTACCTGTGTAGCGGCACACGTGCACAACGCCCCAATTATTTCAATGCCCTCGCTCGCTGCAACACATGGCAGCGTCGTCGGGGCGGAAATAATGACACGGGCTGAGCCGAGGGCCCGCTGATGCGAACCAGATGAGAGCACTCCGACTTAAAAGGGAAGGAGGGAGGGACGAGAGCAGAGCCGGACCGACCGGGAAACGACAGCGCCGGGCTTTGAGCTTCACGTCAAAATCATCCACACACACAAACACACACACACACACGACAAGATACTTTCCCCACTATGGAAAGCTCCTTGTTTCTGCTTGTATTTACTGCACAGGTGTCTGTGGGCGAGCCACAATGCACAGAGCGCTGCTATGCAGAGCATCGGGGGTCTTTTAAATTGTATTTTGCTACATGATGTTATTGAAAACTAAGTGGATCCTTTTTTTTTTTATGTGCGCAGTGTTGCAGCGAGCTTGGCCGGCCCACAAAGTGCATTCTCTCTCTCTCTCTCTCTCTCTCTCTCTCTCTCTCTCTCTCTCTCTCTCTCTCTCTCTCTCTCTCTCTCTCTCTCTCTTATGCGGCCCCTGACCTCCTGACGCATTTCCTGACCCAGGAAATAGAATTAACACCTCAGCCTGGGCCTCGGGGTCCCACAGCCGCCGACACAGCTGTCCATTAGCTCAGCTCAGCTCGGGCCCAGTCCAGTCCAGACCCGGCTCGCTATATAGCGCTCCACCGCAACTGAACCCAAAGATGGAAAATAAAAAATAAAAAAAGTGTGGGGGAAAGCGGGAAATTTAGTTTTTTGCTTCGTATGGCAGGAGCTTAGTCAACCGCGAGGTTTAAAGTCTTCGAGGTGCTTCGAAGGGTTTCGGAGCCGTTGCAGTTTCAGCAGTAACCGAGGCCAAAGAAGGAGATGCAGATGCCGACTTCTTCTCCATAGCTGCACTGCGACAAAGCGCACTGGGTCGATTAATTGGACGGAAGACGGTCCAACATGTAAACGCAGTGGCTGACTGTAGATTCTGGGTTTTAGAGTCTTCCAAAGGTCTTTCAAAAATACTTAATTGTAAATATTATTGCACTCCGTTCACTGTTAAATGTATGCGCCTCCCGCCAGGACAAATTCCTTGTATGTGAATAGCAAACACGGCAATAAATGGTTCTGATTCCTCCCAAAAACCTCATCCAAGATGGCCACATCTCTATCCAGCGTGTTTAAACTCCCTGTTGCTGATCTGTATTCAGATCTCCGACGAACATTGAGATGTTTTTCGTGAGAGATCTTGTGCATCGGACCGTAACGGTGCAGCTCCGCCCCCCATAATGTCCTTTAAAATTAAAATCTATACCAAATGAAATGCAATTATTTTATTTATTTTTCACAATATGGTGGCTTTTCCGATGTCACGAGTGCAGTAAATCTGGGATTATGTGAGCCGTACATCACAAGAGATGGTTCTCGATATTCTGCAGTCTTAAGTGCTTTATCTGTTTTCTTCATTAGTCAAAGGCTCTTAAAATGAACACGTATATATGCGCGTTTGCCTGCTGACACATACACACACCAACACACACACTTGCACACACACAGATTAGCCAGTTCCTGCGTTTAAGCACCCCATGTGTTTGCATTTTAGTCACACATTGCCAATCTCATGGGAGCACTTTGAAGCATACTCCTCCAGAGCAGATCATAAAACGGGAGTATAAGTAGTTTTTCACATAGTTGTATCCCAGAACACCCACCCAACAGCTCGCTGCCTCCACCTTCCACCTTCCACCTCCAGCCGCTTACTCTCCAAAAGTGCCGAGTCGGAGAGAGAGAAAGGCGTCCCAGCGGCCGTTTCTTTCCATTCACACAAACGAACGCGCCGTAAATCTTGTGTTTGTCCGTCAGTATTGCTTCTCGGCACCTCCGCGTTGCTGGGAATGAACCGTCATCCGTGTAGGAGGCGCTCCAGAACCGCACATTAAAAAAGAACCCCCACTTAAAGGGGATTTTAGGCAACGCCAAAGTGATGAGTTGCATGAAGTAGTTCATCATCAGTGTGTGTATGTGTGTTTTCAGTGTGTGTGTTTTCTGCATTGTGACCCACTTGTGCTTCTTTCTGTCTCCGCAGTACTTCGAGGTGCCCTTCGACTCCAACATGAACCGCACAAAGAACCGTCCGCTGGTCAGAGGACAGATCAGGTACCGCTTCCTGTCTTTGTGCTTATTTAGCAGCATTCTCCCTTTGTTGAGTCCGGCATTGAGGCCGCAGAGCAAACGCTCCATGACGGCTCCTGAGCTGCTTCATGTGCAACGCATACAGGGCGACAGTCGTCTCGATCGCTGACCTTTTTTACAGGGACGGTTTTTTTTTCCTCTGGGTGAAACTGACCTACTGACTCAAAAGCAATCGTGTATTTGCAGTGCACATCATGAGGACCACGCCTTCGATGAAAAAGGAAGCAGAGCAAACATCCATGTTGACTCAAACCCGTCTGTTCCACGTTTCATTATCGAGCTATCGCAGAGCGGAGTGTGTGGGTTAGCGGCAGCTGCCAATAGCAGCAAATGCACATCCGGCCTGTACACCCGTCAGGTGGGACGCGAGGTCGGGTGGAGGGGTGTGACCACGGTTTAGGTGTCGGATAACCTCGGTATCGCCACGCTCCTGCGAGACTGAGTCATCAGGATGATGCACCCACTGATGCATGAACCAAAAATAAAATCACGCAAACCAACATGTCCAGTTCCTCCCTTTGTCAGCGCCAGAAAACTGCCTACTTTGCATTTTACTCTGACAGGAAAATTGCTCCATCTCCCCCCTCTTCATTTATTTTATTCAGTTGGAGCAAAAGCAAACAACCTGTTGACTTAAGTGGATGAAACGCCTCCCGCGGCAGTCCAATCCACATGCGGCTAGCAAGTGGGAGCTAAACAGGCACTTTGCTGACTGAGACGGCGCGTTAGGGCCACAGCTGGACCTTGACCCCGCAGCTATCTCATCCCGCTTTTTCGTGAAATTCTCCGCTGACATGCTGTTTAAAAGTGGGACTCTCGTGCTGCCGGCGCCGGTGATTGAAGATGTTCTCTCGCTATCTAAACACAGCCTCTTCCCTCTGGCTTTTAGCCCGTCCCCGCTGACAGGAGAGGAGGTGTGTGTCCGTCCGTCTGTCTCAGAGAAGCATGGAAACACAAGCTCTCCGGCTCTTTGTTTCTCCCCTCTCTCTCTCAAACACACACACACACTTGGGAAGAGACAGCGGGCAGATGGGAGGCTGGACCGTCCTGTCAAACAAGACATCAGAAGGCCAGATTTTTACACATTTCAATGTAGGACGAGGCTTTGCATATGCCGAATGACGTCTCCACACACACACACACACATCTGTGTTGTCCGTCTGCACGGCACGACGCAAGAGTCTCGGAAACAGTTTGTCATCTTTTGGTCTGGGCTACAATGCTGTATCGTCTTTCCTACCTTTTATTGTTCTTCTGTAAAAATGTGGACGACACAACCCCCCCCACGTCCTCTGTAGTGGGTTTTGCGGAGTTGGAGAACTCGCACATGTGGTGGCGCTGAATAGCTTTCGGCTTGCGAAGAGAGGGAACATGGGAGATTAGTTAAGGTTTTAGGCACGGTCGTCATCTGCAAATGGAGTTGGCTCTTTTGGGATCACTTTGGGATAACTTGAACTGGTTTTACTATGATTTCTGTTGGTCTATATTTCTTTTTTTACAGGAATCTGGCCTCTCAAAATCATGTAGCCGGATAAAAAAAAAGTCTTTTGCAAACTGTGAAGCTGCTTTAAAGTCGTTTTATAATTCAGTTAATCTGGCTCTTAGTGCAGAACCACATCTCAGAGAAAAGTTCTCCTCTTTCTTATTAATGTCACTTACCCTTCTGCTCTCTAGCAGCTCAACCAAATGCAGCACTTTTACTCGACTTCTTTGCCTTTTTTTTCCTGCACAAATCTGCAGCATTATAATATTTAAAGGGTGTCAGTGATAATGATCTTGCAGGATTAGTCATTTCTATTTTTCCCTCTCTACATTTAATATTTGCTCTAATCTGGCTGTCAATACATTAACTGTGTGTGTGTAAAGCTTGTGGAAACAGTCCACACGTGTGTGTGTGTGTGTGTGTGTGTGATGCCTGGTCTTTGTAGAAGTCTCAGTTTTACAGCAGTCCCTGAAGCCCTCGTGTTGTCGGTCAGGCGTCCACATTTTATTTTGACCCCCTCGGACCATTTAAATATTTAAATCGTCTCGTTTCTTTAACATGTTAACATCACCCACCTGACGCTGGGCCTATAGGCAACACACACACACACACACACACACACACACACACACACACACACACACACACACACACAGAGCCCGCCCACATCCAGCCTGCACGGCCCCACCTCAGCCCACATAAAACAGACATAACACCACTAATCACATTAATGTCACAATCTTTCTGCTTGGGCCACACCGCCAAAATAAAAGCCTTTTTTTTCTTTCTTATTTGAAGAAAGGGGCTCTGCGTTTGGTCAAGATTTTAATCTCAACCCCTCTCTCTTTAATTTATGGAGCATTTGCTGGTGAATTTGAACCAGACCTCGCCATCGCTGCTTTCAATAAAATATGAGGGGAGGAGGAAGTCCTCATCCGGCTAAAAGCCTGAGCCGCAGTGTGTTTTTTTCTACTTTTTTTTCAGTTAGTTTTGATCTCTGGCGTGTGCACATGCGCTTCATCTTGCGGGGCTACTTTTATCCCCCGACGAACTCTTATCAGATGAGCTTCCTGTGAGCCTCCCGTTTGGAGACTCAGCCGTGCTCGGTTGCCGAATGTTGGTGTGTGGCCCCCATGGGGGTGGCTGTGTGTGTGTGTGTGTGTGTGTAACGTGGAGCTATCGGTGTATTATCTGGTGTCTGCACAAGCCCACCAAACTTTATCATCCCATAGTTCCCATGGCAGTTATGGGCTTTTGTCTGAGTCTGTGTTTTGTAACTTGCCTTTCATCAAGAAAAAAAAACAAAACATCTAAAGCTTTTTTTTTTTTTCTACTTTGCCCTTTTGTGGACACTTGTTCTCATTGTGTGTCTTCCTCTGTTCCTCTTACCAGTCCCCTCCACGCGGTGTCCTTCGCTTTGGCCTGCGGCGTTCCCGGCATCGCTCTGCTCTCGCTGGCGGTGAACCCCTTGACGGGCTTCCTGGGCGCCCTCAACATCTTTCTGTACACCTGCTGCTACACTCCGCTCAAGAGGCTCAGCATCGCTAACACCTGGGTGGGCGCCGTGGTGGGCGCCATACCGCCCGTCATGGGCTGGACGGCTGCCACCGGTTGTCTGGAGCCAGGTACGACGAGGGGATGATGACGCTTTAAACCGGGAAGAGATTCCTCAAAAACACAGATTTCACTGAATCCGGCCTCAAACGGGTGCATTTGTTGATTTTTCTCTGTTTTTAAACTAAAGAAAATTATAAATCTAAACTGTAAATTGGAGGAAATAAGCAAGTTGAAAACACATTTTAGGATCTGGGACACTACAATGAGCTTAATTGATACTGATAGAATCATTAATTGCGACTTTAGTCAACAAATGTGTGATCTTTGGTGTCACTACTCTCACTTTCAAATATCCCACCGTGTGCTGAGATACAACCCCAGCATAAAAAAAGAAGAAAAAAATATGTATATAATATATATATATATTATATACATATTTTTTATTTTTTTCTTCTTTTATATATATATATATATATATATATATATATATATATATATATATATATATATATATATATATATATATTCGTAAAACTATGAACTCTTGTATAAAAAAGAAAAAAAAATGGTACAGAAATATAAGAGATGAAATTGAATGAATATGTGTATAATCTATATTATACATATATGTATATTATTTTCAGAATAAAATGTAAAGAGAAATAAATGTGTTTAAGTTATAGAAGTACTGCATGTTATTACCATTATATGATTAAAAACAGGTACTTTTCACGCAAAGATTCACAACATACAACTTTTATTTTATCACTTTATTATTAACCAATATTTTGCACGCTGAGCACATTACAGTCCTGCATCCTCACCCTCCTCCTCTTCCTCATCCTTCTCTCCTCCCTCCTTCAGGTGCTTTGTTGATGGGTGGCTTCCTGTACTGCTGGCAGTTCCCTCACTTCAACGCCCTCAGCTGGAACTTGAGGGAGGACTACTCGCGCGGCGGCTACCGCATGATGTCCGTCACGCACCCGGGCATGTGCAAGCGCGTGGCGCTGCGCCACAGCCTGGGCCTGGTCGGCCTGGCGGCGCTGGCGCCCGCGCTGGACGTCACCACCTGGACCTTCCCCGTGGTCTCCCTGCCCATCAACCTGTACATCAGCTACTTGGCCTTCCGCTTCTACCGCCGGGGCGACCGCGACAGCGCCCGCAAGCTGTTCTTCTGCAGCCTCTGGCACCTGCCCATGCTGCTGCTGCTGGCGCTCACCTGCAAGAAGCCTCGCAGGGAGCAGGAGCTGGAGGCGGGGCTTGTGGCTCCGCCCACAGCTTCTCCGCCCCTCGCGCTTCAAAGCTAACGCGCTTCAAAGATGCCTGACACTTTATTGTTATTGGGACGCTCCCTCGGCGTCTCTCTGAACCACTCGTCGCGCTCGGAGGAGGCTTCTGGATGACGGACACATTATTTTATCTCTTTAATCGAAGCCGGTGGCGCTCGCCGCAGACCAGGAAAATGAGCCGGAAAAAGGTTTTGGATCAAAATATACTGATTTTACAGAAACCACACTGAGTTATTACATCAGGCCGTAATCATTTCTGTGCGTGTGTGCGTGTGTGTGCGCGCTGTATATATTCTGTATTTTATTTGTATAGCTTCTCCCCGTGTTGTACATGACTGACGTTATATCTTGTACACTGTAAATCGCTCCTGTGGATCCACACGGGGATCAAATCAGTGCATTCGTGCAAATGCACACGAGAAGAAGAGGATACGTCGCCGACGTGAAGACGTCGAGGAATCGCAAGATGGATGTTTTTGATTTGCGTGAGAAAATAAGACAAATGTAAACCGTCTGAAGCAGCTGCAACACCTGATGTCTGCTGATTTGACTTTAACCTGGCGCACTTTGTTACCGCTATTGTTCTTCTTCAACGGTTTACTTCAGTACCAAACCAAAGGGAGCAGCTCAACCCTCTGTTTCAATAACACAGAGGGAGGAAATGTTCCCTCACAATAAAGTCAAAGCTTCGTGATTGTACTTGTGTCGAATCATTTCCCCCGTTGTAGAAGTCGAGGCCTCGTTAGGTGGCGCCGGCCTCGCGTCCGCATCCCATTCGGATTCAAGTTTCAATCGCGGCCTTACTGGATCTGCTCGCTTTAAGCGCAAAATCGCCGTCCCTCCAATGAGCTCCATTTAGCGGCCCACCTCCGCACCTGTCAGTCAACATGTGCTCCCCCTCCCCTCACCCCTCACCCCTCACCCCCCCAACCCCTCTCGCCGCCCCCCTTTGCCCCTACTTTTGGTATTCGGTTACAATTCCATCACCGCACTCGGAGGAACGAGCGTTCCCCTTTTCGCTGCCCGTCCAACCTCCATAAAGTTAAAGGGAGGTGGGTGTGTGTGTGTGTGTGTGTGGGAGGGAGGGGGGCGGGGGGGTTGTGGGATTTAGCCAAGGCCGGGAGACCTGAAACGGGCTCGACATCGTCGTAAAGTGTCTGACCGGATACAGAGTTTCATATCAGAGAGGGGGAAATGGGAGCGATCGAGCCAGCTGTTACACTTGAGAGAGAAATGGAGGGGAGGGGGAGGGAAACACACACACACACACACACACACACACACACACACACACAACCTGTATGGAGATTGAATGTCAACCTCCAGTCGTGCTTTACAACATCCGCTCCTCTGGAGGTGGAGTGCTGGTGCTGTCTTGTCCCCTTTGCCAGTTTTCTTTTACTTTTCTGGAGTTATTCGCTTGGGTTGTTGCACCTACTTCTTCTTCTTCTACTTATTTTTCTGCTGCTGCTGCTGATGGTTGAGTATCAATTCTCTCCCTATATTCAACGTCAGGCCGATAGCCGAGCTTTCAACAGGTGCTAGATTTATGAAGCCACAACCTGCAGAGCTTCTCCTCCTCCGATGAAACGAGAGAGGTGTCCCCCGAGCTGCTCTTCATGGTGAAAGGTAAAACCGTCCATGATTTAAGTCTCCTGCGTGTTTTTTTCCTGGGAGTTTTCTTTTTGTTTTACGGCCCAAAGCGCTCAAAATGTCTCTTTCGCTTTGTACCTCGCGGTCCTCGTGCAGAGTGATGTACGTGCTGCTTCAGATCCGCTGAAAGCTTCTCCGTGCTCGCCTCACATCTTGGCGTTCGCGGCGCCGACGGCGTGCGGTCCCCGGGTTTGTGACATCACGGCGGCGGCGTGCGAGCTATTCGTGGGGTTCGATGTGCAGCCTGTGGGAACTTGAAACCTCCAGTGAGCGTGCATTCAGACTGCTGAGGAGACGGCCGGAGTCCAAACCTTTTTCTTTTGGAAATGACAAATATTTCCATATTCATAGATTATTTTCTTTTTAATGCAATGTAATTGTAAGAATTTTAATGATGTATGTAGTTTTTTTAAGGGCTAAACATCAGACCTCTAATTATTATTCAAAGCATATAAAATATGATATATCTTAACAGATGTCTGGAGCGGATTTAGTCATCGCTGCACTTAAAATGTATCACATTTACTTATGTAAATGTGAAGAAAAACTTCAAATAAAATCCTTCATTAGTCAGCAATTTGTCATACTCTTTCACTTCCTATTTGCATAAAAAAACATGGAGGCTGCTCTCCTTCCCATTGCTGATATCCACCGTTAAATCATTCATAAGTGAGTCTGAGTCAACAACAAATAAACCTTTCAAATAAATCTGTAAACAGGAGAGGAGTCCACACACTGCAGTGTGCAGTCAGTGTGTCCGCAGCTTGAATAACATCCACAGTGTGAGTCTCTTACAGGATGACCTCTGGCCTCTCCAGAGGTCGCTGGTTGCAGGAAACCCTTAAAGCAACTGAAGCTGTGCGACGACTAATAAACCCCTTTAAGTCCCTGCGAGGATATTAGAGAAATAAAAGACTAAAACATGCAGTGTAAGGAGGAAATAAATAAATAAATACACTCACATAAACACGCAACAGGTCTTCCTATTGGCCAACACAGACGGGACACATTTAC
This sequence comes from Clinocottus analis, assembly GCF_023055335.1. NCBI lineage: Eukaryota > Metazoa > Chordata > Actinopteri > Perciformes > Cottidae > Clinocottus > Clinocottus analis. Next base: position 2,129,208 of record NW_027175920.1, read on the forward strand.
AGACAGATTTACGTCAATTTAAATAAATAAAAAGGTTATTTTGAACATGACGTTTCGCTTTCGATCCCATTGCGTCTCATTGAGTGTCGTAATGCCTCGGGTTGTTTTTTTCGGCGAGACTTTGGCGACGTAATTTCCCACCAAAACTACAAAATAAAAGCCTCCAGTTCATATATAATAAAACACATTGATATATAAGCAGATGTTTGTCCATTAAGTTTGATTTAAAGCAGTCATGTGCATGTGTGTCGTAACGCGGCTGCAGCTCGTGGATCTGCTTTGACTCATCTCCAGTCGAGAAATAGTTTATTTTTCTTCTTCTCTCTCTAAATGAAGAGCATATTCTCAATGCGGGACATATTTTCATAAATGCTAACTGTGTGCAGCCCCGCGACTGAATTATGTCCAGAAAGAAAACTAATTATACGAGCTTTTGATTCATTTTCGTGCAGACTTTTACGAGTTCTCTGCAGACTCTCTCTGCTGTGATTAAGGTCAAAACTTCTCAAGTACAAATACACTCAATATTTTTGGAGAAGAAATAAAAGGTTTGTAATAAATTGTGCTTATTGAACAGACTTCTAAAGTGTGTTTTGAGGCCTCAAAGTCACACATAAGGCAACAATAAAACAACAAAGTCATTATTTAACAGTAATTATGTAAAGATAAGTATATATTCAGTGTCCAATATGTTGAATTAGTGATTTCAGCTTTACAGCCTCCAGTGTTTTAGCCGTGAATTGTTCAAAGTGGCGTAAATATTTTGGAGACGTAAAGTAAGTTATTATAATACAGAAAGAACAGATTCAATTAAGACGCATAAGCAAAGAAAAACATGCAATATAAGTAGGTATATTTCATAGTTAATTTGACATAAATGCTATTAAATTACATGTGCAAATTATCAATTATCATTGCAGTTTCCCTCGACATGGAGTCGTATCTTATCTCATTATCGCTTTTATGCCTCCAGGCCCAATTGTTCAGATTAACATTAACATTAATTATGCAATTAATTATATAACTAAAACCTGTCAATTGTAACGAGCTGTGAGAGTTATATGTTTAATTGTATGAATATAAATATGAATATGAATATAAGAGCGTGAACTGACGACTTGTGACGTCGCCATCCAGTAAAGTAAAGTCAAAGTGTGTTTGTTAAGATTTAAATGGCTCATTTAAATCTGCTTTCATATTTCCCTTAACTCTTTCCTTTATTTTTGAAGCTCCTGATAAGATTAAATTGACAGATTATGCATTTCATAATTAAAAAAAAGTTTAAAAAAAAGTTCCAAACAATATCAGAATCAACCTGCGGGACAAAAAAACAACAAGTAAAACATTTCAAAAGTCTTCCGTGGCTCATGGTGACCGACATGTCCGCGTTAATTGGCGTCCGGTTCCTCAATAATAAAGTTTCCCAAAAACTCTCAGCAGCGTCGCGCACACATGTCTCCACACCCGCGGCTCCCACGGCCGGCCCCGCCCACGCCTCTCCCTGATTGGTCCCCTGAGCTCCTCTGCCCGCTCGCCCATTGGCTGCCGCGTCCTTCGCTCCGGCGCGCGCCTCTCTATAAGGTCTCGCGCTCCGGGGCTGCGGCGTTTTTTCCCCTCTATCAGAGCTGAGATGAACCCGGAGCAGCAGCGCGGTGCGCATGTCGCCCAACAAGCTCCCACATTGTAGCCAACAACAACAAAAACTATGATTTCAAATTCCTCAATGCCTTTCCAGAGCTGGATGTATCCCTCTCTCCTCGTGTGTGTGCATGTGTGTATGTGAGTTGTATTTATTATTTTTCTTTTTTTTTTTAGTTTTGAGGTGGAGGCATGTGCGTAATTTTGCGAGGATTGTCGAGGTGCCACCAGGAGTGAAGTTGGGCAATATGCGCCGCTGGGATATGATTTTCAACCGAAAGGCTTATGGAATATAGCCCGGTTTGTCACAGCCTGCATGTCCTCTGGTCCAGCCCCGTGAAGAAGAAACTAATCCTCCTCAGCATCATGTTCTTCATCTGGGTCTACATGCTGTACTCCTGCGTGGGCTACTGCTCCACCATGCCCAGTCTGGTGGTGGACAGCTACCGGGGCCGGGACACCGGCGCGGCGGCGGCGGCGGGCAGGAGGACAGAGAGCGGCAGGACGGACCTGGTGGCCCGCCTGCTGGCCCAGCCGCAGCCCTGGGAGGATATAGAGAGCGACTACGAGGAGCCGTCCATCAGGACCGCGGCGTCCCGAGACCTGCTCAATAACGAGCTGGAGGCGGACCGAGCCGACGACTGGGACGAGATGCGCGGCGAGCAGCAGCAGCAGCCGCAGCAGCAGCAGCAGCAGCAGCAGCAGAGAGCCCCGGAGCCCAGCGCCATGTCCAGCTTCTCCAACGGCTCCGGGAGCAAAAAACTGCCGCAGGCGATCATCATCGGGGTGAAGAAGGGAGGGACCCGGGCTCTGCTGGAGTTCCTGCGGGTGCACCCGGACATCAGAGCCGTGGGAGCGGAGCCGCACTTCTTCGACCGCAACTACGACAACGGGCTGGAGTGGTACAGGTACGAGGACCCCGATGTGCGTGAATGTGTGTGACATGAGAAGCGCGCGGGTCATTTAAGATGATTTAATTGCTCCATTAAAAAAAAAAGATGTAAAAACAGTTGTGATATAGATGAAACAGCCAATATGGTAAAAAAATAAAATAAAATAGGAGTGTTATAAAATGTTAGATACATGTTATTTATTCATCTACACCGTTTCAGCTTAATAAGAAACTCATTAACTCCACATTGGTTTGATGCGACCTCCTTCAAAAGTATGACAGATTTATACTTTTATATATATATGTATTCATTGTAATAATTATCCAGCAAATTTAGAGTTTATTGCAAAGTGAAACTATTCAATTAGATTTACACGGTGACATTTGGTTGTGACTCTCGTGTCCATTTCCACTGCCAGCTCACACATTAGTATTATATTATTATGCTTTTCATTAATTGCATTAGTTAATGTTACGCCCTGATCGCGTGTCTGTCTGATATGTTTATTTATTTAGTTAAAGCATTGATTGGTGTCACATTACGTGAGATCAGACCGGCTGGCCCGCTGCTTTCTGCGACGCGCAGTGATCTCTGTTGGACGGTGCGCAACACTGCAGCTCCACGCAGACGTGTCTGCGGCTCCTGCGTCGAGTTGGATTGAGAAACGAGTTGCTTGTCGTGTTGTTGGTGTTGTTTTTTCATTCTTGGCACGATTATTATGCGTTTTTAATCATTTAAATCTGGTTTGTGCGCTTTGGCGGTGGAGGAAAGTAGTGCTGAGCTCCGCTCTGAACCTTCATGGTGCGTTTGTGTCGCGATAAAACGACACGGATTCTTCAAACTCTTTTTTTCTCTCTTCACTTTCTGAGAACCAAAAAAAAAAGAGACGTCTAAATGTTTTTTTGTTGTGTCATGTAGAATATTTCTCCTCATAGGGTCCACAGATGGTTTTAATCTGTGTGGCCATTCTTTAAGTCAAAGGGCTCCACAGGCCGGACGGGTCACGTTGCGAGGGGAGGAAGAAAAAAAGATCTGCAAGACAAAAGTGAGGATCACTTCGAATAAAACCTGCTTAACTTCTCCAGCAACAGCAACATTATCCTCTTCAGTCACGACGAGTTTCCTCTGATCTTCCACCAGTTTGTTTTTTTAAAATCTGATTAATGCAAATCAGACTGGATGTGTTTTTCAAGTTTAATTTATGTGTAATTAAACAAGCAAAGGTCATAATAAGCTCATGAAACGTCCAAATCAGCACACTGATTAGCTATTTGACTTTAAATATGCTATTATTTCCTGTTTGTATATCAGAAAAGTATTTTCTTAAGTTTTTATCTGAAGCTCATCTGACAGATTAATATATATATATATATATATATATATATATATATATATATATATATATATATATATATATATATATATAAAATATGTTTCTGGATCTCAACTGTAGGGATTTGCTCTTTTTTTGCAACACGTTAAATATGCAGGCCCTCTCGGTGGGCCCCCACCGACGTGCAACATAATGAAGAAGAAAGAGAGGAAGAAAAGAAGAGCGAATGGGGAAGCGAGTTGGCAGCGTTCAGACTGAAGACACCGTTTCCTGCTCCCTTTGATAGAGACACAGATCTGCTTTTTTTGGGAGGAGGGATTTTTTTGGGAGGGGGGGGGGGGGTGAGTTTGTATGGAGGCAGTTATTTAACTCCCAACTTCTCCGGGTAAAAAGAGAATATAGTTTGTCGAAGGCCATGAAATCAAATTCCTCCCATAGCCGTGCAGAGGAAGCTTTTTCCAAATTGTCCGGAGCACAATCTCACTTTTTTCTGTCCCAGAAAATGAATAAATAACCCAAACATGTCCAGTCTGACTTGTTGAATTCGGCATTGAGAGGACAAACTTGAGGACACTTGAGATAATGTGTGTGTGTGTGTGCGTGTGCGTGTGTGTGTGTGTGTGCTGTGAGGCATTTCATGCTGCAACAGGACACCCCAACAGTGTTTACGCCGCACAAAAGTCAATTAACTTGTTTGTGTCTCCGACTGCTTGTAGAATACCATCTTGACACTTTAACTGCAGTAAAAAAAAATAGTTTCAGAGGAACAGCTGGTGAAAGCAAAGCAGCCCTCGTCGTGGCGAGAGAGAGAGAGGGAGAGGGAGAAGGAGAGAGAGACAGAGACAGAGAGCGGGGGAATAGAAAAATAAAAACAGATTCTATTTCTTCCAGTGAGAAAGGAAATCATTCATTGATGAGCCTCCAAAGTTTCCCATTAGGACGAGATAGCAGACGAGGAGCGCTGCAATGTTCCACACACGGGGCAAAAACTGCGTGGCATTGACATCTATTCTGTGGGAATATGATCTGATCACTGTGTGTGTGTGTGAGAGAGTGTGTGTGTAAGTGTGTGTGTGTGTGTGTGAGAGAGAGTCACCTTGTTTGTTCATTTGCACAATCTCTCTGCTCCTCCTCCCCGACAAATGGATGCACATTTTGAGCTGCCTCTCTACCGAGTCAGCCATAGAGGGAGCAGAAAAGACTTGTGTGTGTGTGTGTGTGTGTGTGTGTGTGTGTGTGTGTGTGTGGAGGGGAGGGAGGGGCGTTCCAATATGAATGGAGGTGGCGATAACAAGTCTTATTGTGGATTTCTGATGCCCTTTGACAGTTTTTATTTGTGCCAAAGACAAACACACGATTCATGCGTTTGACCGAGGGGTCCCTGTATCAGGAGGTACACATTTCCACAGTGAGGTCATGCATGAACTCGCCCCACACACACTCACACACACACACACACACACACGGTCAGGCCAGTGGGGTTGAGTGTGAACAGGAACGCCGCCTCGGCGTTTCTCGGTTTCTGTTTGCATCTGTTTGGTGGTTTTTGTGTGAAAGTCGAGTCGACTGCCGGTCGATAAGTAAAAAAAAAAGTTGATTCCTGAAGAGATTGATAATCCATACGCAGAAGATTATGGAGGTCGAGGTCAGCGGGGTTTAAAACCAGCCTTAAGCTTCGTCTAAAGTTAGCATGAACGTACGCTCTTCATTGTATTTATCCTGCTTGTTGTCTGGATGATGTCACACAGATGGATTATTATGGATTTGTTGCTTCATGAAGTGTGTTTATTGTCGTGCGTTTGCTGTTGTTGTGTCTCCCTGTCCAGGGAAAACAGATGCAAATGGTCTTTTAGCTAACTCTGGTGCATTTAGTTGTATCACTTATGCGAAAAAAAAAACAATACAATCAGTAAATAAAGAGAATTATCTGCTTTCCAGAAAGAGGAGACAAAGTGAAGAAACTTTTAAATAAGTTATAAAATTATGAAGAAAAAAAAATAAATATATACACATATATATATTATTTATATATATAGTATATTATTTTTATTATTATTTCTAAAGAATAAAATTAAATAATAAAAAATAAATATATAGATATAGCATTCTTTTTTCTATTCTTTATATATATATATATATATATATATATATATATATATATATATATATATATATATATATATATATATATATATATTCTTGCTTTATGGGAGGTTGCACGAAAGTTGCACTTACTGTGTGTGTGTGTGTGTGAGTGTGTTTGCAGTTGGTTTGAGTCCCTTTCTTTCAGCAACGTGGACACACACAGGGTGAAAGCTCCGCTCTGGTTCTCTCTCAGTACATCATTTCACTTCCTGCTGACGCTGGTTGGCTGCGCGTCGCTCCTCGCTGTCGCTCTGCGGCGCACGTCGCTCTCTTCATATTCCATTCAGCCCTATTGGCTATGAAGGGGCTTTGACACATGATTACTGTGCTGTGGTTTTGCTGTCGTGTCGCGGGCTCCGGTCCCGCTGCTCGCTGCCGCCGCCGCCGCCGTGGCTCCTCCCACTCGGAGCGGCTTCAGCCTTTTAAGCAGGCAGAGCGGCAGTCGTGCAGCTCCAGGCCCTCACGGGGCGGTTTGAGGGTCGCGTCGTCGCTTCAGAAAGTGTCCCTTTTGTGTGTTTTTTTTTTTCTTTTTAAGCTTAAATGTTTGCGAGCTCGCTCTGTCACGAGGACGCAGTAAAACATCTTCTGAGCACACGCGATGTTCATCCTCCCCCCCGTGTGATGTGGTTTGCGATCAAAAGCTTCAGTCTCTGCACAGAGAAGAAGACACATGGTGGGATTGGAACCGGCGCCATCCTCCGAGCAGGATGTCTCTCTCTCTCTCTCTCTCTCTCTCTCTCTGGTCAAACCTTTTGTATCTAGCCGGCGATAAAACGCTGTGGAGGTAAACAGACCGACGAAGCAGTAAAAGCTACTTCTGTGAAAAAAAGAACAAGGGGGGGCATTGTTGAAAAGAAGACTCCCTAAAAAAATGTTACGCTATCGGAGTTGCGGAAGTCAGCGCTGTTTGAGAGCTGTTATCTAAAGCCCCCCCCCCACCCATCACCATTGGTGGTTGTTGAGCCGGCCGTGTCGGGGACAGTTCTGGATGGGTGCACGCCCCCTTTTATCTGCTCGCCGCAGGGGGTGCTCCTATTTCCCCGCGAGGTGACCCGTCCCCACCCCTCTGTTGCCACTGACCTCGCCCTCTTTCCTTCCTTCCTCTCAATGGAGCCAGAAGAGAGGCCACCTGGTTCTTTGGAGCCCCAGTGAAGGGCATCAAATCTCACACACCCCCCCCTGCCACTCACACACACACACACACACACACACACACACACACACACAAGCGCTGATGTTTGCATACACGGGGATGTTATGGTGAAAGCCGATACGGCTAAAGTGTCGCGACCAAAGCTCAGCTGCGGAGCCGCGTTGGTAATAGTCCGGTCACAAAAGAACGAGGAGCGCCACGGACGGCGCGCACAAATGTTCAGCGTGGCCTCCTCTTTCTCCTCGCTCGCTCTCTCTCTCTCTCTCTCCTCGGGGATGGCCGGTATTGATCGGTCAGGCCTGATTGGAGATAATGTGCGGAGACGGGTTAAGGGCCTTTTGACTGGGGGTCAGACCCGCGTCTGCTCGCTGACGGGTTGTGTGTGTTGACCATCTGTGTGTTGGGGGGTTCGATAAAAAAACAATACCAGCGCCGACTCGGTTTGAGTCGCGTCGCGCCGGCGGTTGTTTTCTCCACTGAACCGGCGCCTCTAACGCGGTCGCAGTCGGAGAGGAGGAGACGACGACGACGGACTCTGGGATGACGTGATGCTTTTTGGCGCTCGCTCCCGACCGCTCGCTTCCTGATTCCCGGAAAACCTCGCGGCTCCTCCGGGGACCCGGAGCGGCCGTCCAGCTGACAGCAGGTTTCACATCCTCTCCGCCGCCGGGGCCAACGTTTAAACACAACAAGCAGTTTTTTCAAACTGTGCCTCTGTGTTGGCTGAAACCTCCACCTCGAGTTCCCAGATGAGTGGATTATTTGTTAATAGCATCCCGCCACGTCACCCTCCCACCCCGTCCCGTCAGAGCTGCTGCTCTCCAGCTGTGCACTTGCTCGGCTGTCGACCAGGAACACTGTCATCTCGGGCGGGGCTCGCTGACCACGAGTGGCCGTGGCCTCGGCTCCTCCTCCTCCACCCGAGGAGGGAAAGTGTGAAAAAGGGGCCGCTTTCATCCCCGACATTACAAGCAGTTAATTGTGGAAGGGGGAGACCTGTGGAGGAGGAAAGAGCTGCACGCTGGTGTCCTCCTCCACGCCAGTGAAGACAACATGGCCGCCGCAGACAGGAACCTCCCGCTGGAGGATGAAAAAAAAAAGCCTGTCGAACATTCACACACTTGATGGAAACAGCGAAAACACGCGCTCGTTTGAATAAAAAGAGAAGAAGAAGAAGAAGAAGAAGAAGCCTCGTGCGGCCGCCGCCAAAGAATGTCAATTTCCTAAGTCGACGACTATAAAAGACGCTCATAAAGAAGTGCAGCCAAGTCGCATTTGGAGGGAGAAAAGGAAGCGATCAGACTCTCCTCTCGCCCGGATTAGTCCCGTTTCTAACGAGGTGATAATTTGCATGTTGTTGCACATGTCAGAACACAAGCAGACATCCTCCCTCCAGAGTGAACGGTCATCCCTCTTCACCGCACGCAGAGAGGGAGAAGAAGTTCCCCTGGAGGCTCGTGGAAACACTCCTAATCTGTTTTTTATTAATCATCCGCTGTTCGTCAGGAAACTCCTCGCTGCTTTTTGGGAAGAGAAAAGGAGAAGGTAGCGGAGGAGGAGGAGGAGGAAGAGGAGAAAGTGATGACAGTAAACCTGTGAAGCTTCACTCGTCCCAGGTATTAAGTCCCAGAGGTAGCCATTAGAGCGCCTGCCTCTGGGAAGACACGACACACGACACACACACACACACACACACAGAGGAGGATGAGGGTCTCCAGAGGTTTCCTTCAGCCCGGCAGTAAGAGAGCAGCGTCCTCATTAGGAGCCCTGAGTCGTCTCTCTGCTCGACAGCAGTCACTCGCTCCCCGATGAGATGCTGTAAGAACACTTGAGCTCCAACTCCAAGACAACCTGGCCAAACTCCACTCACTTCCAATTATTTCCCACCACGACGAGCCGTTTTTTTCCTCTTTCTCTCTTGCTCTCTCGCTCTCTTTTCCCGCTTGTTTAACTGATCAGAATCTGGAAACCGCGCGCCGTGCGCTGCATCTCTTGGACGCCGCCGTCAAACCGCTGCGTTTCCGCTCGGAGAGAGAGCGGGATATCCGGGAGAAAAGAGCCATTTGTGTCAAAAGGTTGAGGTTGTGACTGTGTGCGTCACTTTCTCCTCCTCTTTTACAATCTCTGTCTCTTGCACTGGAAATAAATCTGGCGCGTGTCGCCTCTTCGTTTCCATCTCTTTGCATATTTGATCCAACTCAGATGTTGTCGTTTTTTGAAATCATGAATTTTAAATTGATAAATTCAGAGCACTCTGCACTTTTGGCAAAGGTAAGCCAGTGGATATGAAGGGAAAAAGCAGATTTTTATCCATTTTTTGCTTTTGAAAACAAACAATCATCTAAAGTCTCCTGTCCGGGAGCTGACATACATCTTAATAATCTCCTTTTCTCAAATATCTCTCCTCCACCGCCTCCACTAACTCCAGTTGGATCAGATCCCATCACTGATACAGCGGCCGGGTGAAACCATTTGTCACCAATGTCTGCTTTTTGGCAAAAAACGGGGCCTGGCGTCCTCCGCGGTAATTATCTTGTCTTCGCGGCGCTCTGAGATATTGCAGGAGACAACATCTAGGCTCGAATCCAAAGCAAACTGTCGGATCGCCCCGTGGTCGTCGAGCTCTCCTCCGTCTTCTTGAAAGCAGGTTAAATCGTCGTAGAGCCGGTTCTCTCGTTGAGCTCATCACGCGTCTGCTCTCGGGAGGCCGTACCGCAGGAATTTGTAAACCATTAACCTGCGAGGACGTGTGTGAGGGAGCGGAGGGAGGAGGGGGGGGGAGAAAATAATAATAAAGAGTCCAAACACGCAGGAAGCTCAGTGAGTGACATGCCAGCAGAGAGGAAATCCCCTCTTTCTCTCACACACTTTGTAGTTCACCTGTCTTCAAAAAGGTGTGCAGGCAGTTACGGATGACAGGCAATTCAAACAGGATGCAAAGCAGCTCGCTCTCCCACTGTGTGTGTGTGTGACTGTGTGTGTGTCTGTGTGTGTGCATCGAGGGAGGAGTGGGGGTGGTGGCATGTAGCCTATGTTCTTCTGGAGTCTGTTTCATCTTTTATTCATCTTTGCTGTAGCGAGATCAAGGAGTCCTGCGCCTCTCGGTGCATGTCAAGTGTCAGGAAATCAGTCAGAATGGCTGATTCTGCACACACACACACACACACACACACACACACACACACCTACAAACACAAAAGCCCACGCTCCACCTGCAGCCCTTCATTGTTGCTTCCCCCTTGTTGTTTTTATTTATTTATTTTTTCCATCCCGTCGCGGTTCATCGGTTTTATTTCCCGTCCGAGCTGTCAGGCCGATGCTGATGGAGCGGGTGTGTGTGTGTGTGTGTGTGTGTGTGTGTGTGTGTGTGGCTGGCTAACACCTTCAGCAAACACACTGGTCAGTGAAGGATTACAAGCGCTTAACTAATTCGGGGGTCTTCTCCCGAGATGTCGAGTCGAGCGCAACGAAGAGATCTTTCACTCCTTCAGCCACGAAAAATGTACTTTTTAAAAAAAAAAAAGTTTTGGGGGGATTCAACGTCTTTTACAAGCTTGAAGACGCTGTTGCACATGCACGAGAGGAATCTGTTGGAGGAGGAGGAGGAGGAGGAGGTCGTTCTCTACGTTCTTCCCCTTTCACCAGCTCGTCTGTTATATTTATCCCACATGGCGGTGGACTCCTTCGCTTCGCTGCGGGGTTATTAACACTCGGGTTATTCCTCGCAGCCGCCTACGGCCACAGGCCTGAAAGAAGAAAAAACACAAAACTGCATGGCTGTGTTTGCCAAATAGCAACACATATACTCCAAAACAGATTTCTTTTTTTCCAAAGCGAGGGGGGAAAAAAAGGATAATTACTTGCAGTGAATTGAATAATGTGCGCCTGTCATGGATCCGCGATGCCGCCCATCACACGGCGACCACATGAGAGACGACCGTCTCGGCTTCTCTTAAGTAGTTTCAGGGCGTCCTAGAGAGGAGGAAGAGGAGGGGAGGGGGGGTTATTACGCTGTTTGGGTGTCTGACCCCATGTAGTCCATGACATGATACCACGGTGGTTAGCTCTCTATTTATTTATTCGACTTCGCTCGCGTCTGATGTCGCGTCCAAAAACCAGACCCCGAGAAGCTGGTCTGGACGGTCTGTGACCGCACGGCCCGACTCCTCCCCCTTTCGCTTTCTCACATTCTCTCTGTCATTCACTTACCCACTCCTACACACACACACACACACACACACACACACACACACACACTCGGTAAGAGACCACTCTGCTGAAGCATAACTCCAGAGAAGGAGCAGATGATGGATGGATGGGGTTTGCGCCGGTCGGGTTAACGGCTGTGTTTTTCCCTCCCGAGCCGGAGGGTCAGTGGATTCCCAGGCCGCTCCGACTCCTCGATGGAGTCGAGGAGTCCGGGAGCGGCGTTCATCACCCGGATCAGGAGCGTCAAAGTGTCACGGAGCGACAAGCGGGACGAAGGCTTTGTCGGATACCGGTCCGCTCTGGAAGAGATTAAAACGATAGCCGCTGCGTGGCGCTTTGACCTTTGACCTCCCATCCTGTTGTCCCGGACTCCCTTCTCTAATCTCCTGTAACTCCTCCGTGTGAAAGTTAGATATCCGTATTCAGCTTGCATTGAGCTTCATTTTTGATTTATTCATCTTTACTCTACTTCAACGAGGGCCCTCTTGTGTGTAGCATCAGTGCGCTGTAAATATGTGTGTGTGTGTGTGTGTATTTGTGTACTCGAGTCACATGACTTGAGTCAACAATTTGATGACATTAGACTCGACAAAATGAAAAGGAAACTTGGACTTTAACCCCCTGGTGACGCGTGACTGGAGGCTTTAGACTGAAAAACACTTTACCCCCATGGTCAAAGCTTGAAAACTGTTATTTTAAAAAGTCTGCCACGAATAAATTCAACTTTTTTTTAACTTAATTCTCTTCTATTTTTGGAAATATATGTATTTTTCCAACAAAAATTCATGATCTTTCTTGTAAAAATGGCATACAATGTAGTGACGAGCGATCCAAACCGAATTATATGTGAAATGTGTCAAAAATAAAGTTTCTCTCTCTGCTCATGGACCTCGAACGGTATCTTAAAATACAGAAATGGCAAGGAAAACTACCTCCAAAGGACACTGGCTCCAGATATCTGGAGGAGACACCGTTCCATCTAGGTCTGAGTGTGTGTGTGTGTGTGTGTGTGTGTGTGTGTGTGAGTGTGTGTGTGTGATACCAGGCCCGGCCTGCATTATTAATCCTTTTAGCAGACGGGTGATTTGAAAGTGGGGGCTTCCACTCAGCCACCTTCCCGAGTTTCCGGTGACACCATTATTCGGTGAAGCCTGTTCATTCGAAACCTCGGGAGCGCCGGACAGACGACTCTGATGAGGAGGACGAGGGCGCGGCGGCGGCGGCGGCGGCGGCGTCCCTCAGGGCGTCGGGGTGTCGGGTTTACGAGCGGGTGTGGCAGACGCACGCCGAGCGTATCAGACGTGGGAGCTAGATACATGCAGGGATCTCTGGCTCTCCTCATCCAGGAAATGAACTGTCACACAGCGCTAAGTAGCCACATGCTAACACCTGGACTGCGAGGGCTTGCGAAAGAGACCAGGTGAAGCTTTTTCTCCTCTCTCTGCGACCATAACTTCTCCATATTCTTGTTAATTTACAGCCCATAGCCGTGCGCTGTGGTTGCACATGACGCTCCAGGCCCGCTAGCGGGGTGTGTTTCAAAATGTCTGACTTCTGTGTGTGCTAAAATGCTACGTTGAGAATATTCAGTGAGGCAGCAGAGGCGTGCATGCCGACCTCCCTTTGTAGTGCCGATAGTGTGTGTTTGTGTGTGTTTGTGTGTGTGTTACATAAACATTTTTGCTCTCTTCAGTTCCATTTCATCGCTTCTCCCGCTGCGAGAGCCGGGAGCTTAAAAAAAAAAAGGGAAGCGCCGCTAACGAACACTGCTTTTATTTACCGCTGACTCGTCATGAATTCATGCGTATCTTCACGTGTCAGCGATCGCCACGGGTCCGCTGTGTTTCTCGCACCAGGAAAGACATTTTTTCCGTCTTGTACGCGCTCAAAATGCTGAAAGGGATCACATTTTCAACACGTTT